>NC_060109.1:5605000-5915000 GCF_021155765.1 Diprion similis | reverse complement strand
GACTCTCTAGGCGTCATACATCTATTTTCATTTAAACCTATTCGTAATAATTGTTCAGAGTGCTGACATATGGACACGACAGATTCACTAGGAAATAATAAGCCCCCTCTAGTTTTTGCTTGTACAAGAGCATTATCACTGAACTCTGCGACGATCTGTGACTTTTGAAAAAGCGCGTCTCGGCACTTTTCACATTTGACGATAGGTTTGCGTTCATCGACTAGTTTTTTAACTACCCAACCACCTATGTTTGCCACACATGCTTTTGAAAAATTTGAAAGACTATCTGGTAGTTTATTATGAAATTGAAGAAATTCACTGAGGAATTCATCCGGTTCACTATCATGCTCAGATTCAACATCGAGGCCATATTTTTTTGCAACCCTGATATTATTTATCCTGTCATACACACTTACATCATACTGGTCTACTGATTTACGCTTTGAAGCACCAGAAGATACAGTGAGGACCCTAGTGTTATCCATCGCTTCAGCGTTACCGTTCGTAGCAGTGACTTCGTGATGTACCAGCAATCTCTTATACGCTGACACGAATAGGCACATACTGATTTGTAACTTCCAAACAGAGTTGGAACACTTCCGTCAACTAAGGTTACATTAACTCCTGCTTTTCGCAAGCATTCGTTAGAAAAATGATCAGAGCACAGTTTCATGCCTTTTGTTGGTCTGAAGTTGCAGCCCATATCCATATTTTGCAACCAAGATTGCAGCAGTTCCGGTTGATTTAATGGAAATCTATAGTGAAAACTTTATCTAAGCAACTATCATAATTTTGTCACAAAAGAGGTGGCCTCTTAACCTCCACATTTAATGTTTGAATCATGTTATACCATAATATGAAAAGATTGAATGTATACATCATGCTACTAGTGAACGGATACATGAAAATAGTACTTTGAAACAAATCTCAAGCAGCATAATTTGAAGCAAGCCAATTTGATATAACCTATTTTTCCCAGAAATGACAGAAGCAATATAATTACACAACAATATATTTGAGTTTAATACTTACACGTGAAATGTTCTGTTAGATGCATCTTTGTTTGCCTGTTTTCCACAGTAGCAACATTTGTTCACCATTTTATTGAAAGAATTATTAATTATTGCTGGGACGAAAATTAATCGGTCGCCAGATACGCCAAGGCAACGTCAATGGTGAACGCTTTCGATCTGTCTGTCCACGGACCCGTTTAAATTTTGCGCCAGAAGGTGTCACTCAGCCTTCAAACAAATGTCTTCTAATGCTCACACGAAATTCGGCCTATACCCTATCCAGTCTATAGTAGAGATCAGTGTGTCAACCCTGTACAGTTTTCGACACTGTCACAAAGTGCAACGCGTCGCGCACTTCTTTTCCGCAGTGCTTCTGCTTTGGCTTCAAGAATATATTCAGGATCACGGACCTGCATATTTCTCTGACGACGACTATCTACGATTTCCGGAAGCAAGCATTCCATGTAGAATCTACACAGAAAGGGTTGCATTTTTAACTTCCAGAACGCATCGTCTCTGAGAACCGTGACGAGTTTCATATCCGTCGAAGTCCACATTGCAAATATGCAATACTCACGCATGGTTACGTGCAACTGACTCTGTACCTGATAATAGTACATGTGATTTTTGTTCAAGAGATTCTCGTCTGTCTTGTCAAAAATATTTCGCAAATTCGGTTTATCTTGCAAAGCCTGGTTCAAATTAGCGTTTTGGGCCGAAAATGGACATTTTATTTCGACGATACCATCGTCGTCTATTAGGCCATCTGGAGACGCTCCTAAATAAAGGATCTCTTGATCTATGAAGAGACCACAGGGAACGATTTCTTTTCCCAGTAGTAATCTTACGTCTCGTATAGCGTTACTTTCATTTGTTATCCCAAACTGGGTAGCAGCAGTGTCAACGACCTTCGGAAACCGAATGCTCGTAACCATATTTGCGCACGAAGTACTCGGCAGCATACGACATATCGGCCCGAATTTTGATGCCGTAATTATCTCAGTACGCAACTGATGCCATAGCTCAGAATTGCTCTGTGATATCGTATCACGCTCAATCTGGCCACGGTTGTTTTGGTAGGACTTCAATTTATCCATGTGTTGTTCAGCAAGAACATCAAATGTGTTCTTATCAATATCCGGCTTCCTAGCCGACGGTCCATAGTCTTTGTCGACGCCGTCGAACCTTCGACGTCTCTGACTGCGCCTGTCCAACTTGTACAAGCGGGTTTGAAGATTTCGGTAACGCCTGTGCCTTTTCATTTTGATCACAGTAGCGGGAACCTTGTAGTTCTTATGAAGGTGTAGTTTGGACAACACCAACTGAGTGGTGTGCTGCACAACCGCTCCGTAGCATCTCATTTCGTATGAGTTTTTCATGCAATAATTGACTCTCTTGCCAGAATTCAGCTTATTTACCACGGAATTGCATCCTTCAGCTGTGTTGTTATTGACTTTTCTCAATAAGCTTTTGGCGTGACAGCTGAGGTAGCGCACTGCCTCGTAAACATGAGGATAAACTCCCGTTCTATAGAGTTCTACCAGCACATTTTTACCATTCGGCTTGGGTATACATTCAAATGGTAATTTGTGGCAATTCGTGTGATCACCAAACTCGTGATCCAATATATTCAGAATATCTTTACAGAGTCGAGTTGCTTTCTCAGCCTCTGAAGTATCCTCGGTGTTACGGAGATCTCTGGCTCTCTCAACACTTTTACGGATTTTTAATCCGCGCGCAGACACATACCCCCGAAATTGGGTTACATTAAAAGTTCCTTTCAACGTAGGAGTTCTAAGCTTCACTTGAGAAGCGATTTGAAGCTTTTGGCACAAATTCCGAAACAAGTGGTTGTACTTGATTTTTTCAACAACGAGTCCATATTTGGCGTACGGATTATCGTCTCGTATAGCCTGGTATACGCTGCTATCACCGTCCGCAATAAGCGTTTAGTATATTAAACCGTTGCTCGCAACGCTTGTACGGAAACCTTCTAAAATAATGTCAGTTTCCATAGCGTTTGAGCTACGGTCCCAACCCCAATTTTCGTAACACACATGAGGGGTCGGCTCCTTGTTAAGCAATTCTGCTCTCACGTGGGTCGCACAATACTTATTGCGTACGCCAACAAATAAAGCCAACTTGGCTCATGACCAAAAATCATGGCTGCATCTGATAGCGCATCGTGTTTACCACCCACGTACGAGCGTTTTGACAAACAACCATCCGCAATGACCTGTATGTACGGTACACCGGCAATAACATGCCCCTTCTGGATGACTATCTCTTTTTCGATTGCTGCAGCCTTCATTCGTTCGGCTTTGGTAACTTCACGGAAGTTATCAAAAATTTTGTCCCGATATCTCAGGTAGGTTGGACTTGTCATACATGGGATTGACATGGCGGCAAGCTGCTCCTGCAGCGTACTGTGACCGGTACCCGAAGTGATTGTACCGCAGACAGCGCTTTGATTGATCCCAAGTATATTTTGGTGATCAGGATCCGTCCAAATTTTGAACTCGTAATTGCACATTCGACACACGAAATGCAGTCGCGTTCGCAAACCTGGATCCAACGAATCGACCAATTTCAAATCACTGAAAGGGCAACTCAACTTAACGTTGTGATTATCAAATTTTTCATGCAATTGCTGCAAAAAGAAACTAAGGTCGACAATACGTCGACCTTCAATGGTGATGTCAGGGACATACCCCTGGTCCACGGGACCGTTGTCGACGACAACTGTATTATCGTCACTTACCGATGTGGAACACTCGTCCACAACCGTATCTACAGGACTCTTTTCAACGACAAGAACATTGTCGTTACTTACTACTGTAGAACTATCGTCCACGACCGCGGTGATGACACGATCATCTTCTGCACTGATTGGAACGATGCCTTTCTTCGTCCTAAAACAAACCCAGGATTCATTAGTATTGCTAGGCTTATTTATGCAGGGTGCACACGGCTTGATAGGAATATTGCGAGTCCTGATACGAATAAGAGCACGTTTTGCATTCCGGGCGAAAAAAATCACATTTCCAATTACGAGCGAAAAAGAGCATGTTTCAGACTCCAGATGGGAAAGAGCACATTTCAGGTTGATTCGAATACTAGTTCAATTCAGACGGACCGAAATATTATCGAGTTTCAGATGGGTTAATTATAACGTTGTAAATTTATAATTTTCCACAGGAATTCGAAATAATTTTGTTATTCACGTCGAGACTGAGTTCTTACCTAAATAATTACAGAAGCTGTTGATTGTGACAAATAATATACGGTATAGTAGAATTAGAGAAAAATTGTGAAAAATTTCACCTACGACTTGATTGCAATACACATGTAATTCCCGATATGTGCTAATATTCGAGTCAACGTATTTGCTTTTTTCCCCGGAATCTGAAGTGAGTTTTTTTCCACCCTCAATTCGAAATGTGCACTATTTCACCCCAAATTTGTTACGTGTTCTTATACATCTATATTGGGCATCGATTTTATGTGAGAGTTGGATCCAAAATGTCTCCGAACTGTAAGTTGACTTTATATTCATACAAATTCTTGTCGAACACAAAATCAGAAAAATTATCGTCAAATTATACTTGGCCCGGTGGATTGTAATACCGTCATACCAAACCTTAGTTGGCAAACATATTATATAATACTTGACTGAATGATAATAATTGGCCATAATTTTACGGATTGTCAGTTACTCATTTGAAAAGGATTGAAAGGAATTTACAACATGCGGAATTTTTCTCAAAAAAGGAAGAGAATTTCTGAGTAATGAGTAATTTATAAATCGTATACGACTTATAAGCAATAATATTAGGGAGCTGGCGAACATTTTGATATACGATTCGTTCATGATTCATAGCGATAGGTGTTGAAGATAATATGAAAACGAATCGATTTAATCCTACAAATGAAGGTGGGCGCTGCTGACCTTTTGAGTTACAGCGCTTCAAATTTGTGGAAAAAAAAGTTGTGGGTCATTCCATGTCAAATCGACCAATAGTTGAAATCGACCCCCTTTGATTTGGCCGAATTTTGGTCAGGAGTTTTCTTTTATCCTAAATCGAAGTTCTGCCAAAAGAAAAAATGAAAAAAAAATTTCAAAAGTTATGAAGAACTCAAAATTCCACAATTTTTCCTGTTTCTTAAACTTATATTTCAAATATCTTGAAAACTATTGCAAGTTAAGAAATGATCGATAGGTAATTTCAAGGGTGATACTTGTGGCTGTGAAAATTTTTGAAAAATATTGAATTTGTGAAATTTTGAATTTTTAAAAGTTCTTAAAATTGACGATGGACAATAAATTTTTCACTCAAATTTTTTTGTACACTACCTTGAACCAATCTTAAGAGATCCTGAAATTTTCGAAACTGTATTTTTTGATTTTTAAAAATACGAATATTTGAATTGTATTGTTACGGTACAGGGGGACGGCAGTCCATGTACCCACCCGAGGTGTTGGTTCGGGTGCTATTTTTGTTGGTTCGTAGTCGTCGCCGTCTTCGTTCAGGGAACGGAAGGGAAAGAACAATAATTAGAGAATGATTATAACTTTTATTTTGATTTGGAAATTGGGTGAAGTCGACGGGGAGTAGTTGAGGTAATGTTTTTTTGGGGAACGGGAGTTGAAGCTAAATGTGGGAGGTAAGAGCGTTGGGATACAAGTGAGGCTTTTGCGTGAGAAAATGAGCGAGGATCCAGGGTAGAGGGGAATCGAAATAGCAAAGTAAGGGCGATAGCGAGTGGTGTAAGGCAAGATGGAAATAGGATGACAAGATATGGAGTGTGGTAATAGCAGGTAAAGACAAGCGTCGAGGAGGGTGGGAGAGACGTGAGGCGGGACGTCGGACGTAACAGTATTAAGAAAAAATATTTTCTTAAAAATTTTTTTTTTCCATTTCTATCTCAAATGTGTTCAATAAATCGTGTTATTTTGTAATTTTGAACAATTAAAATTTTATTTAGTGGCATATTGATGAGCAATAAGAACATTGATGACATGTGTTTATGTTTATTTATTAAAAAAATTGATTCAAGTGTAAATTAATTAAAATTATGTTACGAAAGTCGTTTTTTCTTCAATCCTTTTTGTACTGTTGTCGCTTCTTTTCTTTTTCTTAACCTGAAAAACGTTAATATGATATTTATCTTTTAAATCCAAATCTGATATCAATATCAAATTCAAAAATTCCAAAATCTTTCATATCCAAATTTGATATCAATATCCAAATCCAAAAAAATCCAAAATCTTTTAAATCCAAATTTGATATCAATATCCAAATCGAAAAAAATCCAAAATCTTTTAAATCCAAATTTAAATAATAAATAATAAATATCATATTAACGTTTTTCAGGTTAACAAAAAGAAAAGAAGCGACAACAGTACAAAAAGGACATTTGCGATAGAAATGAAAAAGAAATTTTTTTTAAGAAAGTATTTTTTTTAATAAAATTCAAATATTCGTATTTTTAAAAAATCAAAAAATACAGTTTCGAAAATTTCAGGAACTCTTAAGATTGGTTCAAGGTAGTGTACAAAAAAATTTGAGTCAAAAATTTATTGTCCATCGTCAATTTTGAGAACTTTTGAAAATTCAAAATTTTACAAATTCTAGATTTTTCCAAATTTTTCTTTCGAAATTTTTTTTTTCCTACAGCCCCAAGTATCACCCTTGAAATTAACCATCAGTCATTTCTTAACTTGCAATAGTTTTCAAGATATTTGAAATATAAGTTTAAGAAACAGGAAAAATTGTGAAATTTTGAGTTCTTCATAACTTTTGAAATTTTTTTTTTATTTTTCCCCTCTGGCAGAACTTCGCTGTAGGATAAAAGAAAACTCCTGACCAAAATTCGGCCAAATTGAAGAGGGTCCATTCCAACTATTGGTTGATTTGACATGGAATGACCCGTGTACTATATTATTTATCAATATCTGTCTTTTGATCTATCGTGTTGATAATATTGCCTGTGTACTGAAAAAGTTGAGGCAGATGTCCAGAACTCTGCGTTATTGCGAAAGATGGTTGCAAATGTGTCGTAAAACAAACTCTATTAAATCATTTGTTCGTGTTTCTCGATTTGCTCACTTGGTTCATTATGACACTCTGGATACAAAAATAATATTGACAGACGTCTAGTTTGCTGATACTGGGTTGCACAGTTCTTTAAACGTCATGTCATTGAAAGAAAAGGAATGTACAAAATACATGAATATTATTAATGATTTATGGTACGCAATAAAAGATTATTATTATCCTTCATACTACATATTTTTTTACTTATATTTTTATTTTTATAAAGGTGGAAAGATATACCGGTCTCACTTCTCTTCACAGCTGACTCGACAGCTATTTCTCATCTGCTATAAAGCCCAAAAAAGGTCGGGCTTTGGAAATCAGCAATCAAGACGTCTGCATCGGGTGGTTTCAGAAATCGCATAATTCCCATACGAAAGACGGACATGAACAAATGATATAGTACACCCTTTTATTTTAACATTTTCGATGCGCTGTCAATTGAAAACTCAGCGCCAACGTGCTGGCAGATATGGTCGTTAATGTAGTTTACGATACAATTATCACTATTTATAATATCTGCCACATGAACAAATCATATTGAAATTTTGCTCGCCAGCTGCCTAACAGACTCATACATTGTATACAACATTCGACCTTCGCTGTAGCAAATTATTGTACCGAAAACGTCTGAAACATTTATGTAGGATGTGGAAAACGATATATATATTCTTATATTTTAACGTATAAAATGAATTGTACTTGCCTAGCACGGTACCGCTCCTTCCGCGGAGCACGTCTTTTTCTGTTATGGCTGTTGGCCATAACGATTGTTCATAATCACTAGCTTATGATGTAATTATATTAATTCTACGGATATAATTTACAACTATAGATATGCTGAAAATGAATAAATAAATCTGGAAAGTTGAAATAAACAACGATAGTCGCGGAACCTTTGATGAAAACACGTTAGACACTCGCGAAACACACTACCGGAGACACTGACGAGAAGGCAGCAGAGTTCAGAAAACACGTGCGCCGCGAGCCACGAACTGATACCACTGGAACTTCAGTAGTGCGGTGTCGTTATAGACAACAGAAAAACCAATTAGCTTCCCATGACGAATAAAGAATATATTTCGGTCGGTATGTAAAAATAAAATTTTACCGACTTAATATTAGAAGATCGCAATAAAATATGATTAGGTAGCATTTTGTATTTGACCAAACATCATAGGTAATGTGTAGTGGCAGTCGCGGCAATTGTCGGAAGGGTATACAGGGTGATTCTTTCAAGTCGCCTCAGGCTGATTTCTCCGAAAACATGCAGAATACGGAAAAACATCCCACACGAAACTTTTTGGATTTTGAGAGAGAAAAGATATAGCTTAGCTTTATTTTTGGTCTTCGTGCGCGCTGAGCTGCGAAAAGGGTTAACATGGTTTTTTGGTAATGGAAAGGTATAATTTTTCCAGAAGAATCTGTAAGAACATCAGATTCTGCATTAAAAACATCCGGACACACATGGTCTAAAGATAATTGCTTACGATGTAGAAGCTGGAAAAGTTGGACCATAACAGGGGAGTCGAATCGTAACATACTCAACGCATTCAAATGTAACACGAAATTAAAAATGAAAATCACACGTACAAATGAATAAACACAGTAATGACAGCAATGTTAAGAATATTAGAAAATTCGATTACGGCTCATACGAAGCAGGACGGGAGAATAGGGATGTATATTTCAGAATTTTGACTTGTTCGCAAACACGATTTGAAATTATCCGTTTGCTATCTCAACACCTAAACTAAAAAAAAGGTACCGAATCGACTAAATGTGAATTCACGGAGAACGAAGTAGATACTTATTTAAGTCAATTCTAGATCGGTTGGTTTAACAGAACTTCCACTTGGACAAG
This sequence comes from Diprion similis, assembly GCF_021155765.1. Lineage (NCBI taxonomy): Eukaryota > Metazoa > Arthropoda > Insecta > Hymenoptera > Diprionidae > Diprion > Diprion similis. The sequence goes on along the minus strand of NC_060109.1, from coordinate 5,906,025 downwards.
TTAGATCGACTGAACTTTTATTCGACCAACGGATCTTGAGTTGACTCGAACAAATATTAATTTCGCCCCCCGTGAACGACTATATATATATATATATATATATATAGTCAGGGCATGCACTCAGTGAGAAAAAGTCGTAGAATCAACTAAATGTGCGTTCACGTTCACGTATATATATATATATATATATATATATATATATGTCGAGGATAATGAAATGAACAACGAAGAGGATCATCACCGCCTTCTTCTATTCGATCTCTAGGGAAACGACATAAAAATAATAAACGGCACGAAATTCAAATGGACGTGTATATAAAATATTGAACATTAATCTCGTTATAAACAGTTTTGTTAGATAAGTCAAGTTCAGTTTCATCTTGTTAAATAAAACGGTGGTTCAACATGCGTCCCACACGCAAAACTCAAAGTTCGCGAGTGATATCTGGCCTTTCTCCGACATCAGAAGTGGGATACCGAAGGGACGCGGAACCATCCATTTCAGAATTACCGTCCGAGGCTCCGCAACGCATTTCAGAAGATCGTTGGCAAATTTTGTTTGAGAATCAAAATAAAAATATTATGGAGTTAATTCGAACAATGCGAAGTCCTACTGCTGATTCTCATCATGAAGTCACTTTTCCGCAATTCAATCCGGATGAACAAGATATCAATGCACAAGCTTGGTGCTCAACAGCTAGCTTGTGTATGCAAGAGCAGGAGCTTCAAGGGAGCAAGTTAGTAAATGCGTTAAGTAAAGCTATGAAAGGATCAGCTGCATCTTGGTTTCCACAAATCAGCTTTAACGGAATGACTTGGGAACAATTTAAAAACATTTTTCTTGCCCGATACGAAGTTATTGAAACTCCCGCGACGACGTTACTTTCGTTATATTCTGGACAGCCAAATGGAGATGAAAATATCGCTGCATACTCAAGTCGAGTTTTAAGTACTCTCATTCCACGACTACAACTGATGACTTCCGAAGAAATTGCCGTTTCGATTGTTCTTTCTCATGTGGCTCAGTTGGATCCACGTTTAAAACGTTTGGCTCTTACTACGGAAATAAGTTCTCGAACGAAGCTACAACAAGAACTTATGGCAGTTGATTACCGAAAAAGGCCTTTTCCTTTTTCTCAAGCCAGAGAGGGCTCATCGTTCGATCCCAAACGACTGAGATCTTATATATCTCCGTTAAAATGTTTTAACTGTGGAAAATTTGGACACAAAATATCGGAGTGTCGAAGCCGTTCATCGAGTATCATCCCGGACAACTTTGGAAATCTTTCAAAGAAAATCCCCTCTACCGCTGTGAAATCTTCTGTGACGTGCTTTAAATGTGGAGAAGTTGGACATATTTCTACGAGCTGCAAGAAGTCTTCTGGGTCTGGACAAAATACCCTTGCTCAAGGTCAAATGGAGCGTCGTGTTAATTTCTGTTCGATTCAACCGACATTTGGCGAGTTACTACATTCCGGTGAGAAGTTTTCATTTTGTTTTGATTCTGGTGCTGAATGCTCTCTGATTAAAGAAAGCATTGCAAACAAATTTTCAGGAAAACGTCAGAACGTTTTGGTCACTCTTTCCGGTATCGGTCCGTCCAGTATTCAAAGTGTCACTCAAATTTTGACACAAGTGACTATCAATGATTATTGCCTGGAAATTTTATTTCATGTGATTCTTGATGATTTTCTCAATACTGAAATTCTTGTTGGAAGAGAAATATTAACTCTTGGTTATTCAATAGAAATGACGGTTGACAGTTTGATTCTCAAGAGAATTCCGAGGGTTAATGTTTGTGAAGTAGACTCTCATTCATTTAATTTTGATGAAATAAAAACGGACATTTCTGAACTTGACAAACGTCTCTTGGTTGATGTTTTAAACAAATTTTCTTCAACTTTTGTCAAAGGAATACCTAAATCTAGAGTAACGACCGGACAACTTGAAATTCGTTTACTAGATCCTAACCGAACCGTGCAACGACGACCTTATCGTCTTTCACCTGCTGAACGTCAAATAGTGCGAGATAAAATCAAGGAATTACAAGAGGAGAATATCATTAGACCCAGTTATTCTCCTTTTGCTAGTCCCATTATTTTAGTTAAAAAAAAAGATGGATCTGATCGAATGTGTGTTGATTATCGGGAGCTTAACAATAATACGGTGGCTGATAAATATCCGTTACCGCTTATTGCTGATCAGATAGATAGATTAGGAGGTGCTCATTATTTTACATCTCTTGATATGGCTAGCGGTTTTCACCAAATTCTTATTTACCCAGATTCTATTGAACGGACTGCTTTTGTTACTCCTGACGGGCAGTATGAATATTTGGCAATGCCTTTTGGTTTGAAAAATGCACCATCCGTTTTTCAGCGAGCAATTAACAAAGCTTTGGGAGACCTAGTGAATACGTCTATTATTTGTTATATGGATGATATTCTCATCCCATCAGAAACAGTTATTGAGGGTATTCGAAAATTAGAAGTTGTTTTAGAAGCTTTGACTAAAACTGGATTTTCAGTCAATTTAAAGAAATGTTCATTTTTAAAAACGAAAATAGAATTTCTTGGTTATCAAGTTTCGGCGGGAGAAATTCGACCAAATCCTCGCAAGGTTATCGCGTTAACTGCACTCCCGCCTCCTCAAACTGTTACTCAACTTAGACAATTTATTGGAGTTGCCTCGTATTTTCGGCAATTTATAAAAGGGTTTTCTAAACTTGTTTGTCCTTTATATAAGCTTACTAATGGAAAGGGTAGGATTGATTGGAAACCTGAATTTGAGGAAATTCGAACAAAAATTATTTCTCACTTGACGAGTTCTCCTCTTTTAATGATTTTTGATCCAAATTTTACTATAGAATTACATACAGATGCTAGCTCAGTTGGTTATGGTGCAATTTTCATCCAAAAAGTTGGTGGAAAGGCCCATGTTGTAGCTTATTTTAGCAAAAGAACTACAGAAATAGAGTCGCGATATCATTCGTATGAATTGGAAACACTTGCTGTTGTGAATGCTATTAAACATTTTCGGCATTATTTACATGGAAGAAAATTTACAGTAGTTACAGATTGTAATTCTCTCAAGGCATCTCGTGCAAAACTTGACTTATCCCCAAGAGTTTATAGATGGTGGGCATTTTTACAGTCATTTGACTTTGATATTGTTTATCGAGAGGGAAAACATCTGTCACATGCTGATTTCTTTTCTCGAAATCCTTTACCTGAGACTGACAAACTGAATGTTCAAACTGTTGAGCAAAAACGTATAAATTTTTCAAAAATTTCTCACGGTTGGTTACAAGCGGAGCAGCAGAATGATGCCGAAATTCGTGATCTTATTTCTAAATTAGAAAATGATGAGCTTGACTCAAATGTTTCTAACACATACGAACTTAAATTTGGAATTCTGTTTAGAAAAATACAGCGAAATAATGACACTCGTATTTTACCAATAATCCCTAAAGCTTTTCAGTGGTCTGTAATAAATCATGTTCATGAATCGATTATTCATTTGGGATGGCATAAAACTTTAGAAAAGGCTTACCAACATTATTGGTTTTCTAATATATCCAAATATGTCCGAAAATTTGTTGAAAATTGCATTACTTGCCGAATTTCCAAATCTACTTCTGGTAAAATTCAAGCTGAATTACATCCAATCCCAAAGAGTATTCCTTGGCATACTCTTCATATTGATGTTACTGGAAAGCTTAGTGGCAAAAGTAATATTAAAGAATATGTTTTTGTGTTTATTGATGCCTTTACTAAGTTTGTTTTCCTTTACCATGCTCTTTCTATTGATGCTGTAAGTGCTATAAAAGCTTTAAAATCAATCGTCTCATTATTTGGAGCACCGGTTCGTGTGATTGCTGATCAGGGGAGATGTTTTGCAAACAAAGATTTCCGTGATTTTTGTGGTTCCCGCTGCATTAATCTTCATTTGATTGCTACTGGTACTAGTCGAGGCAATGGTCAAGTCGAACGTGTTATGAGTACACTTAAAAATATGCTCACTTCTGTTGAGGTTGATAATAATAGATCTTGGCAGGATTCTCTTGGAGATATTCAACTGGCACTGAATTGTTCTGTCAGTAGTGTGACTAAAGCTACTCCTCTGGAATTGATGATCGGTCGCGTAGCCAGACCGTTGAATCTGTTACCGATTACTGATTGTGAAAAAGAAATTGACTTATCGAAAATCAGAGAGCGAGCAGCCAATATGATTGAGATTAACTCGCGAATTGAAAAATCTCGATTTGATGCCGGAAAGGCAAAATTTTCTAAATTTTCTGTTGGGGATTATGTTTTAATTGAAAATCACGAAAGAAATCAAACAAAATTGAATTCAAAATTTAAAGGGCCATTTCGTGTTATTGAACTGTTAGACGGAGATCGGTACACATTAAAATCTCTAAATTGTAATCGAACGTATAAATACGCTCATGACCGTCTTCGAGCAATGCCTGACTGTCCTGTACCTTCAGAATTGGATATTGATTTTGACAAATCTTCTGAAGAGTCATTAAGTATTCAAGGTATTAAGTTACAAATTTAATGTTTTATTTTTGAATTAGTAACCTGTGACATTCTTGTTGGCGCACCTGTTATAAGAAATTCATCAGAGTATTGGAGTAGGAAATGATTGTCATTCCCTTTGGTTTGAGCTTGATCCTAATGCACACATTCATTATGCTTATTAGTTGCAAGTCAAAAAAAAAAAAGAAAAAACCTTACTCATTTCGGTGAGCGGAGATGGCGCAATGTAACGGCTAATGGTGTGGTGCTGTCGCATGAGGCGACTGTGTGTGGAAATGTTGATGTATGGACGGCTTGGTGTTGTCATACAGTCATATATGTGAAGCCCAATTAATAATTGGCAATGTTGTGTGGAGATTACATGTCTTTGGATAAGAATGTAAGTCTCATGAGAGGAATGCAAGTCTTTTGAGAAGATTGTAGTTCTTGCTCTTGTGGAAAGAAGATGATTTCTATAAATTGGGGTGTTGTCGACGGTTTGTCACCGGACGTGTTCTTGTTATTTAGTACAGAATTTGGTAAAACTTAAAGATTTGTTGAAGCACATTGTTTTTGATTTTTGGAATGGTGATATGATCAGGTTGGCCGAACGGTCTAAATATCTTTTAATTTTTGTATTACAGTACACGAGGACGTGTGATAGTCAGGATTGGCCGTGTCGAGGATAATGAAATGAACAACGAAGAGGATCATCACCGCCTTCTTCTATTCGATCTCTAGGGAAACGACATAAAAATAATAAACGGCACGAAATTCAAATGGACGTGTATATAAAATATTGAACATTAATCTCGTTATAAACAGTTTTGTTAGATAAGTTAAGTTCAGTTTCATCTTGTTAAATAAAACGGTGGTTCAACATGCGTCCCACACGCAAAACTCAAAGTTCGCGAGTGATATCTGGCCTTTCTCCGACATATATATATATATATATATATATATATATATATATATATATATATATATATATATATATCAATTGTACCAATATGCGTATAGCATTACCAACATTTCGTGCAGTAACCATGATCGATATCGCATTTACGTTAATTTTGTAAAAACTCCCAATGGTTTTCGAATTGGAAAAAAATTTGTCTACTCAATAAGAAAAGGGTACAATACCGTAGGAGCGTAGCGCAGCGCCAAGGAAAAGAAGGATGAAGGTGGCGAAAAAAACGACGTTCTGTAAGTGGTAACGGCCCCGAATAAAGACAGAAATTAGCGGTCGATTATTCGAATCAATATTTACTTCTGGATGGTTCGAATCAATAAATGAAATGAGTTCGAATAATCATCTCGTCGTCGTTTCGACGTAAAAACGATTTTTCAGTTCTCCAACAGATATTCGAATCCGAGGTTGCGTAGCGGGGTCAGGTTGGGCCGTTCACCATGCATTATGATTGTCATTTTCTGCTAGCTGTCAGTCGAGAGGGGTTAGATTGGCTACGATTTGCGGTCGATTATTCGAATCAATATTTACTTCTGGATGGTTTAGATCAATAAATGAAATGAGTTCGAATAATCATCTCGTCGTCGTTTCGACGTAAAAACGATTTTTCAGCTGTCCAACAGATATTCGAATCCGAGGTTGCGTCGCGGGGTCAGGTTAGGCCGTTCACCATGCATTATGATTGTCATTTTCTGCTAGCTGTCAGTCCAGAGGGGTTAGATTGGCTACGATTTGCGATCGATTTTCGAATCAACGTTGAGCGTTTCGAAATATCGAAAATGATGAACAAAGCTAGCAGAAATAACAAACTTGTAATTCCAAATGCGATGAAATAGTCAACCCTGCAAATGTACATATATTAGGTTGTTCAGTTCGGTGAGGTTACGCCGTTTGCGATTTTATTGTTTGCGAGTAGATATCAGAATGTTTTTCTTGTTTCCATAGAATAAAGAAAAACAATGCGAAACCAATTACTTGTCATATTTATCACAATTTCGATTTGGTACAGGAGTCCTCCGAGTACCAAACAAATACCTGCAATTCAGAGTTATAAAAACGATGCCGGGAGAACAATCGCAAAAAAGAGAAAAGGTCGAAGTTGCGGATTCAGTTCACGTAGTATCCACATGATGTGTCCGTGGCAGCACGAACAACACTGGATAGTAGCAGAAGATATTACTAGCGCCGCTACGTCGAATCGTTCACGCAGGAAGTAAGAGGCAAGATGCATGCGTATAGAGCCGGTAAAAAATGTCGCCAAAATGAGATGTCGGTGTTTTTCGTAATCGGAAAGCAGATCAGCGGCTATTTAGTCATTTTACCATCAAATCTCATGGGACAGGCTCAAAGTGTGTGTTTTATCACCGTCGAGTGGCATCATACCGGATAGTTCGATCCATTCAGCGCAAGTATTAAAATTTGGTCAATTTTTGTTAGTGGTAACCAATCTGTAAATTTTTTTTTCCACATTTTTAAAAAGTGAAAAGACACTCCCAATTTTGCCAAAATAAGGCATTAACTGCCCAAGTTTCATTCTGATCGCTTGAGCGGCGTAGGAGATATCCATCCCCGCGTTTTCGAAGTGTACAACGGGTCTTTATATGCACCTTAAGGGACTCGATGAGAGAAAATCCGAGCAAGTTCATGTTTATGTTTTAGTCAATTTTCATTTCGATTAAGTTCAAGTTCATGTTATGATAAATTTAGTTACGATACAAAATTATTATGTTCAGTTTATAAGTCAAAATGTTACGTAACTAATGTAGGAAATAAAAGGAAATAATAATAGAGACGAAAACTATATTATGGATACGTTATAATATCAGTAGCATTGACAATTTGTTATATAATGGCACACTTTCTCAAATCTCCGCGTTAGCCATGCGAAACACAAGTAGGTGAGGTCCCGCATTGATCCACGATAGGGATCGATCTGAACTCCCCGAGGCGTTATCGCGTAATGCCCGCTTTGGACGCCCGATCTCTGGCCTTGCAGCATCGATTTGTCACCCGTCTAATCTCCATGTTTATGTTTCGGGCTCTCCTAATACCCTCGGCTTCCTTGCCTCACTGGCAAGGCTTATACTCGTCAATGTTGACTACACTAATTGTAAAACTTTGTAAGCGAGAATTATTATCAAAATCCCACATAAAATGGTTATTGCGAAATATTGCAAAATTGAGACACCAGCGATTATTGAGACAAAAGGCGACCTGTTTGATTGCTCAAGTGACTATGAAATAAACACTATTGGTGCGAAACTGAATGTTATTGCCGATTCAAGCGATCGTACTGGTTAAACGTCTCGTTCGCGGTTCGACGCTCGCCTACGAGCATACTCGAGCACGTAATACGTGTTGTCGTGTATGTAACGCCAATTCAGCCTTAAGGTGCATATAAAGACCCGTTGTACGCCTCGAAAACGCGGGAATGCAAAACTCCTATACCGCTCAAGCAATCAGAGTGAAACTTAGGCAGTTAATGCCTTATTTTGGCGAAAAGTGAAGCGTCTTTATACTTTTTCAAAATTTTGAAAAAAAATGTACAGATTAGTTACCACCCACAGAAATTGGCCAAATTTCCACAGTTACACTGAATTGATCGAACTATCCAGTATGATGCCACTCGGTGGTGATGAAACACACATTTTGAGCCCAGTCCCATGAGATTTGATGGTGAAATGACGAAATGGCAGCTGATCTGGTTTTCGATTACGCAGTATATCGAAATCTCATTTTGGCAACATTTGTTACCGATATTACGCGCATGCCGGTAATGTAGGCGTGTAATGTCGGTAATAAATTACCGGCATGCAAGAAAGATGTTTTCGAGGTGTACAACGGGTCTTTATATGCACCTTCAGAAGTTTCTCCTCAAGGGCCATAGACCTCCCGGGAAATTTATTTTTTTTCAAGTCCATGCAGGTCACCCTAAACGGCACCAGGAAGTCGCAAGACCAAGTCAGGGCCGGTTAGCGGGCGAGTGGAAGAGCGAACGAGAGAGAATAAGGAAGGGCGCTAGCAGCGCGTCGTACGTGGTTGTACGTAAAAAATGAACGAGACCTTATGCGAAATTTTCTAATCTTTTTCTTCAATGATCACCTCAATTTGTCTCCGAGCTATGGGAACTGAGATATTCGTAAAAAAAAACGAATTTGTTGACCTTAGACCTAGAATATTTATTAACGCGAACGCGATCTCGTTCTCAATTTTTAACATGTTTTTCAGAATCAAAATAAATCGATCGAAGAAAAAAAATTAAGTTCTGATTTTTTTCGAATAGAAGCCGTACTTATGTCTCAAATTCGTGAGCTAAAGGGGTATCAGGGTTGGAGGTAAGAGTCTCAGAGTCTGTCGCATGGAATCCCAGAATTCGCTTAGTGACCAGAGATGATAGGATGAGGGTCAAAAAAAGTCACTCCAACGTGAAAAATCGTTTCTAGACGAGGGGTAGCAGGGAAGGAGAAAGCTTTCCAAAAACGCTGCTGGACATGGGTCAGTAGGGGAAAGGGAGGGGATCACAAGTCAATTCTCGACGAGAGGCTGATAGCAGAGGGGGGTTTATTGTGATCTCCCAAAGTGCGTCTATACTACTCCGATAGATAAAACAAGTGCAATAAAATACGGAAAATATACAGCAAATCGTCTCTCTTAGAAAAATTTGTTCTCGTTTCGAACTTAAGACTGATTGTTTTTACAACAATAGTGTTTGTTCGAATATACAGCGTGACAGGTACTTTTGTAACAATATATTATACATTTGTTTTTCAGAATGGCAAGTGGAATGGGCTAATTGCTGATCTGGTGAATCGAAGAACTGACATGGTCATGACTTCCTTGATGATAAATTCTGAGAGGGAAGCAGTGGTTGATTTTACAGTACCCTACATGGAGACTGGAATCGCAATTGTGGTAGCCAAACGGACTGGAATTATTTCACCCACAGCGTTTTTAGGTGAGTTTTGCATTTTCCTGCTCGGATACGTATACTGACTGCCTGGTTATCTCCGAGGGTGCTGCAATTTTTTCAACAGCCTCTTAATGATCATCGGCTACACATCTTTATTATTCGTGACACACTGTTATTATTAAGTAATGTGCTATCATAAACAAATATACACACGCTCAAGCACCGTAAAGATGTAACTCCGCTGGATTTCACATCTGAAATATCCAGAACCTTTACTATGAATGGTCATCAAATAAAAATAGGTCAGCTGGCACCCTACTTTGCTTGGGTCAGAACAACTTTCATATGAAATTGTTTCAACTCACAGTTTATAAGTTGATAAATTATCATTTTAATTATATAACATTTCAAGAAAAAGTTCTGAATATCTTTGTTGCTACTTTGTAGTGCAAACTGTATCTACAACTGAAATTCTTTGCTTTATACCTCGGTCGAAAATACGCAATTCCTGCTTTGATTCCGAAGCAGAAACTCCATCTTTTATACCTCGTTAAAACTATACACGCGCCCTCTACAACAGCGGGAGCGAAAATTTTTTTTATGCGCGCAGTCGTGTGAGATTGCCGAGACTGTCACTTCACGCGTCGTTGATTGTGTTGTTGTGGCTGCTAAAGTATCGACGCATAACTTTAAAATTGCTTTGTGAAAATAAATCTCATTTATATGATTCAATAACTGAACAAAATAATGATGAGTGAGATTACCTCGAGTGATGATACTACGACGAAGAAGAGGTGTTCAGAAATTTTGATGCAGAGGCTGAGTTAACAATACGTACTGATACACTACCAAAAAAGTCTGCGGATAGGTACAAACTAACTTATGAATCTTATAAAAAATGGCAGATGGACGATGCAAACTCTCTTTCAAGTTCAGAAGAAAATAATTTGATTATTTATTTTGAAGAAATGAGTAAGAGGTTGAACCCTGAAACTTTATAGTGCATGCGGTCAATGTTAAAGAAAACATTGAGTACCCACGAAAATATTGATATTGATAATTTAAAAAATTTGAGAAGTTTTATTAAAAATAATTCTATAGGTCATAAACCGAAACAATCATTAGTCTTCAAGTGGGATCAAATTATGACTTTTATAAATACTGTAGCCGACCACACACATTTAGTTTGAAAGGTAAGTATTTCCTTAAACTTTTATTTATTTTTGAATTAATTAATATTCTTATGCTCACAATAATTTCAAGTGCTCCTCATATTCGGCATTTGTGGGGCTATAAGGTGTGACGAGATGACTAAACTTACATTTCTAAATATAGAAGATCTTAATAACAAATACCTGGTTTCTATCAAAGACAGTAAGAATAATGTTCCGCGTCAGTTTATAATTGGTAAACTTCTCTATGCAAAGGTTGAACAATATATCTCTGAGACCTAAAGAACCATTTACTGAAAATTTCTTTATCAAGTATCAAAACGGCAAATGCAATAGGCAAGTAATAGGCAGAAATCAAATCGGTGAAACACCTAACTTGATAGCTACCTTTTTAAAACTGCCCGACATTAAAAAATATACTGGACACTGTTTTCGAAGAACGAGTGCGACACTTTTATCGGACTCTGGTGCTAATACGACCGTGCTGAAACAATTAGGTGGATGGAAGTCTACAAATATTGCACAGGGCTACTCTTATAATTATGTTGTTGATATTACTGATTACAAATAATCAAATTCAACTCTCCATTTTACAATTATATAATAATAATTTTAACTATATGAATCTTATAGATAAACGTTTCATTTATTTACAGGGTATGTGGAAAACTCGCGGCAAAAATCGAGAAAAAATTTATGAGAGCATAACCCATGCAGCCGCATCCACTCTAACTAATCTACAGCCATCAACTAGTTCGGTAACAACAGATCGTCCAGTTAAAAGAATTAAATTGAATAATAATGATGTGTCTTCAGATACAGAAATGGATTTAGACAACTTTTCTGAAGAATTCGAGCTAAACGATGAGGATCTTGCTAAGATTGATAATTTGACTCAACCTATAGTACCTAAATCATCACTGGCTTCTGTTTTTACTACCGCCAATAATAAAATACTTATACCCCGTAATGATCCATCGACAAAACCTTACAATTTTTTCACATAATTTCGGGAATAAAAATGAAGAGCTGGAAAATCCAGACAAAATTATAAACGCATCTAAACAGTCTAATAAAACAGAATAAATATCACAATCATTTTCATCTAATCCATCTACTAATAGAAATTCGTATAATGTCTATGAGAATTGTGTATTTCACGGGAACATCATAAATTATTATTATTATGCACGAAATCAAGATAAAGTTGATAAATAATTTTATTCTTTTATAATCTAATATTATAATATTAAATAATATTAATAATTTTATATAAGATGAATAGATAGATAGTAAAAGATAATTTGATATAAATCCATATTTTTCTTCCCGTATAATTGCTGTTTGCTTACAGTATAATTACATTTACTTTTCTTAGGAATTTAATGCCTATTCCTGACCAGCAGCACTCGCTTCGCTCGTGCCGCAAATGTCGGGCAGGCATTTGAAGATAAATCCATATTTATGTATCGTATTTTCGACCGGCTATGAAGGAATATAGTATACACTACACGGGCAGAAGTTTGAAAGCCCTGTACTGCGCGCCATTCAGGAATTTCATACTTTCTGACCTAGTAGTGTAATATACTATTATCCATAGTTCAGAAGAAAAAAAACACTTTTATTCCGAAAAGCAATGATAAACTACGCACCCTAATCGTACGACTCTGTGGCATGTACAGTAATGTTCATTAACCCTGAGCACATGTATTTTTTTCTACCTTCCAACGTGTGAGCGGGTCGTTAACGACCCCCCGCGTTTCTTGTTCGTAAGTAGATAAATTTTTTCATTTTTCAGTAAGCAAATGAGTGGTAAAAAGCAAATTCAATTTGTTGATGTTTAATTGGTGAGAGACATAATCAATTACAAAAAGTGCTAAAAAACGGCAAGAACGTCATTTTTTTAACAAAATCTTATATCTTTTGTTGTGATAAACCAATTTCCAAATTCCCGACGTGATTTTGAAAAGGATACATGACATCACCAGGAAAAAATCACTATCCTTATATCGCGTGAACGAAAATATTTATTTCGCGATATGAAGATACGAAAAAATTCGATGGAAACGTAGAAAGAAGAATTATTTGTAGGGGGTGTTCGTATATTTTCAAGTTCTATTATTCGTAAAATAGTATACAATCAGTAGAAATTAATTGAGGAAGAAATCGTATAACTCATTGAACTGCTATAGTGTCAAGGCAACAATCACCGTTCGGTGGTACTCGCAGACGGCTGAGTCGTATTTGTGAGCTATTTTCTGCGCGAAAATTAGCGCACAATTTATACAAACCAGCCAAGTTCATGTCAAATATTGAAGTAGGGTACATTTTTCACAAAGCGCCCGAGTTCGTGGAGAAAATTGCTTCGGCATGTGAAGCATGTGGTTTTCAATAACGCTTTCAACGCTTTAGTTACGTAACAACAAGTCAAATATTTTGATTCGAACAAAATAGGAAAATTTCCTTACTTCCTCGAAACACCAATGCCAGCTACTGACAGTGGCGTAACTAGAATTTACGGGCCCCAATGCAAAACAAATTGACGGGACCCCCCTCCCCCCATGCCTATGGAAACAATCGTCGACCGTCGACCTTCGCCTTCGGACAATAAATCGGTAGTAGACATCTGAAAACTTGATTTCATTATAAACGAATCAAAACCAAAACTGCAATTAATCTTTAATCTTGAATTACAGCTTATACTTAAAACAATATAGAACCTGTGGTGAAAAAAAAACATTAAGTTAATATTGAATACAAACGCACGTCAATACATCGTATAAAATTGCGTGGCACTTTTGAGAAGGTTTTCTTTCGAGATTTAGCGCTCGCGAAGTCATCGACGAGTTTCGAGACGTCAATCTTTCCTGCTCGTTCTGCCTCGATGCTCAGTAGTGCTAATTGTGATAGGCGCTCTTGACCCATAGAATTTCGAAGATAGTTTTTTATTATCTTGAGTTTTGGAAACAAGCGTTCCGCAGATGCAACGGTGACGGGAATCGTCAAGAAGAGAAGCAACAAGGAGTAGACTTCAGAGAAACTGGAACTCATATCGTAGAAATTAATGATTACAAGTTGGGCCAATTCTCTGATCGTATGTATCTTCTCAATTTCCAGTCGTAATGTTTGAAACAAAGTAAAAGCTGAAGTGGCAATGCATCCGATAAGTCGGTCGAACATTCTGCTTGCACCTCTAGAGCATTTGTTTTCGTTTCTTCATCGGTCGCGGATAACAATCTCGTGGGTGTTGAGAACGAAAATATTTCGGCTACTTTTCTCAATCCTTCGAATCTGTTTTTAAGCTGACTGATGATGATATCAAGTACTCCGTAAAAAACGTTTACCCTAAAACTCGCTTTGGCATCGGCAAACCGGTCATCCTCCGCGAGCTCGTGATGAAACTTTCGATGAATACGAGTTCTCAAAAAAAATGACATGTAAAAAATGAGACATTGACTGACCAAAAGGTTTATGAAATTCGGTTTATCACAATACAAAAAATTGGCAAATACATTCATATTTAACGTAATTCGTATTCAACATAAAAAGTTTATAGATCGAGTCACATGGGCTCGATTCACGATACTTTTTTTTGTGGAGTTGTGGAGCTACTTTTTGTTGAGGGCCTACGTCGAAAAATAGTTTAAAAAAAAATAATTGTTTTTGTTCTTAGCTGGAGGCCCCTCGAGTCAGGGGCCCCCTTGCGACCGCATTGGTTGCATTGGCATAACTACGCCACTGACTACCGAGCGGGGTAGTAAGTGACCCCAGCTGTTCTTTTCAATTGTTTTTTTGCAATGAACAGCGAGAAGGTGATGCTAACACCGGCCTAACCTAGTTATATCAAGCTGGGACCACCACATTAGAAAATCGATGAATCTCCAATGGAATAATTGAGGCTGATTAAGGTGGCTAGAGCGCGAAGTCGTCTAGCTACAGAAAAAAATTATGTTTTTGTATGTGATAGATGAAATACTCATCTTCACGTATGCAAAATTTCAGACCCGGTCATTGACTAAATAAGAGAGATAAAAATGATTGAAATGAGAACTTTTAATCCAAGGCTTATGATAGACTCGTCCCGAGAGATTTCAGTTAATTAATATCTCAATATTCACGCTACAGATGTTGACAAAAAACCAGAGTGATACTGAATAGGTTATGAGGATTAAAAATAACACAATAACGTATGAGGTCAACGACTGTTTGACAAAGATATTGAATGTTCAAGTGACGGAAAATTTGTGGCTGAGAAAGGTTTCGGTAACTACCTCAAAAACCGGCAGCGTCGCACAAATCACCTGATCGGAATCACATACGAGTGCACGCGCAAGAATGAAGTATCCCGAGTTTGTACTAACCTATCTTTTAACAGTTGTCAGAATCTGTCAGTGACTGACGAAATTCGTTTAGTGGTTATAATGAATTAGTCAATCGATTTGAAAAGAAAAATTGATAGGAGGATATTCGTCGTACGAAAATAAATCGATCGCAAGCTTTTCTTCGTCCAAATAACCTCGAGAACAATTAATCGATTTCGATGCATGAAATGATTTATTCGATTAAGAAGAATATTAAAAATATGTGTGTATATATTGCAACGTGATTATTATTTGAAAGAAAAGAAATAGTGATAAATGCGTAGTTTATCTTCGAAAACCGGTAATTCTGGAGGTTGGGATAATCATGCTACCCTACGGCGCAGTCACTGACCTGATCACTAGGTAAAAACGATAATGAGAAAAAGATATGATTGTTAGGCGCCAGACGCAGTAGCGTCAGAGATATGATAAATAGAGAATACGAAATAGACGAAATAGATCAGATTCTACGACGGTTTTGCACAGCTTACTCAGTAGATAAAGATAATGGTAGAGGGGATGGGTCGTATCCAATTCGATAAAACACAAAATTAAAGAAAATGGTAATAGTATCAATTGGGATATTGAAAAGATAAGCAGAGAGATTCAAGTACAGCCGGAGAGAAAATAAAATTCAGAGGTAACACGTTCAATACAATTATTCGTGCGATTTAGCGGTATGAAGCGGGTGTGATCGCGATACTATTACTCGATATAACAATCAGCAAATTTACAAAGCAGGTAAAATTGGCTAGCATGCAATGCACAATCTAAGGGTCGCAAACTAATTGGTGCAATTCAAATTAGATAGCATAGTATGGCGAGAAAAATATGATCACATAAATACGGAATAATCGCAGCAATTGGTACTTAAAACCAATAAGGCACGGTAATAGATAGAAAAGTTACAAAGTAAAGTTACAAAGAATCAGATATGACGAAATATTACAAAACAGGTATGATAGAAATTACAATAGAAATTAGAGAGATACGTAGGTTCTAGCTTGCGATATATGCGATACGACGAAATATTATAATCACGGCAATTAAGAGACAGATATCTTGACTCATCAAGAAAAGGTATTACAGAGAAGAAACAGTATAATGCGATATATTACAAAGTAGAGATCTACGGACAAACTACGTAACAGCGGTATTAGCAAAGAAAGTGGTGAAAAAGGTGTTATTCGGTACGGCACAATACTCCAATGTCAAAAGAGAACAACGGCTATACCGCGCAACGATATAAGATCGCGCACGCGGTACGCTTACGATATAATTACTTCAAGATATTCGATAATATTCAAATCAGCAAAATATTGAGAAATCAAAGAAACGATAGTTGAGAAATTATAAAAGACATGAAGAGAAAATAGATATTAGATAGCAAGAAACTTTATAAGCTAATTAATTTACCAGTCACTACTGAGAACAATAAGTAAAAAATTCTAATAAGACAAGATAATCAGAGATATTCTAATCAAGCATAAGTAAGGCGCTACTATTCAGCGATATCAGAAAATCACTTGAACGAGATAAAATCAAAGAAATAGATAATAGTCACTACAAATTAATAGTAAACTAACCAGTCGCGAAATTACTTGCAATATTCGATATTAGAAGAGATTAAGATATATGATGGAAAGGTAATACGATACGAGCCCACGTGGCTCACGCAGAGCAAACTGCGAGATAAGAAAGAAAATCGATAATAGGTAAGAAAAGGAGAGAAAAAGATATAAAGCAAGTAAATTCGTGGCTTCACAGAATAGAGAAACCTCACTTACGAAGATAGAAGGAAAAGTAGAGAACAGGCGATAGATGGAAACAGGTAGAAAAAAGCACTGAATTGAACTAACGAGTTAGCGGAAAATAGCGATAATAAGGTGTACGAAAGTACGTCTATTCGGGCGTTAGTCCATTCCTGGGTGTCTTCTCCTCCCACGTTGACATATGTCGAATTGTCGAATGTCAGCTGCTTGCGATACTCGTGAGAGGGGAAGGTCTACCCCTCACGGTATTGCGGTATCGATGTGTGCGAGACGATCTAGGAACGACAACGTGAAGAATGATCCTACTGACACTGTTGCGAAATCGATACTCTGGAGAACTGGAGATTGATCCGTTATCAACTTGTGCAGTGCTGGTACTCCCCGCGCTGACTATCTCTCCGGTGCTGCAACTCGGTGCGGGTCCTACGGCACTGTTTCACCGAGCCTCACTGATGGTGATGATTTATACACTGGGTTCCCATCCTTAAGACCATCAGTCCGGCGTGGTCCACCACTTGTTTCTTGGGCTTGTCCTCACGCTGCAGCCCTTCGATAACCGTAGGTTTTTAGACAGCTACGATTTTGCAGTATAGTAGGCGGAACAGTGGATTATGCTAGTTCAGCTCCAGGCTGATAAGTATCGCGACGGGAGGCTTTGTTGTGTTTTTGACGTACAGCCCTGTACGCGGTCTACGGAAGAAGAAAAGAAGACAAATCCTGAAAAGGTCGATTTTTGCGTAATGACGGCTTTTATTTGTAGTGCAGGGTCTCTTTGGTGGGTCAGCTTTTGATCGCATCAGCAGGACGAATGTGTCGATCCCGGCCGATAAGTCTAAATGATCGGAGGTCTCCGTTGTGCTTCACGCACGACCCTGTACGCAATCTAGGTAGGCATCCATCTGAAGTTGACTTTGCGGTATCCGATCTGTTGCAGTTGACGGTAGTTGGCTGTTGACCCAGTACGTGACCTCTGCTTCGCGATATTCGGTTCCCTCGAAGCGGTGTCGTTGAACATAGTTCTCGTAGTGCGATACAAAGATAAAAAAAAGACAGGAATTAACTTAATAAATAAGTCCTACTCAGAAATTAATTAGTCGTTCTTTTTGGAGTATTGGTCTCAGACGTGTTTTCGTTGGTTTTTAGCGACGTTCTGAAAATAAGGAGTGCGATATTCAAACTATGTGACGGGGTACACTAGTTACATGGTCCTCGGGTACTCAACTATATTATCAATAACCTTTTTGTTTTTTGTCACCCTAGGTTTGCCTTCGATATCTTCACCCAGTAATAGTATACCCCTTTGTCGCCACTAGTTTCAAAAGCTGTCTTCAATAGTACGTCACTGATACCTGCCTTGGCAATTTTACCTCGCATATGATCTGAAATTTCTTCAAATTTCTTCAGAGAGTCTTTGTTCATTAAATTTATTTTGGCAGTCTCATCTACTTTTAGTATGTCGATAACGGTTTGCGTATGCTCTATAATTAGGGATTTATCTAGTAACTTATTGACGTTCACTACACATAAGGTGCCAATGTTCTTTCGGCCTACTGCAGCTGCTACTCTGGTAGCAAAAGACTCCGATCCGGCATCAAAGCGATTTTTTGGGTATTTACTAGCAATAATACTATTGAAACTTTCATTTACCTGGCTTGAGCTGCAAGGCGCTAGTTTATCAGCATTGGCAGCAAACCGATCGAATAATTTTGACATTGACTGTCTTAGGGCTGGGTCAGAGACAGGTTTTCCATGAGGACGATTCGAATGAATGTACTCATCACCCATAGATTCAAAGCTGCACCATTCACCACAGTTATAGTGTTCGCCAAATGCATGGGGAACCACATTTCTCAGCGAAGCCTCGACACCTAGGGGGGATCCCTTATTTTGTTTAACCGCGCACGAAAAGCAATATGAAAAATGTTTTATGAGTTTTGGCTGCTTGTGTGCATGGTTGAAATCGGACCACTTCTCTATTTGTTCGCCAACCTTTCTACGAAATGCTGCAATGGTGAACGAATCATCATCGCCAGTAAGTACCGAAATTTTAGAATTCTCATCTTTCAAAATTTCATTTCTGTTAACTAATTCTATTACCATATCAGGCTCCATTGCCTTCGCGGACCCTGTAAAGTTGCGTCTACAATTGTGGTTCTTTTCGTGTCCTGTTTCACAATGCCTACACCTCTTGTAGCTACAGTCGTTTTGTTCGTATCAGGATTTGGAATGAGGAAGGGAGGTTCAGTTGAAGGTAAATCGTCACTTTGGTTTCTGCGGACGAAAATCAGGATGTCATTTCAGCATAAAATAATGTATGCATACCGCTTGATGCAGTGCGCTGTGTAAACTAGGTGTGGGTGATTCCGAGTCAGAAGCTATATTGAAAGTATATACAGTCATGTACAAAGTGTAGATTCCGTCGCAGAATCAACCTTGCCAAGTATACGGTGAAGGTACATTTTTTTATAGATTTATATTTTTACAGTTACTTTGATTAAGTAACACGTTACGATAGATTAGTAGAAATTTTTATTCACACATACAATTCATTTGAGAGTGATAGGATTATAATAATCAATGGGCATAAGTATAGAGCAGTAGAACAATTTTATCGATAACACGTAGATACTCCACAATAAATAACATGCAATGAATTGCTATATCTAATTGCCGGAATGCAAAATCAAATTGTTCTTCAGTGTCGCACGTATTATTATGTACAATATAAAAATGATGTTACTTTTATTTCCATTGTACTGTAATTTTCTATTTCATTACAAATTAATAAGCACGTATCAGTCAGGTATACAGAGAAGAACATCAAGAATAATAAATAGATAAAGTAGATTGTATAATTTTTCTGCGATAATATAATTATATGCAGTGCATGAATTAATTGAAAAAAAATTGCTGACAAAAGTCGTCGAATTTCATCAGGAATTTAAATATAAATAATGATTTCATTCTTTTGATTTGTATAATTATATTCAGTGTATAAATTAATTTGAAAAAGATTTTGAACGAAAGTAGCAAAATTTCATTAGGAATTTAATTATACAAATGATTATTTTATTTGATTTTAATAATTATACGCAGCGTATAAATTAATTTGAAAAAAATTGTGCACAAAATTAGCAAAATTTTATCGGGAATTTAATTATATAAATGATTATTTTATTTGATTTGAATAATTGTATGCAGTGTATAAATTAATTTGAAAATAATTGTGGACAAAAGTCTCAAATATCAATAGGAATTTGAATATAAATAATTATTTGATTTTCTTGATTTCAGAACACAGAATGTTAAAACACAATTCAATAACTTATGAATAAGGTTTCTTTATGTTGTATAATAATAGTTAAACGGTGCATATAATTTAATTTTAGGAAGTACCAGAGACAAATGTCTCAAAGTTTTTTGGACCGCTCATGCTGTCTAGAGCATTATCGTTGATAGAATCATACGTTCAAGTATTCGGAGTAATTGGAACAACTGAAAACATCTGTTCGACGACTTACTTTTCACTAATCTAATCAGCTAACGACATTTTTTTTTCTAAGGCTATTCCAATCTTGCAACTTTCCTTGGCCACTGCCTCGATTGCAGGACCTACAGCTCTTTCGTGTTTCTTAAGCAGGGTTGCGGAGACACTGGGAATATTCATCGATGAACACACGGTGTTCAACTGACTCTCGCCTATACAGGCAACAATGATTGCTGTAGAAAAGAATTTATTTTATTCAAGTGTGATTGATATTTCGTCTCTTTCATTTTATTTGATCTAAGTACCAATGTGCTGCTTTTATATTCACATCGTGGCATCGCTTCTGTGAATTGACTTTGTTTATATGAACGATTGTCAATTTTCCGCAACCAGTGCAGGCAACTTTCAAAATGCTGGCAAATCCACACTTTCTCTCATTGTCAACATTACTCAGTGATAAAGCTATGTTACAATTATTGCAGCGCAACTCTTTTGCCATCGTGTCAAGTTCGACAATTCTGCGTCCTTCGAGGTTATGGTTATCGTTTGCAGAGTTTACGGAGATTACATTCTGGAAGATTATAAGTATTGAAATGCATTTTTAGGACGCATTTGTCACGTAGTTCTTATTTATCAAATAAGTACATCTATTGTACCATTAATATTATATAGAAAAAGTACAACAAACCCGAGTCGCGTGAAATTGCAGTCTCTGTTTAGCAGCATCGATTCCCCGTTTGACTTTCACTTCAACGAACTTCCCTTTTCTTTTTCCAATATTACCACGTACATTAAAAGGCAGTTTTCATATAGAACTGTATTTTTCACTTTAAACCATGTCATGTTTGTTGACACGTTGCTGAGTACGTCACGACCTACGGCCAGACCGGTATCATGAGTACGACGAAGAAACCGGAGGTAGAGTGACATGCAACATTGCGACATTGCCATTCTTCTCTACGCAGTACCGTAACGTAAAATCACGGTGTAAGAATAATAGGTGGTCCGGCTGCGGCTTGGTGGCTGTGATTATTTTAGCATAATTCAGTGCTTGGCCACCAGACGGATACGTGTCGCAAGGGTCAATTGTAAACAATTATGGCGCATACAGTGTTCGAAAAAGAGGAGATGAGGGTGTCATGTATATTAAAATTTGAGCAAAAGTTGCAGTTGCCAACATAAAATAACAATAATATCAAATTATAAAATATATAAAACATGTAAAGTAATATAAAATAAATACGAGTAAACTTATGAGGTTGAAATTCATAACGTTGCCGCAACAGAATGATTGGTAAAAGTTTGAAATTTTCAAACACACGAAATTATACGATGAAATTTTCGAAGTTTAGTCAAACATTATGTGTCTCACTTATTTTGCAATAACAATATTTGAGTCACAAAATTGTGCCTTTTTTCAATATTCTATTGCAGCAACGTTACGAATTTCCTGTTAAAAACTACGTACTCATCAACCTTGATAATTTTCTCTTTTCACGGCTCTGCTTTAAAATGTCCCGTGTATGAATTTTTGCCCATTGTCGCATTCTCATCATTATATAATAGTGCATGATATATGACACAATTTCATCCTTGTGTTGTTCGCAAGGAAATGAAAAGCTATAATTCTGTATCATGTCAGACACAGTCGATTCATATACAGATCGATTTTCAGATTCTATGTGCTTACAAAAGTATTTCTCGATCGCTGATAGAAGAGAAAACAGAAAAATGTTGCTATGAATTAAACCACCTCGGGTTTTCATATTAATTAATTCTGCTTCGCTGAGAGTATCATTTTCTTTAACAGACTGAAAAGCTTTCTGACATACTTGACACTTATTTTGTTTTTTTCATTTGCGACACAAAAATCCAGTTACATAATATATTATGCAATTGACAACCGAAGCCGACGCATAATCATGGTCAAACCTGACAACATCTTCGCATTCCCATTCTGTTGTTTGGATAATGGAGTCTAACTTTGTCTTTAATTCTTGCAAATGTTTTGAAATGCGTGTAGTATCCTTTTTGAAAATCATTGGGTAATCTGCCAATGAAACTAAAGGCTTGTGCGTATCTTCTTGTACTGTACAATTTCCAAATTTCGGGGGTTTCAACAGTTGATATATTGATATTAATTTATAAAGTTGCAAAAATGAGGGAAGCGTAGGGTGGTCATTGGCAGCTCCTGCTTGCCGGATAATCCCAAAAAATTGCTGCAATATAGATTAGATACTATTTTATAATGAGGCTGAAGTTAGTAACGTGAACGTAACGAAACATCAGGGAAAAAATCACTTTTTTACAATTTTAGTATGACTTGTAAGGAGTCGGTATTCCAAAAACCTTTTTCAAAACTACACCAATACGAGCAATTGAGTCTTTCCATTTGTTATACAAATCAATTTCTGTCGGAACGTTAAAAAAAGATATGTTCTTCCCATATGCGTCTGAAGCACGTCGATGACAGACACAACAAGTCTTGACCATATTTAAATGTATTCTTATCTAAATAAATAATAAATAAATATTATATCGTTGAACACCGTTATCGTTGATTATATTCACGATTTATATTTCAATGGTTATACCTCCTCTGTTGTGATTGAAACTTAGAGCATGAAACCTAGCGTGCCGCCATTATTGTTTACAATTGGCCCTTGCGACATGTATCTGCCTGGTGGCCGAGCACTGAATTATACTAAAATAATCACAAGCCTTAGCATTGCGGGGATAGGGCAGCCGGACCACCTATTATTCTTACACCGTGCGTAAAATTATTCCTTACTTAACGTTTTTATTTAGCGGTATATAATTAATGAATTTTACCTAAAATTATCAATAAATCGATATGAAATAACTTCATTACAACAAAGATGTGTTTTCGGGGAAAAAGAGGGCCTCGCTTAACCGTTGAGCGCGCGTCAGCCAGCGGTGGCTGACACTGGACTTTCCGTTTAGGTCGCGTCAACAACCGCTGGCTGACAGCGTATAACATGATATAGAACTGTGAAATTCACACTGTTTTATGGAATCGCAGAAAATTTATTCAAAATTTACCTAATTTTGACACATTCCAGGATAAGTGGATTTCATTGAAGCACGGTAAACATAAAAACGGTTCTCCTTTACAGGTATTGCAAAATGTGACAACTCGCTTAGTTTTTATCCTGGCCATTTCTGTACTATCTTTTTTTACATTTTTATCGTAACATAATTTACAATATCTTCGTACTTTGGAAACGTTTCCAGGTTTTCTTTGGAGTTGGTGTTGTTTTTAGACCTTCTTGCAATATTTTCCGATGGGATGTCTTCTTGTTCACAATTTGTAAGATATACTGCTAATTTCTTCCGGAATTCTGTAATGCTGATTTTCTGCTTCGTAATATCTTTGTATAGAATGTAACTATTTACAACCGTAGTATTCAATAATAGTTCGAAGGCTAGTTTTCTATACGATTTTGTGGACCTGCGTAACGGATTGTTGTAGGAGTTCATATGGTCGGATAAATCGACAGCTGCCTTTCATCTGTTTTAATCTACTATAATTTGTGGCTTGAACTTGTTTCCTGATCGGCATTGAACATTCACCATTTCTGACGAGTGCTTTGTCGATAGAACTAGGATGTCCTTCTTGTCTCTTCACTTCAAAATGGTTATTCCTTGACTATTTTCTTTCGCTACAATTTCTCCTCGTTTTAATTTTGTTGATATAACTTGCGGCGAATTTCCTCGTCCATTTGAACGCAATGTTCCCAATAAATGGGTGTTTTTGTGGATCAATTTTTCCGCTAATTCTAGGCTCGTGTACCAGTTATCAGTGTAAAACGTGTGTCCCTTATGGAATAGATCTTTGAAAAGAGACATTACGATGTTAGTGGGCGTAGTGTTTTCTCTTTCTAATTTTTTCCCTGCGTATACACGGCGAGCATACGTATATCCTGATCCACAGCACAATTTAAACATTTTTATTTCATATTTGTGGCGCTTTTGTTTCAGATATTGCCTGAATATAATGTGGCCACGAAAGGGAACCAAGGATTCATCAATACATATGTCCTCGGATGGATTATAATATTTTTGATAATTGGTTTCCAACGTGTCTATAATTGGTTGTATTTTGAATAAACGACTGGAACCATTACTGTTTTGGTTGTGTACAAAATGTAGCATTCTTAGTAACAGTTCAAATTTGTTCCTTGACATCACTTTTTTCGGGAACGTTTGCATATAGGTAAGATCATTGGACCAATATTGGTGTATAGCTGTTAGTTTTACTAATCCCATCCATAGAATTAGTCCGAAAAATCTCTTTATTTTAGACTTATTTGTTTCTGACCACTTTGTTAAGCGATGCGAGTGTCCGCCTTCTAATTTCTGTGCTGCATATAACTTTGATTGTTCGGAAATTTTCTCAAACAATTCATCCGGCACAAATAATAGATAGCTGGTTTCTACGGGTATGTCTGATTCTATATACAAGTTTTCACTTACAAACCCAGAAGGATGTGTAAATGGCACAATCTTAGGCTGATTGCCCCTCGGGTCATGCCATTCTCCAATAATCTCCTCCTCTTCCTCAGATGATAAAATTATATCCACTCGATGCCGTTTTTCAGGAAACCTTATTTCACTGCTGCTGTCGCTTTCATGCTCTCGGACTGACATTTCGACGCTCAGGGCTAAAGAAAATTTTTGTCTTTACGAGGCCAATGACTGCAATAGACTGCTTATTCGTAATGGGAACACCGGCCACGAATCCATAATCAAAACAAAACAGACTTGGCGTGTAACGTGTCGAATAAATGCATGCATATAGGGCTCTCGTCATAAACGTAAACACTCTTTTACTGCGATAAGAGACAATTGGCTCTACAATACCAGCGCTTCTAAGTGGCGCGCGTGACCTGACGAGGACTGCCCTCAAAAGTGGCGTGGTGCTCAACGTGTTGAGCGCCCATTCATATCACCCCTGCACGCTCGAGCCAGCTTAAATGCTCTCCGTTGAAAAAAAAAATAATAATAATTGCTCTACATTAAAAAAAAAAGAACACTGACAGTGCCACTTCGAGATAAACCTGGAACCTCCCCGACAAAGACAACGGGATCACGAAGGAATTTCGATAAACTGTTAGGGATAGATTTAAAGGCTTTTTAAAGGCTCCAGGAATCCATAAATGAAACATTTTTTGAAGCCACTTCTGGGTGAGAACACCTCGCCCAACTTGAAAGATTGGTATGACTCTTTGACGGAACAAGTTACTGAGTTCTTACGATTAGTGGCGTCAAAATTACTGTGGAATCAGAGGCTCTTGGAACACTGCCCGTGCAAATCAAATGCTCCACCCCCCAGGGGGAGAAATCACCCCTGAACTCGAAAAATCGGCGTAACTCTTTGACGGAACAAGTTATAGGGTTCCTAGAGGCGTCATTTTACTCTGAAATTAACTATTCAACGGTCAAGCCTTTTTTCCATTGAAGAAAATCATTTTCTCAACCATTTCAAAGTCTTCTGAAACGAAATGTTCAAAAAATTACACTTTTAAAAAACAAAGTTTTGTAATTTTCATGCCCGAATAAGGACTTTTCAAATGAAATTATTCAGTGAAAACTTTCTTTACAGTGCTTCACTAATCGTAAAATTATTTTAGAACTTTCAAATAGCGGGTTTGCCCCTGTCGATAATGTGCTACAATGACAGCTGAAAGGTTGGGGGGGGGGGGGGGGGGGGGGTAACGTTGATTCGGGCAAAAAAAGGCACATGCTTATGAATTTTTTTTGACGACACGGTTGAAATCTTTTTATTAAAACCAATTGTACATGAAAGACTAACATTCGAAGAATATTGTGTGAAATTTTCATCAAGAAATGTTGAAAAGTACGGCAATGGCAGCAATTATTCGTGAAAAAAAGTGAAATTGTGGTGCCCCTCATAACTCGGTGCTGGACCATCGGAAATCAAAAAATCAAAGTTCTTCCGATTGATAATCGCTTCCCCCAGGTAACGCTGGGAGGGTTTTTCGAAATTTCAATTTTTCATTCTTCAGGAACACTTTGAAGTAAAAAACGCGATTTTTGCGAAAAAAATCGGTTACTTTGTTATTGTAAAATAAAAAATATTAACAATCAGAAAAAAAAAACTCTCCAGCGTTACCTTGTCAATTATGTACAAAAATAGTGTTCAAAATTTCAGAAGGATCAGTGCAGTAGTTTTGAAGTTATGAGGGGCACCGACTTTGAAAACGTGAGTTGTGGAAAAAACGCTTTAAAGTTTTGAACACTACAAAATGCGGAATAAAACGTTCATACGCGAGTTTTATCGGCTTACCTTACACTGAATCATCGATGCCAGGTCCGTAGAGGATGTTGCTATCATCAATGATGTCTAAAGCATCTTTTTGTTCCCGTCTACGACGAATCCTGCCTTCTTTAGTCTGTTTTTTAGCTTCCTGCTCCGCTCGGCTTATACGCATGGAGTCAGTTAATCGCGCCCATTGATGAGTGCTTGGTCCAGTACTGATTCTCATGTCTTGCATGAAGGTTAGTAAAGCAAGCGAACCTTCATTGAAGACACAGGCTGTTACATAAGCTGCAATCGCAACGATGACAGAGGTTCCACTCAAGTACTTTGGTGAGATATTCCAAATAAGTTGGTTCAAACTCTCATTGTTGTTCTGCGTAAAGCCTCCGACACATCGCTCCAAGAGGGCATCTTTGCTCAGATCTTGATAGATAGGCTTGATGGCATCAAAAACATCCTTGGGAAGAGCACTGTACGTGTGTTTGAACGAATTCAATGCATTAGCAGTTGCAGCCTTTTGCCATTCACACCACGAGTCAACGCCGCTCGGGCATTTTTCATGCTGTGGATTCTCGTCTGTTGAACTGTAGTGAAAGAACGTTGCCCAGATAGCATTCTTTATATTTTTCACGGAATCAGAGTAACGTCTGATAGCCAAACCCTAGTATACCGTCAGTTTATCAATCATTTTAGCCTTAAGCTTCCCTTTACCAGACAGCCTTAGTTTCAGTCTCTACAACGGTCTTTTTGACTATTTCACGTAGACGAGTGCCCATTCTTTTTTCACTATTGAAAAATCATCACCATGAGGTTTAAATTTCACTAACCCGGAGTAAGCTTTAGAGTCACCGTCGCCGATATAGTTGCGGTATCGCACACCATTCTTTACCAAGCGTTGAAACATGGTTTTTATCGCTTCGACCTCCATATTTCCAGCTGCACCAGTATGATTTGCCTGACACTTTCCAGCATTCACGTGAGCTTCATGCCACTCTTCGTATTCGGCAGAGTCTAATTTACTTTCCCAACTTTTACATTCGTGGCAGTATGAACTTTTGACGAAAATGTCAAGAACTTTACCTGTGAAGTAACCGATCAACAAGGTGACGCCGAATAAAGATGAGAAGCCTCTTTTTCCATGTTCCGTCGCCTGATACAGTGAGTTCGTCGGCATCTTCAGTATTTTTCTGTTTGGCTGTTGCTGCTTTTTTTTGGTTTGTGGCAGATGAAAAAAATCTATTTGCTACTTTTCTTATAGTCAACCACATTTTTTTCATGTAATCATTGTACCTCGGTTTTGATAAAAAGCTACTAGACAAATCCATCAAGCCACAATACTTTTCACAGCCAGCTAATCCAAGGCCTAATATCCTCATCACGAAAACGAACCGATAATTAACTTCGTAAATACCAGAGCTTATTCTTGCACTAGACGGAACATTTGTAATCTGTTTACAACTTTCGCACGACACTTTGATGTTAAATCCAAGGCCTTCTTTCTTAGTCGAATGAAAATTAACTTTTCCATCATATGTTACACACTTCACTAGCTTAGCAATTGTTGAAAAGACTAATAAAAAATCTACTAACCCAGAGTATTTTTCAAGATCCTCCGTCACTTTATTTTCAACGGTCACTTTAATTTTTTTAGCTGACGCGCTACTTCTTGAAACGTCTTCGCTTTTACGTTTTTGCGGAGGTACAATTTTTCTAGGTCGATATAATCTCGAACCAGATGATTTTCTATGAGATCTTGTAACTTTTTTACGCATTTTAGCAATAATTCAACACAAAACTCAACCAAAACCGAGCTAAAATGATGCGAAAATCGAAGCGCGTGTGTACGTCTGCTTGATATGTACAATATTTACTGCTACACGACATTACGTACTGTACACTGACTAAATATACAGTACAAATATAAATATATAAAAAAACGGAGGGGGTAATGTTATGGATTATGTAGAGAGCGAAACAGCTACGAGATATCAATAGCGCGCTCGGTTGCCGGGCACGTGTTTTCTGATGCGCAGAGTCATGTATGAGGCGCCGTTCCTTAAGGCGCCGCTGAACTGACTTGAAAATATCAAATCGTGACGTCATAAATACGTGCAGCGCCTCTGAACGTTGAACGGTGAACTAAGGCCGCTGATTTCATTGGCTTGTTCTGTTAGATCCAACCAATGATGTCAGTTACAGATCGAAACATACTTCTTGTGGACCATAAACGGGCTGCTGTCACATGAAAAACGCGTATACAAATCGAGCCATGTTTACAAAAAAATAACTGATAGTATAAGTTTTCCCGGATAACGGGTGTGCTTTTGTATGTGTGGATCTCCCTGGCGAGGGTGAAAGAAATTGTGGAACAGTGCAATCAGTGAATATTCAACATGCGGTAGCTCCGATCGGCCATGTTTGTTGACGCGTGATTTTATTCACTTCATCATTCTTTATTATAAACATTATCAGCGATTTGCCTGGGCAGTGACTGAGATTCACACGTACACTATTATTCAAGCTACGATTTAAAATATTTCCGAGTAAGATTTATATTCTCGTTATCGCAGGATTCGTATAGGCTTTTTCACCCAATTTCCTCGCTTCTGACGTCACGAAATATATATATGACATGCCAGGTCAGCGGTGCCTTAAGCCGCTGTATATTCGTTAGTTTTGCTCCGATTCATCTCAAATTTTCACAAGATATTCTTGAAAGGTTTTCCATTCAAAAAAAAAAAAATTGAAAAAAAATACAAAAAATTTTTTTAAAACGCTTCCCCCTCCCTTAAGGACTCTTAATACGCCACTTGTGCGAATTAAATGCCTCGCCCTCAAACTCTAAAACATGGTGTAACTTTTTTACGGAACGATTGACAGGGTTTCTAGAGGCGCCAAAATTACTCTGGAATTAAAGGCTCGTCATACACTGCCCGTGTGAATTAAATGCTCCTACTCCAAACTCGAAATAACGGAGTGTCTATTTGATGGAATAAATTAGAGAGTTCGAGAAGCGTCAAAATTAATTCTTAATCAACGGCTCTTGATACACTGCTTGCGAGAATTAAATGCTTCACCCGCAAGGGTGCGATTTACTCACGGAATTCATCAACCGACGTAGATGTTGGACTTAACAGGAACCGGGATTCTAAAATTATTCTTTGGTGCAAATTCGTTTCGCAACATGTGTTTCTTGTCCTATAATTCCAGCATCATCACCAACAAACGTTATCTTGTCGCATATCAAGCATTGTACTCGCAGATATTGGTTTCACTATTCGGAATTAAAAGTAAGTGCTGGAGAGATTATTTTTTATACATCTTTTTGCATACTACAAAAATTATTTGTCACCGCCACTGTCGTCACCATGTCAGGAGTCCAGCCCCTTCACTTTTTTTCAAATGCCGTATAAAGAGGTAGTCATCATGGTCTACATTGTTTTACAGGCTTGAGACAGGAAGTGCGTATGTAAAGAATGTTCTTCCCTCAATCTTTAAGTTTACTCAAATGGCCAATGTTTCCTATGGTCCGAGAGTTGACGACAGAAATTTCCTGGTCATTTCTGCAAATTTATTTATTTTTGTATGAGTTATCTTTGTAACATATAATAGTAATAAGCAGGTCATCCAACACACCCCCGCCACGGGGGGTTACGAAGGGTTACAATTACACCAAAAAATTTATAAATGTTCTGACGAAAATATTTTTTTCTCACTACCCAGTATCGAAAGGTAATTTAACGATACCATGGAGGGGCACAAACGGGCCGATTTCTCGTGCGCCGGCGATCCAGGGCTCGCCAGCACAAAGCTTTTTCTCACCTTATTTCTTTGTCGTTGAGCGCCAGGTCGGATTAAAATTTTCTTGCTCTAACTAGCTGCAGTCGGTGGCTCGAAGGTCCTGCCTTTAAAATTGGAGCACGACTACCGAGCAAGGATGCGAGGTAATCTCAAGAAAGTGTGAAGGAGGAGCAATTCGGGATAATTCAACCTTTAGGAAGATATTTAGTGTATTTCAATGTTTATCAACTGTTGAGGAATATCCTCTCGGTGGGTTTCGCTCAGACACAAATCCCTGTATCCAACACACTGTCTCACACATTAACCCGTGATACTTGATTTGTGATTTCGTACGTTCACACGCGTCACTTATGTGATGTGTTGTTTCTGACTTCCGTCCCTCTCATGAATTGGGGTAAGCGGGCTCGAATTCCCCTAATTTTCGGCAACTTCTCGCCACACTACGTACGTGGAACTTATTTTACGTATTAGTTGAAACATGAGAAGAATAAGAAACATAAAAATAATAGTCTCTTACCTAGAATCTAATCTACCTTTCTTACCTGCTTTTATTCCATACTCCAACAAGCCAATTTACAACCCCCTTCTCTATCGAGTTTAACTTGTTTCATTCTGTACCAAGTGAAGGTCACACTTGGATGGAATGAGTTATCAATTTTCATTATATGAATTCGACAGCTAGTATGTAACATAACAATAGAGTGAAAGTATAACGGCTGTCATCAAGAAGTATACAAGTTGTGGGACATAAAATTAACATAGACCCCCCCTTGATCTCAAAAACTGAGGACCTGTGATCAAAATGACGTGTACCAAATTGATCTCGACCTTGAACCTGACCTTGAAAGTCAGTTTGAATGTTATTTGAAGTTGCATCTTATTTTTTCAAATGGGAACATATATTTTGGACCTCGGGTTTCGAAAGATCACGAAATTTCACATTCAGTCATTTTACATAAGTATCCATTGTAACGACCAGCCGGTCAGCAAGACGGCTGATACGTCACATCGGTGAGCGCGACCGATACAACCCAAAGACGGACGACGGATGAGGGAGACGGGACGCTCGACAAAACAAGATGGACGACGCTATACGAACAGACGAGCAACATCGACGACGCCTGACCAGCTCAGCCTAGTATAAATAGGGGTGCTTCACAGAGCATCGGCACCCAGTCGGAAATTAGAGTTTCGCTGTGTCACACGTGGGCACGACCCAGTTAGGAGGGCAGTCTCTGCTGCGTCACGTGTGGGGTTAGGGAATTCCGAGTTGGTAGTACACCACTCCACTGCGGCAACCTTTTAAGAGAGTAAATAGTATTACGATTAGAATCAATTTGAAAGTCCGAGCTGGTAGTACAGCACTCCGCTGCGGCAACAACAAATAAAAGATGGAGTGAATAGGAGGAAGACTAAAATTATGCAGTAACAAGCCATAGGACTCCTTTGCAGAGAAAAAAATAACCATCTAGGAATAAAACCTAGCTTAAAACAGTAATAGAAGCAGGACCGAGGAATCCCAGCACTAGCATTACCAAATCTTTGTTTGTGAAATATTGTTTATCTTTATAGAATTACATTTATCCTTGTAGAATTATGTTTATGATTTTCCTATCGACTATCTTGCTATAAATTTTAATTATTCAAAAAAGCATTCTGTTTATCCATCCGGCATCACAGATTACTCGATCGGGGTAGTTTCAGTTTCAGTGAACTACGAGGAGAATATCAGCTCTGAACTAAAATTTCGAGTCTGCTATTGAATCGAGGGACCTCAAATCTGGTAAACAGCCACGGCTTTAAAAACCCTGGTCTGTTAGAAATTCGTGCTAGGCAAGAATAAGAACTTGATTGGTAAATCAAGTGAGGGTCGAGCCTTTACATTAAAAACCTTAAGTGCACGGGTTAGGTTAGAAGAAAGTGCTGGCGTAAAACACCCGCATCTTTCTCTGAGAGCTCTGTCAGACGAACTGAGTCGTATTCGAGGCTTTAAGATAGCAACCACAGTTCTACACTAACCGCCTCTAAATCAGGCGTCCAAGTCTGCGCAAACGCATCTCTGACGTCAAAAACCCGAGTTTGCGCAGGGATTAGATATAGTCAAGACTAGGCGCCCAAGGGTCGGCAAACTCGGTCCATACTCTTCCCTAAAATAAAGAAAAGCCGCAAATTTATATTCAAACTACAATAGCGGTAAAAATCCCACAATAACTTGCCAAATCTTCGCACGAGCTGCAGCAGCTCCAGCCGAAATTTGGACACGTTACACCATATTTGGGGTCAAACTGATCCCTAGGGGACATTCACCCCTTTGAAGCATAAATGTTTTCTTGCAGTCAAACTCCCTTGAGCTGTGTTACGAAGGGTTTTCGGGGTCGCTGAAAACTAATTCGATGTCAGAATTTCAACATTGAACATGGTGAATCCAATATGGAAGACTACGAATACTAAAATGGCTTCCATTTGCACATATTAGATTGTAGAAAGTAATCTTGACCTCCTTGTAATATGTTAAATGGAATCTTGGATATGTAGGTCAATTATTGACAGCAAAAAAGTTAGTGTCAACGTTCCGACTCTGTGGTTGGAGTCATCTTCACGACGGAAAATTTATTAATTCAACTGCGGATGATATCAAGAATTAGAAACTGACTTGCAACGTATCGCTGATTCAAATATACCATACAAACACAATAATGCGAACTAACCTTGGAACAGTATCAAACAAGCTTATTCAAACAACGGTCACATAAGCTTTACAATTAACGGCAGGACGTGTTAGATAATAAGTTAGATATAGTTAGATAAGGAACAAAGGCGGCAGAATCTAACGACAAGCCGAAGGCTTGACACGCTAACCAATAAGCACCTAAAGTGTACCCCCTAAAATGAAGTTTTAATAAAAGAACTAACAGAAATATTTAACTAATTAAATAACACAATATCCCTAGAGATATAACAGGACGACACAATTATTGATGGGTATACCCATCAACTAGAACACCAAAAATTATAAATACCATTATAAGATACGATCAAGGGTATCTTGATGGGTATACCCATCGACTAGAACATCAAAAATTACCAATATCATTATAAGATACGACCAAGGTGTTACGTGCAGACGATGATCTGAAGGATCTCGTCCAGCGTAATCTAAAAAGGAATACATAATCTATTCCCGAGCGGTTAGAAATAGATTACCTTTGGGCTTCGCTTGTATAAAGTGTAAACAAACCTGCTGTGATGAACGCGCACTATTCTAGATGACAGGAATTCAGTGGTATGGGTTTAGACGAATATATGAGAATTCGGGATTGCCCGTTAATAGTTTATAATTTGGAAAGATAAAGAAACAAACGAAATCAATGAGAAAAATACAAGTATAAAAGAGAAGTTTAGAATAATCTAGCTAGTCGGTCTGTGAATTATAAAGAACTAAAGAATGAAGTACTACCTTACAGTTTTAAAAGAGGTGAGTCAGGAAGTGGGCCACCTTGGGTAACGCGAGGGTGACTCTTAGGACACACTACCGATTCCCCGAGCCGTACTGTGGAGAAAATCCTGAGTCTCCAAATTTAGTCGTAAGTTGATGGAAGGCCCCTCCAGTTGGCTGGTTCTAGCGATGGGGTGCACCGTTCGGTTACCGCAAGGCTGGGATCTCGTTGAGTCCCACACTCCCCAAATTGGACTGACTCGATGGTGTGGGTCGATCCAGAATTACGACTTGGTGATGTCAGTGGTGGGGTGTCTTTTCTGTCGAGTCGCCGTCTCGCCCGTGACAATGCACTCTCTGACTGACCTAGTCAGCACGAGGAAGCGGACGTCGCAGGAATGCGCCAGGCCAGCAGCTTGACGTTCAAGCGCGTGTACCGTGTCTTGAAGGCCGTTCGTAACAAAGGGTATCTTATAATGGTATTTGTAATTTTTGGTGTTCTAGTCGATGAGTATACCCATCAATAATTGTGCCATCCTGCCGTTAATTGTAAAGCTTATATGACCGTTGTTTGAATGAGCTTGTTTGATACTGTTCCAAGGTTAGTTCGCATTATTGTGTATACAGGGTGATTCAGTACCCGGGGACCACCGGCCACTGACGGATTCGTTTTAAACAAACAAGATTAAAATTTCTCTTGACAATTTTTGTTTAAAGCAACGGTTTTTGAGTTAGAGTCGTTTGAAGTCCATCAATCACAGCGCAGATAGGACCGAGCGCGCGTGCCAAGTGCGAGGCTAGTGTAGTTGAGCCCGATGCAGCGTACGCTAGCCTCGCGCTAGGCTCGTACGCCTGGCCCTATCTGCGCACCGTGATTGGTGGACTTCAAACGGCTCTAAGTCAAAAACCGTGGCTTTAAAAAAAATTGGCAAGAGAAATTTTAGTCTTATTTTTTCACAAGGAATCCGTCAGTGCCCGGTGGTCCCCGGGTACTGAATCACCCTGTATATGGTATGTTTGACTCAGCGATACATTGCAAGTCAGTTTGTAATTCTTGATATCATCCGCAGATAAATTAATAAATTATCCGTCCTGAAGATGAATCCAACCACACAGTCGAAACGTTGACACTAACTTTTTTACTGTCAATAATTGATCTACAATCTACATATCCAAGATTCCATTTAACATATTAGATTGTGTACATGGCAACTCAATTATCAAACTATTTTATAGCATTATCTTGCTGGCTTAAGTTCCAGCACTGATGCTTCACCTCATGAATCATTAAAATTGTAATTTAATTGCAACTTAAACACAATAATCATAAATTTTGTATTGTCAGAAGTCAAATAGTTGTTATTCATTAAAGTTAATCATCAGATACAACCAATGTAAAGTTCATAGAACAGAGTACGAGTCCGGTAGATACTTTGCTCGCAGTGGCCTCTGTTTGGAGAGATAGCGAAAGATTCTGGATCATTGACGTGGGATCCGCAAATTAGTGATAGAGGACAGTAATGCATGAAACGGGATGCTTATTGACGATAGAGATTTTGATTAACGTTAAATAAAACGAGATACTTCATTTTATTAATGCACGATACGATGTGTATCGTAAGAGAACAGAACGACAACTGAGGTTCACAGAGACGAAAGAATACATAGATGATACACAGTTATGATTTTGAGACAGTGGGCATGAAATGCACAGCTGAACTGTATTGAGTCGTGACACCAGAAACGGCGAGATTTGAGGTAGAAACGGACATGTAAACATCGCACGCGAGTCTGAGTGCAGGTGTGAGGACGATTTTGAATAGCGAGTGAAATGAGGCAGAACTGAGCGCGATACAACACTTTCATTTGAACTGTTACATCGCTACTTTGCCGAAACAACGACACTTTGTGACGTTGCACCCCGCGTGCACGTTACAATCAGCCCCAAACCCGCGGAGCGGGGCCGAACAATGCCGAACCGGCCCGGGCGCACCCGAAGACGCGCCGGGCCGGCCGGAGAAGTCACTCTTGTGACAACCGCCGGCCGAGACGGACGCATCGACGACGCCACCGCCACGTAGAGAAAAGGTCAGCTGATCCGCATTTGCTCCTCTGTGCAGCCCCACGCTAATCACCCACTCCTCCCGTCACCGCATCGCACCACGACATCCTCCTCAGATCTCCCCCTTCCACACACACACACCCCACATACCCACACACTCACACACACACCCTCTCAGCCACACCATCATTTACACATCATCCGTAGTTTTAAGGAATTAGATTTAAGTACACGCTAATCGGCCGGGGCGTGACCGGCCGCCACGTGGGACCACGCTTTTGTAATTTAGTTTTTAAGGCCCCTCTGGGGACAAGAAAAATACAGGCTCGAAATTTGTTCTCCACGACTCAGACGCGTGAACTCTCTCTCCCTCGTCTCTCGTCTCCCTCCTCTCTCCCCAAATAAGTGCGAGGCTCACCCCTCGTCACAACTTGACGATAGCAATATTATTACACTTGAAGCACTTGGTATTCACAATCGAGTCGAAGCAGTAGTTGTGAGAACTGATCCAATTCTCTGGTTTCTGGTTCAGATACCCGGCATTGTCGAACGCATACTTGACCATGTTTCGAAAGCGTGATGCACTGAACTGATACAACGTGAATGATTGGAGAGCCAGAAATTTGTTTCTGTGCCAAATGCCTACATCCTCTTCCACGATCACAGTGTCGGTAATAAAGCAAACGAACTACTTGTACGGTCGGAAGAAGAAGACGTCTAACAGCTGGATCATTCCCGTGCATCCGCCAGGAATCAGACTCTCAATTAACTGACTCATCTTTGTTCGCAAACCATAATTAGAGAGGAAGGAGAACCTTTTCTCTTCCAGCATGAGTACTTAGCCACATTGCCTGCTTGTAAAAGTCCAGCAGATCAGCTTTGTTCGTGTTCGCTGTCTTGCCAGCAAACGACTTCATGTTTGGTGGATCTGCTGGCATTGAAACCGGAAATTTGCCCGATGCCTCTGCCACGCAAACATACATTGGACTTATGATCTCTCCTCCCATTGAAGCAACCGGCATCATCATGTACGAATAAGTTGCGGCACTCACTGATCCGACTGATGCTTGCACTGCTCGTATTCCAAGAGGACGCAGTGTTCGGTACGAGTGCAGTTCTTTGTAAAAACGACTCTTATCGGCATTTATGACTTGATCTGCTCCCAAGTCCTCATCGATGATCAATTGCCTCATGAACATAGCGAATTCATCAGCTTGGACGTTCAAGTCAGAGCCCCTTTCGATTGCAAGTTCCTGCTCCCCCAGTGAGTGTGTTTTGCTCACGATCTGATTCCGTTTCTTGAATTCTACAACCCATGAAAATGATGCCTTGAAGAGAAGTGTGTCATCTGGATCAATTACTGTCTTTGCTTGCATAGCCCAAATGCGGCGTGTACGATCATGAATCACAGCACTCTGTTCCACGCTCGCTCAAAATTTTACCATTACTGCTTCATTGATCATCTTCATCGTTGGCCTGCTCCCGATTCTCCTTTTCTCCTAATTGTAGATCGGTTTTATCGACTTCAAGAGCTTCGACTGATTGAGCACTGTTTGATGTAGCTTTCGTTCCCCTTTGTCTACGATGTTCCCTGCTTTTTTGTCGTCCAGAAGAGATATATTCTCGGCTTGTACTTGTCATCGATAATGCGTTCCATCTTCCTCGGTGACTTCACATAATCTGACCCCAGAGAAAATGGCTGTAACGCATGCGACCCTTGTAATCCCTGTGAGGGCATTAGCTCGTCATCGTCATCATTATCGTCAGAATCAGCAAAATCTATTTCGATATCGCTCCCGTCATATCAACAAGTTCTGCGTTCACAGATAAAAAGGCGAGAGTAGAGAGACGGCTCTGACCCATCGTATTCCGTAAATAAGTCTTTACTCTTTTCAATGTCGGAAATGAACGTTCCCCGGTAGCGTTACTCGAGAAAAGAGTAAGATGCATTCAAAGAACGATATCCATACTAGGAAATGTCGCAACAATATTCTTCTCGCGAATAATAATTAAAAATTTTCGAACGTTGGTGTCATCCTCCGTCAATTTCATTTCCCGGATGAAATACCGAGAGTACAAACATTCTTCTCCAAAATCGTTATCGAGATCGGTAGAGTATGTCATCTGTAATTCTTCGCACCTGGTAATTATCTGTGCATCTATGAGTAACGGAAAATGGCTAAATAAGCCAAAGCGAGCGTTAACATTCTTGTATGCTACACTTCTTCTCTCTAATTCACCTGACAATTGATCGAGGATGACGAGAAACGTATTTATA
The DNA here is from genome assembly GCF_021155765.1 of Diprion similis. Taxonomy (NCBI): domain Eukaryota; kingdom Metazoa; phylum Arthropoda; class Insecta; order Hymenoptera; family Diprionidae; genus Diprion; species Diprion similis. Next base: position 5,867,949 of record NC_060109.1, on the reverse strand, counting down.
CGCATATTTTGTTGCCTATCAAATATCGCTTCATTATCGTCTAGTTCGTCGATCTAAACGGTCCTTCTTTTGCGTCGCCGATTTCCATGCGCGTATTCATTGCATTGAGATAGCTCTTTTGTTTTGGCTTTGTAGTGGTCGAAGCGATCACGCAAATCGATAACATATGCTTGGAGTGCATCATACAGTTGTACAACCGTTGTCAAATCGATCTTAACGCGTTGAAGACTTTTATTTTTTTTTCTCAAAACGCTCCAAGATATCACTGCAAGTCACAACCATTATAGCAGTCTCAAGCAATCCAAATTGTTGCGACAACCCTTCAGCTCCGGCTTTTGTAGATGGCTTTTCGGAAGCATTTTTTGCAATATCGTCGAGAGCATCTCGTAAGCTCTCCCACGATTTCACAAATGCTCGGCACGCTTCCGCTCTAGCTGACCATCGTCTGCTTTTTGGCAACAGCATTCCAGACTGATTCTTGACCTTCGATTTTACTCTTGCCCACCTGGACGTAAATGCACTAAAGAATGTTGTGACGTTGCACCACCGCGTGCACGTCACAATTAGCCCCAAACCCACGGAGCGAGGCCGAACATGGCCGAACTGGCCCGGGCACACCCGAAGACGCGCTGGGTCGGCCAGAGTGACCACTTAAGTGCCGAACTCCGGAAAGAACTCAAGCATTCTTGAATGTATTGCATATGCAACTTACTGTCAATCTTCCCCAACATATTTCCTCGCATTACAAGCTTTCGTGTATTTTCCCGATGACCAAGACTTCTCTCGTGTTCTGCTATTCGCACATTATTCTTCCAGTCGTTGAAGCCTTCTGTAAAAGCGTTTATCGATGTTCAGAACAGCTTACAAGATATGCAATATATGCAACCTTTTGAGAGAGAATATATTATCCAGTCTTGTCGGCGCATTTCACTATTTGGTGTTTTTTTGGAAAAATATTTGTGCAGTACGGTATCTTGTTCTAGACCCATAGACACGTTTCGAAGCCGTAAAATTATTCGTTTTCGGACCCTGTAGCTTCGGCAGATTTCGTAGAATGAAATCGATCATTTCCGACTTCCGTGTTGGCCACAGACCAGGGTCAGAAAAATCTCCAGAATCTGATACGGAATCTGTAGGGTTCACGATTACGATCTGAGAATATTTTTCATCATGACCATCATCATCACGAATTTCAGCTTCAGAAGTTGCGGTATTCGTGACTTTGTCCACTAGTTTCTTCTCCTTCTCATTTCCGACAATAGATTCTATATGCGAACTCGATATTTGCTGAGATATTAGAAGAATGCGGAGAGGAATTGCAGGATATGGTAATGCAGAAAATATATATTTAATTATCAGGGTGCGTCAATATTTACCTCGCCCTAACATTCAGCTGTAGTAGAACTTGATGCTTGCGTCGTCGTTTCAACTGTTTCCTGATGTACGAAAAAATTGTTGATTCGCAGAATTTTTTTAGCTGTACACGATTCTCTTTCTTGATTTTCTTTCGTTAATTTACGGCGCTTGGCGCCACTCATTTTATTGACGCTTATTAATTCTTCTATTTTATCAATATAACGTATCATCCGACACCTGTTCATTTGTACTACAATATAATAAATAGCTTCGCCTGGGTGTCTGACAAAAAGAAACATGGAATAGAGCAAATTTATTATTGAATATTGCAGATTTCAGATCGTTACGTGTGCACTAGCGTACGGAAAACAATGTGTATTTGCGTGTCAGGGCGTGTCGTAGTGCGCATGAGATCGGTAAAGGCGGGGAAGAGAAAGAGGCGCGCAAACTTGCAAATCTCACCAACGCGCGGCGCCCCCATCTGCCATGGCGCCCTAGGCCTGGGCCTAGCGGGCCTACTGTATAAACCGCCGTTCACCACAGTACTTGTTGGCTGGAAGCATGCACGGCCTGACTTCATAGTGGTATCCAGTGACAGTGTGCAGAAAGCTGAACAACACACGGGCAGACATCTATACCAGGACAATCTCTAGAAACTATACAAAAACTGCGCATGCACCAAATAATTCACTCTCATTGGTCAGCGAAATTGCCCCGCGAAGTTACTTTTGTCAGCTAACCGAGGCGACCAACGTACACGAAATGTGACAAGGCTCTGAATATCTCGCGCGTGAAGTAGCGTATTGAGGTTATGTTGATATTTATTCCCATTTGTCGTGAATTTTCTAAGACAAATGTCATTTAGCAATACCGTAGTTGATATTAGAAGATATCTAATAGACGCAATAAAGGCGTTAATAGAGAAACAAATATCAAAAGCTAGAGAAATTGGTTCAGTTATTTATTGTAAGAAGAAATCTGAAATTGAATGTGAAACTTCATTAACGAGTGGGAGTCTAGACAAACTGGGGCGAGTAAGTGAAAATATTGTTTATTTTAAACGGATTCTTTATTCAGATAAAATTAAAAATAAATGGATTGTTGAAACCCAGTAGAAGGTAGCTCCAGAGTAGATTTGTTACAGTGTTTAGTGAATAAGAATAATTTTCGTTCGGACTATTGCGATCTCCAAACTGCCGCGCCCGATTGATTCGAATCACCGAGAATTCCGAATCTCGTTTGGGCGAGGAGGGGTGCACGCAATCTACATTTTCGTTCAGTTCATCACGGTCCTTCTCCGAGCGAGGATGGCTCCGGACTCTCTCACATACGGCTCTACTGAGCAAAATAAACATATACGATGGTCAATAGTCGAGGTGAACAACCATGCGGTTCTAGACTCTCCGACTCTCAGTCGAGGTGAGCGGCCGTGTGGTTCTAGATTCTCCGACCTTTGACTATGCAGCCCTCACCAAAAAGCGGACAGCAACAGTTGACAAATCCTCGATAAAGGGCATCACAAACACTCACTCGAAAGTAACACGCAAACCAGAAATTAAATACAAACAATCACACGTTAAGGTGCGAGATCGCAATAGCACGGACCAAACGTGCTCTATAAACACTCACAAACGCAAATACGCTATTGTCACAACTTCGTGGGTTTTTATGCCACAAGAGCTAATAAACGTAGAAAATTCGATAGCTCAAATGCGAGTTCTTCATTCCAAAAATCGTATCCCTTTATCCCTCCTAGCCTCAGAAAATGTATATAAGAAAATACGAGGCAACTTCACAATGAAGGAGCTTCGACAATACATACAGTGCAGTGCTCCGGAAGCCAGTAATCACTACCGATGAACATGAAATATTAAAATAAAATCAGTAGCAAGGATTGAAAGAAATAGTGTATTTTGAAACACAAAGCTTAGGAGTGCAAAAAGTAGCAATTCATTTTTTTGTCTCAATTTATTGGAATCTACTGGTATCCAAAACAATTAGAAGCTCTTGTCTGATAATAATACCTTTTAATATCTCCAGGTAGGAAACAAGCCATCATCGAAGCGAGATTAAAGTCGTCAGGCATCGAAGCGTGTAAGTAAATTCCTGAGTCTGTGATCTTTGCATATTACAATATTTTTACATGTATTCAATGATGAAATCCGTTTGTTCTGACAGACTCGAAGTTTGGAGTTTGGTTATTAGGAAGAAAATCATACCTTACCTGATGGTCAAAATGTTTTGGTGGCAACGACCCTAGTTCCTCGATTGGTGCCAACCTTCCAACCATCAAACCTGGTTGTTCCGTTGTTCCGTCAGACAACAGGTACCCGAGGGAATTTTTCTCAGGTCATCGCCACCTTCTGAACATCAGTCGAGGCAACATTGAAGAGCACGTCACGCTACAGATCATGGTGTCTGAATATTCGATCATTTTAGATCGATCGAGCCAATAGTAATAAGTTTGTTATTCAACAATCGCTGCCAACTAATTTTACAGAGCAATCATTCCGTGCGCCATTGTAATCCAAGCAGTATTATTGGCCCGCATTATTTTTTAAATTTTATTTTCTGCAGTTTTGATACTTTACTTCTTACTCTCTTCGCATTCAATTCAGATAAATAGTTTTTCAAGTGTTAAATCAGATTCCAGGCATGAATTTTGACAGGTAAACTGAACCAATCTCAATCTAAAAATGTTGGATAACTTCAGTTGAAAATGTCTTTGAAGTCAATATTAATTGACAGTATCATCTGACTAGCTAGTTGCAGCTATCATCCGTGCTTGTGTCTCGTTTAACCCCGGCAAGGTTTAAGGAATGCATTCACTTATTAGTATACTTTACAAATGATCAATTGGTCTACAATAGGATTTGCTTGCTGGCTAACTTTTTTATGATGAATCTCTGCCAAGGATTTATCCGGTAGCTTATTGATAGCTTGAAACCAGATTCAATTTTATACTCTTAGCATGGTCCTTCACTGAAACTGAAAGTTTGTGAATCTCAATTCATTACAATTAATACTGCATCCCATATTAACACTGTTCGAAACAAAAATCTCATCCTGAGATCAGAAATGGAATTTGCAACGCAAAAGTTATCTAGTGGCATAAGTTAAAAACAAAGAATTTGATAACGGTTTCTGTGATACAGCGATTCCTTCCGGATATTCATCTTATTGGATGATGTTCGGAGCACTATGAAGAAGATAATGTATTGGATTTAGGTTTAAGGCAATATTTTCATGAACTTCGTTGAAAATTAGATATTCATCTGTTTCAAAGGAACAAGGGGTTCAATCTTGAATCCGATAAGTCAATATCTTCATATGAATGTTCTGAACATTACTCTAAAACATGGATATCGTTAAAGCTAATTGTGACACTGAGGCGCATTTTGAAAATGTTCATTTTTAACTTGTGGCAAAGAACGTTTCTGAGTTTTACTCTTCGGATTAGATTTTTTCAGATTAGATTTGAAATTAAAAGAAACCGTAAGACCTACAACTTCCTTGGCCAACCAACAAAAGTGGCGATGATCTCTGCACGTGTCATGAATTGAATGGGAGAAGGAGATATCAGCGAACGGCAGAGCTGCTATTATTTTGGCTGTATTTTCTGTTGAAAGAAATTTTTTTTATTGTTTTTCTTAATGTATGAAGTAATGAAAATGATTGAATAAATTGGCTCTACGTACCTGCTTCGTTTCTTCCTAGCAGCCAACAGTTGAACAGATTTCTTGCTTTAATCGAATAGGACGAATTTTAAAAGAGCATCAGCATTAAATTACGACCGTTCTTTGAACAATCAATTTTTAATAACAAATGCTTCTCAAGCCTTTCCGAGTGACTACCTCAATTACTTGAGATTCTAACCTCAAAAATGCATGTGAGCTACATCGCCGACAGACACAGAGTTTGACAGCAGGGACTCGTGGTGGCCAGACTGCACGGACGGCCGATTTAAACTCGCGTCTGCGCAGTTCTTGTATAGTTTCTAGAGATTGTCCCGGTATAGGTGGACGCCATAACCTTGACTATTTCTATCCCTGTCCGAAGGAGGATCCAATACCTAAACCGATTCTGCTCGACAATACCGACTTTCTGATCACAATCACATGAGAGTGTCTTGAACGAAAAGAAAGGCTTAAACGTCAAAAAATGTATTCTTAACTTATTGACCTTTGACGCCAAGAAATTCGACACATGATCCAGGAGCACTGTGAGTATGGTGTAAGTCGCGAATAATGCGAACGTGACTGAACGAGCATTGCAGAGAAACGAATGACAGATCAAAATGACCATAACCTTCGCGTTGGGTGGAGATCTTTATCTTAAACCGCACAAGCAGGGATTTGGTCTTGACTTTTCACAAAATTAAGTGTCAAAATCCAACGCTCAACATCGTTTGATTATGATTTGTTGTAATATGCAAACACCATGAAAATTTAATATTTTGTGGGTGTTTTTATGCGCAACGAAATACCGAAAAACGGATTTTTCACCACGAGAGGGCTGTCGTCAATATAAAAAATAAAGATACTCCCGGAACTCACTAGGTATCATACGGAAATCGTGGTAAAAATGTCGTTTATTTTGGTATATCCGGTGTTCTTCAACCTTCATTAGACCTCGCGTCTTCACTGTTTCGTCCTGAGAAGAACATTGCGCATTGATTCTGATTCGTAGCGTGATTTAGGTTATACTCCTGACTCACTTAGTTGATATATATGAATCTCGGAAATCTGCTGATCAGCTCCTCAGGTCTTCTCATTCAGTTCACCCGAAATTCTGAGGGTTTGTTATATTTGGCTCTTGCCAACCATCATTATGTGTGATTGAAATGATTATTAATGACAACACTTGGGTTGAATACACGTTTATTAACGCAATCTCCGCAAGTTCTCAATCGTAGGGTATACAAAGCTCATACAAACTGCTGTTATTCACTTATCACAGTCACAAAATGTTAATAAGTCACGGAGGTTCTGAATTTATTATTCTATGACTTGATTCCATGATTTTTGTAAAGTTCTGACCTGTTTTCTGTAATTTCTAGATCTCAATGCTTTCTCTAGTAATCTGTTTCACGGTTTGATTTTTTCTCTCTAAGAGTGATATCCTAAATCGCGGTTCAAAAAGTAGGAAGAGTTCGAAACAGTCGCAGTTGCTCGCGGGTCTAGAATTATTGGTTGAGGGTGTTTGATTGGTGCATCAGATCTCGGAGGGGAATTAGTGCGAGACGGTTGGTTTAGGACGGGAGGTAAGCGGTCAAGCGCTAATTGGTCGCATCGTCGTTAATACAAAGGCGCTATTCCTGGTTCTGAGAATAAGAGCTTATCTGTCTGTGGGTTATCCATGATTTCTCTTCCCACGTTTCCTGTGTTTAGTCTACTCAATTACCCTAATTGAATTTTGAGTTTGAAATGTATTGCAAGTGTTTATTGCTTGAGCTTCTGCAGCTGAGATCGTGAATTATGTTTTAATGTGGAAACTAATGTTGAAAGATATAATGGTCTAATGTGAAAATATATGGACCACATATGTATGAGCTTGGCTGATGAAATAACGGTTGATCTAGCATATAAAAACTATCGATATAAGAGTATTGCACGTTACGATGGTAACTGTGTATGTCGGTAACGATCTAAGAGCTATGGTAAGAGCACGTAACGTTTTCTTATGGTAACTGCACGTTTATAGAGATAGAGCACAGAAATGGCGCCGCCGTAGTTACCGCCAAGGACGTAACAATACTATTCAATATAACGATGAAAGCGATCTGAATAAAAATTCATTCCTCGCAGGTGCTTGTGTCTGAAACTCTGCTGTTTCGTAGCCTGATCTGTTCCACGGAAAAGTGAATCAAGAACATTCGAATATCTGTCGTCTTTGTGAAACTAATCATACACCAGGAAACACACGCCCCCAAACCTTTTGCGTCGCTTATTATCGAAGGGTGTCAGTACTAATGAAAGAATCTTCACGGAGCTGAGTCATAGTCAAAGAACCTTCTTGAAGGAGACTTGCGATGGAAGATTCTTTCAGAAGCCAACTCACGATGTAAGACTAACCTGACACAATTGCTAAATTTCGCGTTCAAGGATCTGAAGTTGAACGATTGAGGATTTTGTATGTTGTTCGAGTACCAGTAACTGTGTCGGTGCAGGAATCTGTGTTCAGGAATGTCTTCGGCTACCTACTACTATTTATGCAAAATACAAGTCCATTCAGTTAAAATATTGCTAAGTGCACGATACAGTATGGGTATGTAACTGTCAAATCAAAACCGTATTGTTTCGGGATGATGCAATGTCAATTCAGCACATTTTGTGTACAAGTATCACTGAAATGTCTTATAGATTCAAAAGAAAATTAACACGATTCAGAGAATCAGTAGATGTGAGCTGGTGTCTTCGTCAATGCTGCGGGAATCCAAAATATTGAAGAACCACAAGGCAGCGCGAGTCGGCAGCCACATAAATGCTAAGAAAATTTGAGGTGCAGCTCTGACACCTCGATCATTATAAAAACCGAGGTCAATGATAAATAAATCTGCTGGACAAAATTGACAATTGAATCCACCAAAAAGTTACAGAGCAATAATGCGATATGGTGGCCAGATTAAATTTAAAATGCCATGAGATAGAGAAATGCCGACTATATAGATTCAAATCCTACCTGGCATGAACTGATAGCAGCTACATTGAACCCATTCGGGAAGCCGACATCGAATGTACACCTTGAAACTATGGCTTCCCACCATGTGGTTGTTACCAGGGAACAATACCAAGAGACTAGGTAGACTTGCCTTAATATCGCTCTGTCAAAAAACCATCTTGCATCTATGTGGTAGCTACATTGTTCTTAGACTCCGAGTTTTAACGTTACTTAACCATACAAAAGTTGTACTAATTGAATATGGTATCATTGTGGCATGTAACCTAGCAATGTCGAATGTCACTTGGGACCAGATGACACTCACTACTTATCTCGATCTTTGAATATACAGTTAATTTCATTTTCAATCAGTTTTCTCCTCAACTTTGCAATCTCAATAATTGTGATTGTTTAATGAATTTATTTTTTATATCTTGCCAATTTATCTGCGTGACCATCTACATATATCATGACATTTATTTATTTCCCTAGATCTATTTTTCTTGTTTCTTGTTTCTTCTATCTCTAATTGAAGACAAATATAAGTCCTCTAACTTAATTCATTAATATTGGGCATTGTATTTACTAAGAAAGGACGTAAAAGCACCGAATCTTGGGTGAAGAATCCAAATTTAAGCTCCAAACTCCTTCAACATGCCGCAGAATTCATTGACCGTTCATTGTACATATGCTTTACGGTTGGATTCAGAAAAAGCTTTCTTTGACTACACTGCACAATGCACATGCACGTATTACAACTTCGAACATCGTCGAATTCGTATAATTCTCGGGTTTTCATTTAAAAGATTCTTATTTGCTTTCTGCAGAAAAAGTAATTCTGTAAAAATTTCTTTCAGAACCATTCGATACTGCTTCCTGGATGCTGGTGGGCTTGGTCGCTATACATGCAGCCACGTTGATGATATTTCTATTCGAGTGGCTGTCTCCCTCTGGATTTGATATGAAGATAAACCCACCCAACTCACCGCAAAAACCGGTACTTGACATTTGGCTTTCTATTAATATGTTTCATCATTTTTATGTACAAAAACTATTGCCCTATCTCTCTGTCCCTCGTTGCACGTTTCATTCACACCAGCACTTTACTCGATGCATTATTCGATAATTATCATGCAAAACAATAGTCACTTAGTTGCTCACCTCTAAATAAGATCCTGTATACATGGTATGGTATTCCCAGAATCTTCCAGAGACGTGCCGTGGAAAGTCGATGCTCATTTCCGAACTGGTGGTTGCAAACCCTACTTAAAATGCCCCTGACACTGTCCCCTATTCCTATACGATAAACGAAAACGCGTTTTGTCCCAGCTCTTTAGTTCTTGAAATCGTAACCCTGTAGCGTTGGCTGTTCTGTGACGGCCTTCGGGTCGTAATACTTCGATCGCTCCGATCAGCTGATTCGTGGTGTTGTGGCCTTGGTGCTGATGTACGCCTGGCACATGACTAACAGCGCCACAGTGTGGCAAGGATATTTTGTGAATCGGATCTATCTACACCAGTGTCAAGGGGCTGTTGCTGAGAAATCCTAGGATTTGCGATTCTTTCCTAATTTCAGGTCAGAAAATGGCAATACCCAAGATGTTCTTGTATTTTCATTCTGATGGGGTTTTAGTAACTTGGTGTATTTTTTCATAGTTCAGATGTTTTTGCTTGGATTTCATTACATTTTGTAAGTATGCTGCAATGATACTGCTGTATCGTAATGACCAATCAACCAATTGTTAGTAAACCACAAGTGTTATACCTGCTGAGATTCATAATATTCATAGTTGATACTTATGATCACTACTATGAGAACGCCAAATAGCAATACTTTTAATCCTATTGACTCCCATGTGCGTACATATGACTATCTGAATTTTATAATGAATAATCAATACATTACAAGGTGAAAACGATATAGGAAATTTTCTCCCTTTTTTTGAATATATTTTATGTAGCTAAGATTTGTTTGAATACTAAATTATCAATTAATATTACAAACCGCATGCTCAGACCTACGCTGCAAGATCTCAAAGTATATTATTTTGGGGAATTTGCGCAAACATGAAAGTAATTTTTTGAAATAAGATGTTTTCGAGATATTACAGTTTAATTTTAGGTGTATGACGCGTTCGCGATGAATGAATTAAAAAGAGTATTGAACAAACTGTGACTGCCATCCGATTATTCGTGAAATGTTTACGAACGTAATCGATTTATGATGACGTTGCTAGTGGATCTGAAATTGAGACCAATCGTTGCAAAAATTAGACAAAATATAATTACTGATGTGAGAAAGTAATTAATGTGATGTAACGTCAGATTCTGTGTTGAGGGGGGACTGTAGTGAAATTTTTATGATATCGAGTTTTTAATTTTTGAAATGGCTGAATATGATATGATGAAAAATTCCTCCCAACAAAATTTAGATTATGATAGTTTGTATCCTGAAACAACATTTAGATCTTTTGCGATGAAAGTGTATGTGCAAGGGACATTTGGGAGTGGTACACTAGAAATTTTCTGCCAAAAGTTCCTTGCGCATACACTTTCATCGCAGGAGACTGAAATTTTTTTTCAGGACACATACCACTTTAATCTACTACCATAATCTAGATTTTGTTGGCAGGGATTTTTGATCACATCTTTTTTAGTCATTTGTTGCTAAGTTTTTCTTAAATTAATACCATTTTTACACTATCAAATTGAGATTGTTTCTCTTTTTTTCTTGAATTGAAAACATTTTAAGAAGTGCAATAACAACTGACAGAATTATATTCACTCGAATAATTCATATTCTCCTGGGATGTGTAAATATTTTGCATTAGACGATAATTTTTCTTTTTTCTTAGCTGACAGAATGCTACCGTACATGAAATTCAGATTAATCTGTTATGCGTTTACATATTCGTAAAACATAATATAATACGTTATATACAAAAATGTTTTGCTAACGTTGGTTTAATGTAATATTTGCACAGTTTTTCTAGTAACTTCTTTCTCCAATTTTTGGGCCAACAAACTTTGTAGTTTACACTGTTGTTTTATTTCCAATTGGAAGTAGTGACTCCATCTCCATTAATTATGTTGTTTTCACATCTTGTCAGTCATCAGGTAACTGATTCCCTGTTTTATATGTTGACCCATACGTATAGTTGGGCGGTCTGTCCAGTTCATATTTCAGTAATTTCACTGTGGTTCAAGTTGTGCATAAATTTGACATTTTTTTTTTTTCAACAGATATTATCGTATTCAACATTAGAGTGTTATCTACTTTACATAGTTATTTTTAAGTTGTATCCTAAATGTTGAGGATGTCTCGTATTGAGTAGGTACTGTATAATGTAAAACTGCGATCAAACTAACATGGGATTTATGTACATCATTATTTGTGAATGGTGAATATGTGTAACAGTTCACTAGTGATCAATCAGACACACGTCGTATAGTTGTAACACATTCAGCATTGCATTGAAACCAGTAGTAATAGGGTAAGCAACAGATTGACTTGAATAATTACAATCGGTCAACGTGCCACAATGACGAGGAATTACATGTAATGTTGAATCGGTAGATGTAGCTTGTGGTTGGATCAGCAGCGAAGGTGTGCCATAAAAATTAAGGCCAGTGTGCACCTTGCGAAGTAATTCGTCAATAATATACCAAATGTAGCATATGCTGCTGCAATAATCTGATCTGATACGTAGCATATTTTACAAGGTATTAACCGATTTAACCAGATTTTTTAAGATATCAGGTGATTCAACTAATTTCACAGATCTTGAAAGACTTTTATAACTTATAGATGAAAATTCATCGGGTATAGTCATTTACATAATTTGTGTATTTATTTCAACGTTTCGACCAGATCCATCATCAACCTACAATAAAATACGAGAATATAACTAGTACATGTTTTTATAGGTATAACCCATACACTAGGTTCTACCAGAACAGAAAAACCAAAACAAGTTCTGCTAGTTGTTAAAATTGCGAAATAGTAGGTAAAAGAAACTAGTTACTAGGCTAATTTATTACAAATTTATTGGTCACTTGACATGCGAACGACATTATGCATGGAGAAATTTAAATTAAAAGGTCATGTGAACCACTAGTGATTTTGTAAGCTACGTCTATACTTCTTTTTGCCGGAAGCTTTTTGATTTGGTGAAACAGATTCAAAATATGGTATGGATGTTATCAGTAGTCTTTTTTTTTTTGTTGCTGATCAATGGTTTTGGATTCATTTTGGTTGTTGTTGTAGAATTTGTGTATTCTGTCTTTTTTAATCTGGTGAATTCAAGGTTCAAGATACCCGCTAGTAATTAGCGTGTGGTCTACGACCCTCAAATTATTTTTTCTGTAAACTCTAACCGTTTTTTTGATGCAACGATCGTATAAACCTATGGCAACAAATTTTTCATGTATCATAGGGTTATTTGAGTCAAAGTTAAAATGCCGTCCAGACCAAGTGTTTTTTATGTACTAATGGAGTTTCACAGAGTTATTAATGTTAATGACCAGAGTGTCGAGAAAACTGATTTTTTGCTGATTCTCAGTTTCACCGGTAAATTGAATGCGTGGACAGAATTTCTTAAAATTGTTTAGCAGAAGTTGCACACATTTTTTGTGGATGCAGGTGGTTATATCGTCGACATAACGATAGTAGAAACGGAGATTAAAGGTAGTCCTATATCACTTTTTGTTCCAGGATTTTTATAACATTCTAAATTACTTAAAAATTTTCAAATTGATCTCACAACATTTTAACATACTGATTTTAGAAGATTTTTTTAGTTTACAAATGATATCAGTAAATTTCCAATAATTTAAACGATTTCAAGAGATTTTATGTAAAACGATTGCACAAGTAGTTGAATGACTTAGCACGATTTCATAGATTTCAAACGATTTCAAACAACATCAAGATTTCAACCGACTTAATAAGCTTATAAATGTTTCAAAACATTGTAAGAAATTGTATTCCAAGTACAGAAGATATCAGTCGTTTCTAAAATAATTTAACAAGATTTTAGAGATTTCAGACGATTCAAAAGATTCCAGGAGACTTCGTATTATTTAATGCATCTTACAGTTTATTTATCGGGCTGACTTTTGCGGTGAAAGCTACAACATTTGATTGCCCCGTGTAGCATAACTGAGTTTTATTTTTCTTTGCAACAATTGTGCCTTGATAGTCAAAGCGGCCAGACATACTTTGCATTTATACTATAATTGAATGGTTATAAAGTTTGTAGTCCGTTTTATATGATTTCAGGTGATTTAGTTATAGTGTTTTACTCAGCACTCACTGTTCAGAGCGAGATATTGAGACTGTATTAAACATGTCGCTGGAAAATCAATGCTGCTGATAGGTAGGTAAGTGGCGTTAGTGGTTGTGAGGCTAGTGGGAGTCGGTTCGGGACAAAGAGAGATACATAGACTACAAACTTCAGAGCAGCTGTGGACCGTATTTGGTGTCGGGATGTCGTCATGTTGAGGTGTATTGTGAGTCTGTTCCAACAGATTGATAATCGAGTAGGGATGGTCCAGGTGACTGTGAGACATATGAAATAAAAGACAAACAAAGTGTTTTTATGTGTGTGGTTAGATGTTACAAAAAAGTGATGACGACTTATCACTGTGTTTGTACATATCATAGGAGGTACGGTGATTTATTGGATATGGAAATGTAGAGCTTACCATTTAATTACAGATATTGACATTTATACACTGTTGCCAATTCAGTGACTTTGCGACCACATTCAGTACCTTTCATCACTCTTGCGGTGACATTTCTTTTCAATTGCGACCCAGTACCTTATCTGGTGACTTTGAACTCAGTGCAGTGATTTTTCAGTGACATTTTTTTGCTGTTTTTATTTCTTGTTTCTGTATTGGATCGTGTCTGCTAGTCCATCGCTTTCATACATCACCTTATTTTCTCCTTTGTTTCACTTTTATTGCATCTCTTACCTCTGACGAAAAATTCGGTATTTCTATTCTACTTAAACAATATGTATAAATTGATGGTTCTCAATAAATACGTGTGCATACATGTTGAATCTATATAGAATATGATAATACAATATTCCAGGTACTGTGATATGCATGGTTATACTCATAGGTTCTGTTCGTATTTCATTTCAGCGTTCAGTTTCATCTCAAAACATCGATTTGGCCAGGAGAACTTGAAGCGTGGTCTGAGAGTAAAGAATACATTCGATGAAGAGAAATTGGAAAAGTGCAAAAAGCCAAAAAGCCGTACGTCCAAAAGTTTCGAAATCTCTAGATGGAAAATGCAAAATACAAAAAATGACTGCGGCCAGTGAAAAGCGATGCAACAAAAGCGTTATGCCTCTTTTGTGAATCAGAACTCAACGCTCGTCTGGCTCATATAGATAAATATGCAAGTCGAGAGAAGCATGTCAAAGTTAGTCAGGTATTCAATCGGCAGAGACAGCACTTAATCAAAATACAAAATACTTTGGATATGACTAAGGTAAACCGCAAGAAGGCTGTAGAGGCATCATTGGCTCTTTATGCGGCTGAAACGACAACATGAATACCAGGGCCGTGTCCAGGCATGGGCAAAAGGGGCAAGTGCTCCAGGCGCCATTTGGAAGAGGCGGCATTTTGAGACATCCCTCTCCCCATGCCGCCGGGCAAGCGACGCGCGTGGTCTCACGTTGAACGCTGCAACAGGCAGAGAGGGGAGCTCAATATACGCCGGAGACTCTCTGTATACGCTACCCTACTGCTATTCTAGCGATTCTTGCGTTCGCATCCTACACAAGATACGTGCTATAGTCTATACTCTCTCAGCGCTGTCGTAAGTCTAAGAAGCGCACTAGCTTGCTTCGTTCCGTCCGTTCGCAGCAATTGCGAGGCTAAACTGCGTTAGCATATTTTCCGACGTGTGTTCCTTCGCAAATCCATCAATAGATTATTTCGGTTTTCTGCACTCTTATAAATCCTACAACTGCTGGCGAAAGGAAATGGAACGTAAAAAAAAATCCGGGTGGGAGTACAAAGAACTAAGAATTGCGAAACAAAATGAATTGAACAAGAATAAAAATATTGATGCCTTTTTTTTTTAAATAGCGACTCATCAACAGGTGAAACTGATGCACCCCCCTCCTCTACCTCTTCTGAATCAAATCCTATAACCGATACGATTGTACCAGGAAACTCCTCCACTACCGATGGCGACGCCGACGAACAACCGATACGAAAACTTCGAAAATTAGACATAAATCCTGCAAATTTCTAACGACCAGAACAACCTGAGTCCACAAATCAAATATGTAAGCGTATTTTGTCTGATCCGGCGACTTGGGTATCAGTTACTGATCCAACTATGCGACAGTTAATTCTGGTAAAGGGCGTCGAACAAATCACAGACTATGATTTTCCAGTAGAAAATGGGAGACGTTTTAATCCCAATTATTATACTCGCACGCTAAATAACGGTGAAAAAACAACGGGACCCTGGTTAATTTATTCGAAAGATACGAATAAAGTATATTGCTTGTGTTGTCTATTATTTTCCAAGATGATTTTAACCCAATAGCCAACTATGGGCTCGTGCGATTGGAAACATTTGTCGCGGGATTTAGTTGCTCACGAGAAGTCAGCCAGACATATTACTGCTTTCAAAGATTGGAAGGAGTTCGACCATCGTTTAAAAGTAGGGACACCCATTGATGCGCATCATCAACGTATCGTAAACCAAGAGGCTGCGCACTGGCAAAACGTTTTGCATCGAATCGCAAGCATTATACAGTACCTAGCCGGACAATCCCTTGCCCTGCGAGGTAGTTCAGATCGTTTGTACGATCGAGACAATGGTAATTTTCTGAAACTCATTGAATTATTCTCCAAGTTTGATCCAGTCATGGCTAATCATCTCTCACGCATTCGCAATGAGGAAACAAGATACCATTACTTAAGTAATACTATCCAAAACGAAATAATTTTATTAATTTCGTCAAAGATACGAGAAATCTTGATTAAAAAAATTCAATGCGCAAAGTATTACTCGATCATATTAGACTGTACCCATGATAAAAGTCTTATCGAGCAAAAATGTCTATTATGGTGCGAATTGTGGAATATGACAATAAAGTGAAGAACTTTCAAATCCGGGAGCATTTTTTGAGATTAATTCCTGTCACTGATACCACAGGCAAAGGTTGAACTGAGCGCATAATTAGCGAGTTAGAATCTTTGAGCATTCCGATTTCAGATATGCGTGGTCAGGGATATGATAACGGGGCAAATATGAGAGGAAAACACTCGGGTGTTCAACGCAGAATTTAAGATATAAATCCCCGCGCGTTTTTCGTACCGTGTTTGGCTCATACATTAAACCTCGTGGTTTGTGATGCTGCTTCTGCCACTGGAGAAATCGCCGGCTTTTTTTAATGTTATTCAGAAGGTTTATGTTTTCTTCTCCAGCTTGCCTGGTCGATGGGATGTATTAAAAAACCATATCTCATCACTTACTTTGAAGGCTGTTAGTGATACCCGTTGGGAAAGCAGGATTGACGCAACAAAACCATTACGTAATAATGTTGGGGAAGTTTATGATGCGCTTCTGGAAATATCTATGGATACAGATAGAGCTGTTCAAGTGCAACACGAAGCTAAGTGCTTAGCCCAATCTTTATAAAATTTCAAATTCTTATGCAGTTTGATCATCTGGTATAATGTTCTTGATAAAATAAACTCTGCTTCAAAAATGATGCAGGATCCTTCATTGAACATAGTTGATTGCTGCCAGGTGCTTCAGAAAACTATTGAGACTTTCAAACAATATCGAACTGAGGGAAGCCTCTCTGTAGTACTGCAGGAAGCAACGAAACTAGCAGCTGATTTAGAAATTGAACCTCTATCTCCGGCAAAAAACACAGTTCGAGTTCGACGTAAAAAACGTCTATTTGATTATGAAACTAAAGATGAACCGATTACAGATCCAAAACAGAAATTCAAGACGGAATTTTTTTTCCATATACTCGATACTACAGTAACTTCAATGCAGGAAAGATTTCAGCTTTTAGAAGCGCATGGCAACAATTTAATATTTATCTACAACATCCACGAGTTGAAGTCCCTCTCTAAAGATCAAGTCCTTACAAATTGTATGAACTTACAAGGAGCATTAACTCAGGGGGAAAACATGGATGTGGATGGAATCGGTCTTTGCGATGAACTGATTAACTTGGCTGCTATCTTGCCTTCGAAACTGACACCCATTTGAGTTTTAAACTTTATAGCAAGAACCGAATTGAGAACGATTTTTCCAAATGTCATCGTAGCATTGCGAATATTGCTAACCCTACCCGTTAGCGTGGCATTCGGGGAGCGCAGTTTTTCTAAATTGAAGCTGGTAAAAAATTATTTACGGTCGACCATGAGCCAAGAGCGATTGGTTGGTTTGATGACCATCTCTATTGAACATGAATTATGTGGTTTAATAAGCTTTCCAGAATTGATGAAGGATTTTGCTCTAGTTCAATCCCGGAAAATTAATTTCATCTAGAGGTCCCTAGCGAGACTTATTGTTGTTAATATAAAACTGCTGACAGTCTAGGACAAAAAATCCATGAAATATATTTTGCAAGACGAAAAGGGGAGTTCGCAATGAACTGGATGATGAAAGAAAATGAAAATCCCCCAAAATAAAAAATTAAAAAAAAAAGAAAAAAATTTTTTTTTCAAAAAGAAGGAGGCAGTTATTCGCCACGTCCACGTCGTTGATTCTGGTTATTACAAAGAGCGAATTAAATGTGTGTGTGTGGGGGGGGGGGGGGGGGGGGGGGGCTTCAAGTTTCTGCTGCCCCAGGTGACCAATATGCTGGGAACGGCCCTCATGCATACTATCGATCACCTCGCCTCTTTTTTTCTTTCAAATTTACTGAGTGTGAATCAGCCCAGGACCAACTGCACAGGACAAAGTGTACTTCACTGATAAAAAACGATCTGGGACCACATTTTCAGAAGGTGGTATAAGAAGATATTGGAGCTCGAAAGTTCAGCTTGATATTGGACAAGTCTGCTGACATATCTGTCATAGAATTTCTAAGAATCGTGATAAGGTTAGTACCATAATAAATCTGGGGACATTTTCTGAATATGATGTTCTGACGCTGAGCAACATTTTGAGCAGATTGGGATGTCAAAAAACACATTCTCATGAAAAAAAAACTCCTTTCATAAGAAAGATAGCTGGGACAGCAGAACCGATAGTTGCAGCGGTGGAAATAAACGGCAGATGCATTCGATTTGAATATTGAAAACCTGCTCAGTATCAAAACTGATAACGCTTCTGTGATGATCGGTACTAATAACGGCGTTTTTGCGTTGCTAAAGAAAAAGTATGATTTACATCATTTCGTACTTATTTGATGCATCTGTCATTCTTTTTAACTGGCAGTTTCTCACGCAACAACCGAAACTCTGCCGAAGAATTAGATGCTTCGCGAAACATATAATGGATTCAGCTATTCAAGTGTACGGCAGACTGCATGCAAGGAAATATCTGCTGTGATTAACAATGGGGCCACTCCACTAAATATTCGTCAATCGAATGCCACACGTTGGATTTCAATAAAGCCAGCCATCAATCGAATTCTACAACAGTGGGATGAACTGAAAACTCATTTTGGAATCGTTAAGAGGTCAGAATCGTGTTATGCTGCAGAATCGTTGTACGCAAATTATATGTACATTAAAAACAAGGTTCATCTGTTATTCATAGATTCGATTCTAGTCGGCGTTCAGCGTATTAGTAAAGCGTTTCAATCGATTTCTGTCGACCCGTCAAAGCTTCTCGCCGGTATAAAAAATTTGATCAAATCAGTTACGTCAAAAATTCTTATCCAACCGCGAGAGTCAATATATTTAAAGATAAGATTGATCAATTCCTGAAACCCAATCCATATCTTGGACATTCGTTCAAAAAGGCTCTCTTGGAGTTAGATTTAAGTGCTGAGAGAATGTATTTTTTTTTCAAAGTCCTTGTATTCCATTCACGACCAAACGGTGCCATGAGGTACAAAACAGGCTTCCGACAAATGCCGTGCTACTGGAACAAATGGTGATATTGCATCTTTTTGAAAGTCTCAAGAATCGCGTTCATAAGCTTGCGATCAATGATTTGGCCAAAGAATTTATAGATGATCCCAAAGAAATCTCGAAAATCGAGAAGCAGTGAAACAATTTGACGAACATTAAATGGATGAGTTTAACATCATCTGAGGATTTCTGGAATGAGGTCTCAAAGTATCGCGATTCTTGTAGCAGAAACCCGTACAGAGAGCTCTGTGAGTTCGGACTAAATTTATTGAGCTTACCGTATTCGAATGCTGACGAAGAGCGCATTTTCAGACAAATGAATCTCGTGAAAAATAAGCTACAGAATCGAATGGCTGACACAACCAACGCGATCCTCGATATAAATAAAGTACGGCTTAAAAAGATCGGGGCACTGCTGTCATGCTTACTATTTTCCAAAAGAGATAATTGAGCAACTTGAGATACATTGAGAGCATATGAGAGCAATACCGGTACAACAGATAATTCTCTGCGAGTAGTCACGCCGAATAACTTGGCCGAAGATGGGGAAGACGAAGTCTGTGATCTTGTAGCTGAATTGCTTTTCGATGCTGTATAGACTGTATACCGGGACAATCTCTTGAAACTATACAAGAATTGCGCATGCGCGAGTTTAAATCCGCCGTCCGTGCAGCCTGGCCACCCCGAGACCCTGCTGTCAAACTCTGTTTCTGTTGGCGATGTAGTTCAGATGTATTTTTGAGGTTATAATCTCAAGTAATTAAGATAATTACTCGGAAAGGCTTGGGAAGCATTTGTTATTGAAAATTGATTGTTCAAAGAACGGTCGGAATTTAATGCTGATGCTCTTTTAAAATTCGCACTATTCGATTGAAACAAGAAATCTGTTCAAATGTTGGGTGCTTGGAAGAAACGAAGCAGGTAGGTGGGGAGAATTTATTCAATCATTTTCATTACTTCATGTTATATCTTTACTTTTATTGGACACTTAGGACACGAGGTTGGATACACATAAATTGTTCAATAACTGCTCGTAATAATGAGTTTATTCTAAGGTACATCTGAGTACGTCTGTGCTCAGTAGACTCCAGCACGACACTGGCTTATACAGGGTTTATAGTACCAGCTTATACAGGGCACGTCACCAATGCATTACAACCTTCCTCCTTTATTTTTATTTTAAAATGTCGGAGAACGACGCAAAACAGGCTTAACCATTTGATCGACATGCCTTTTATGTAAGTCTCCTGTATCCGATTGTACAGTAAAAGTTTGAGGAGCGTTTTGTTTAACGATTTTTCCCGAGACTCGCTTTTCATCTCTTACGCCATGAGCATCCGTGTAAACATCATCTCCTACTTCAAAATTAACATTTCGACTGCCCGACCTCGCTACAATTTGGCGTCTTTGTTGACTGTCGACGTGTTCTACTACGCTGGGTTTTAAATAGTCGAAACGGTTTCGCAATTCGCGATTATACATGATGCTCGCTGGACTTTTTCCTGTTGTGATATGAGGGTAGTTTCGAAAATCTAATAGGAACATGTTCGTAGCGTACTCTACACTCTTCCCCTCTTTTGTAATTTTGCGCACTTTGTCTTTAAATGTTTGTATAAAGTTTTCTGCGGCACCGTTTGTTGCCGGGTGATACAGAGGCGAAAGTGAACGTTTGATATTATTAGATTCTAAGAATGACAAAAACTCTGCGCTTCTAAACTGCGGACCCCCGTCTGTAACGACGTGATAAGGTAATCCAAAACGTACGAAAAGATTTTTGAATTCTTTAATGACTCGTTTCGCATCCGTATTTTTCTTACAATTTATGATTTCTGGCCCTTTGCTGTTGGTCTATAATTATTAAATACATGTCATTCTCGAATTTAGCAAAATCAGCATGTATTCGGCCCCAAACTTGAGTTGGCCATGGCCAGGGCGTCAACGGTGTTTTATTTGGCCTTTTACGCTCTACTAAACATGTTTTGCAATTGCTTGCCGTATTTTCGATATCTGAGTCTATTCCTGGCCAATATACATAAGAACGTGCAAACATTTACATCTTTACAACACCAAAGTGCGTTGTATGCAGTTCATTGAAAATAACTAATCGCATAGATTAAGGTATGCATGCGCGCATCCTCCAGAGGCACCCTTTTTCAACGGTCAATTCAAATCAAATTTTATAATTGCGTTTTTTCTCTTCTGAGAGTTTATCAAAACTAGGCCAATCATTCGTGACGTAATATATAATATCTCTTACAATTAAATCTTTTTTACTCTCTGTTTGAAGCATATTACTGTCAAAAGCAGTAGTTGTCTCGTCAAAAAGATTCACAAGCCATGGAGTAGAACCACACATGTCCGAAATATTCATTGTGTCTTCTACTGGGAGTCGCGACAATGCATTTGCATTTTTCTCTGATTTAACATGTTCTATATTGTATTTAAAACTTGACAGGAAATAAGCGCATCGCTGTAATCTATTATCGGCTGTTTGAGGTAATCCTTTTCTAGGGCATAATATAAGTTCCAAGGGGTTGTTATCCGTACGTAATGTAATTGTTTTGCCAAAAATAAACTAGTAAAATCTTTTAAACCCAAATACAATCGCCATTGCCTCTTTATCTATTATATTTCGTTTTATTTCTGTTTGAGAAATTCTTCTGGACGCATACGTATTGGACGTTCTGATCCGTCTCTATAACGATGCGATCGGATAACCCGTAATCTGAAGCGTCACATGCCAGTAATATTTCTTTGTTTGGGTCATAATGAGCCAAAAAATTGGGTGAGCTTAATTCATTTTTTAGCCATTTAAATGCGTTTTCACACGATTCGTCCGATTTTGTTTTCTTTTCATTTAACAATTCATATAAAGGTCCTAATTTCGTGGATCTATCCGCTAAAAATCTGACATAAAAATTAACAAATCCTAAAAAAGAAGCAAGTTCTTTGTTGTTTTCCGGTCGCGGCGCTTCTACCATCGCTTTTACTTTAGATTCCGATTTATGCAACCCTTTTTTGTCAATTTTGAACCCTAGTACCTCAATTTCTTCTTTTAATATTTTACATTTTCTTAAGTTTAATCGTAAATTGCATTCGTCTAGTCTCTCACATACCGTTAACAAGTTTTCATCACGCTCTTCCCTAGTTCTACCGGTTACGTATATGTTATCGAGATAAGCTATAACTCCTTTTATTCCTCTTAGACATTCGTTCATTTTCTTCTGTATTGTAGCGGGGGCTTGTGAAACACCTTCACGCATTTTTGTGTATCTAAATAAACCTTTGTGTATGACGATAGTTAACAACTCTGATAATTTTTCATCTACACGAAATTGCATATACATATGTTTCATGTCAAGTTCTGAGTATACAATACCACCTTGCAATACTGCAAATATTTCGTCTATTGTGTGAAGGGAGTATTTATCTGTAATAATAAATGGGTTTAGTGTTACCCTAAAATCGCCACAAATACGTAAGTCATTATTTCCTTTAGGGACGGGTACAATGGGCGTTGCCCAATCCGAAACTTCTACTTTTATTAAATGTCCTAACCCTAATAGTCGGATTAGCTCAACTTCAATTTTCTCTTTGCAAGCGTATGCTGCATGACGACATTTTAATGCTATCGATCTTGTTCCATCTTTTACATGAATTGTAATAGTACCTTTATTACATTCACCAGGTGAATCATTAAATAATCTCGGAAACCTCTTTAATATGTAGTCATATAAATCATTTTCTATTTTATTTATTATGTCAAACGTACTAGAATTCAGTATATTTAGAGGCCATGCATTGAATTGTTCCAGCCATTGTCTACCCATGAGTTCTGGGCCTCTGCCACGTAAAACAAAACATTGAACATTTTTTTTCAATTTATTAAACACAACCTCTAAGTTTTTTAATTCGCCAATAGGAGACAGTGGCTTACCATCGTACGTTCGCAAATCTTTAGTTGTACTATGTATAAAAATATTCGCAAAATAATTATCATAAATTTCTTGTGAAATTACGGCAGCATAAGTGCCTGTATCTATCTCAAATTCAACATCGATGCCATTTACCTTTACTTTTACAACCATAGGCGAGGCATTCAATACAAATAAACTCGGATGGTTAAGCTCTTTTTCAACCGCATTACAATTAATATCATTTTTGTCAAGCGCTTTTGTCTTTACAGTAATCACACTTCTGTTTACGTCGCATGATTCATTATTATTCTCATCATCGTCACTTGAATTTATTTTGAAAAAATCGGACTGTTGGATCGTCTTGCTGTTGATCGCTAGCAGAAGTTATCTTTTTAACATGCGCTTCAGCTATATTATTGTCACCAGTCACCACTCATACACGCTTGCGCTAAGTGGCCTTTTTTCTTACACTTGTTACATTCATACTCGCGGAAACGAGACTCTTTACTTGTATGACCTTTTTTGCCGCAACAGTAACACTTCGCAATACTATAATTCTTCTGAGCTGCTGCCGGCCGTCGTGTCTGCTCCCGCCGCAGCTGATGATGTTGCTGCTGGGATTGCTGCTTGTCATTGAAGTAACCTCCTGGTCTATGTGCTCTTCCTCTGCCTGTCCCCCTATTCTGCTTTCATGTTTGAGTTGAACCTCTTTGCATTGTATAAACTTCATCTTTAGGGACTCTTTTGTCCAACGTGTTGCTTGATATCGAAGCGTTTTTCATCGCTGACTCTCGAGCTACTGCAGTTTCCATTGCTTTTTGCAATGTTAGTGACTTTTCTTCGAACAATCGTACTTTTATATCTCTATTACTCACGTTACACACTAATTGATCTTTTATCGCATCGTTATAGTTTGTAAAATTGCAGTGCAATACAAGTTTTTCTAATCTTGCAATAAAATCGGTGATGGACTAATTGTAATTTTGTTTAGCACTATGAAACGTACATCTCTCCATCGCTTCCGAGGGCTTGGATGACAAATGGTCTGCCATTGCTTTCATATTTTGTGCAAACGTTTTTCCTTGGATTTTCTCAGGTGCCATAAGCCGTTTTAATAAAGCGTGAGCTTCTTCACTGAGTCAAGTCACCAAGGTTGCTACTTTAACCTTGTCTTCTGTAATATTCTTTGTTATGAAATAGCACTCGAGCTTCTCCCTAAAGAGCTCCCAATCACCGTCCGTCGTGTCCCGTCCTCGTAACGTGAGTCGTTTCGAGCTGTGTAAAGTGTGAAATTATATGCTTTAAATTAGCACTAAACATTAAAGCTAAGTGTGTACAATGGTACTATCAGTTCCAGTGTACACTGACTGCAAAAATTGTGAACAAAATGACACTGCAAGGCCGGTTATTAGTGCATTTTTAACTCGATTCGGTACTGGCAAAAACCCAGTAACGGTTTCTCGGTTGACGCGCCGATCCATTTCGCATTGTGATTTAATACATGTGTACATGGATATATATTCTGATGAGCCGTGAGCAAGTGTATCGTGCCGCTCTGCTGCGCGCCTTGTAGATGAGCAGGTGTATATTGGTGTTTATCTGTGCCGACTCTATGCAGCTCGTATAAGCCGAGCCAACCGTGCATGTGTGTTCCCATCTACGTGTTCCCATCTAAGAGGAACTCACACCACTACACCTGCTCATCAATAAATTTGTCAATAAACTCATCGATTAGAAATACTGGCTGCTGCTACCATCTACAGCGCTAGCGTCATAGCCACTATCTCTGTACTGATGTAAACAGCAAAAGAGCCGATGGATAACAGCTGAGTTGCCATGTATCGAACGAAGTGTGGAAAATGTAACTAGGACATCTGTAAATCTATATTTGAATGTCAAAATTGCCTCAGAAACTTTCACCAATCATGCTCAGAACAACACAAAATTTATAATAACGATGCTGAAGTGGTAAGATGTACTGGTCAGATCATAGAAAAGATCAATCCAAGACAGGACAAGACTCTGAGTGTAAACGTAGGTACTCAAAATATAAATGCGAATAGCCCATCGACAAAAGTGGGACAAAGCATAGTACAAAAAATTGAACAAAATAAAAAAAAACGGTTATAAAATCATGAGGGAACAAATTGAAAATTTTAAACAAGATGTAAAAAATATAATTAAGCAGGAAATTAAAATAGCGATGCAAGACTTGATGGTGGAGGTAGCAAGCTTGAAAACAAGCATAGAATCTTTAAAAATAACGAATGTGGATATAACCGAAAAGGACAAAAAAACATTGTCATATTCCGAGAAAGTTAAAGCGTCGAGAGTAGATGAAATAATCGTAGAGCCTGTGAACGAACAAACAAGTGAAAAAACTCTGGGGTCAATAAAAAATAAAGTTGATATAATGAGTCTGGGAGTAGGGGTTAGTAAAGTAAAAAAAACCCAAAAGGGAAAAGTTATACTTAACTGTGAAAAAAAACACTGACACGGAAATATTAGGAGATGTGTTGAGAAAAAAAATAGGCTCCCAGTACAAAATAATCGTGGGGAACAAAAAATTTCCGAAACTGAAAGTGGTGGGAATAGAGGAAAGTTTAGATTTAAATCGAGAAGAGCAAGAAGAATTCGTAAAAAAGATAGCAGTGCGAAATGATCTGGTTAGTACGAATGATTAGTTCAAAATGAGGATACTCAAGAAGTGGGAAAATAAAAAGGAAGAAGGAACAATAATACTCGAGGTCGATCCGAAAACTCACGGAACAATATTAAATCAAGAAAAGATGATAGTAGGGTGGAAAAGATGTCGAGCGTACGACTGTGTTAGTATCCTCCAGTGTTATAACTGCTGGGGATATAATCATTATTCAAGGGAATGTAGAAACGAGACAGCATGTAGAAAATGTGGTGGAAATCACAAGGAAAAAGAATGTAATACGAACGAAAAAAAGTGCAAAAACTGCTCACATTTGCAACAAAATTTCCATATCCCGGATCTGACAGATGATCATGAAGCAACCGATAAAAATTGCGATGTATATAAACGAATGGTATCACGAGTACAAAGAAAAACACTATATTATAGCGAATAGCAACGACAGACAACTCAAAAAGCGAAAGAAAAACTAGAATATGATGGAGATCCTTTCATACTTTTATTGAATGCTCAAGGCTTTCTGGGACATAAAGAGGAAATAGAAAACTTAATGAATAATAAAAAACCAACAATTGTTAATTTAACAGAAACGCATATAACTAAGGATATAGAAGATTTCGAAATAGAAGTACTAAATTATAATGTTGTTAGAACGAATACGATAAATAGTAGGACAGGTGGCGTTATAACATATATACATCAAGGAATAAGATACAAAATATTAAATAATAAAACTCTCGAGGGGAATGCTTGGATAAATACGGTCCAATTAATGGGAAACTATGAAGGTATTGTAATTTTTAGTGTATACCATTCACCAAGTGAAAGTGATGAAAGATTTATTGACATAATATTAGACGAATGCGAGATATTAATTGAGATAGGACATGTGATAGTATTAGGTGATTTTAATGTTGACGTATCCAAAGAAACACACTATAACCGAAGAATGACTAGAAATCTCTTAAGCATGGGCCTAAAACAATACGTGAAAAGTTCAACCAGAATCACTCCGGTTTCCGAAACCACAATAGATCTAGTCTATTCTAATTTTTATATCGAGACCAAAGTTCTTCTTGCTCCGAAAATAACGGACCACTCTATAGTAAGAGTAGATGTAAGAAATGATAATGATAAAACAAATGAAATGACGACATATTACAAACGAGATACTACAAATTTTAATGAGCAAAGTTTTCAAAATGCATTAAATGCAGAGCTCTTAAGAATACGTTACCGGAATATAAGCGATAATACAAGCGATTATGCGAATAAAATAGTAACGGCTATTATGACAGTTACAAATATGTTGGCACCGTTAACTAAAAAAACTATACCAGTGAGATGGGTGGATGAACCTTGGATAACTGAAGACGTACAAAACTGTAGCAACGACAGAGATTACGCGTATAAACAAGCTGTAAAATCTAAAAAAGAAACGGACTGGGAAATATATCGATTATACAGAAACAGGGTGGTAACAATATTACGCAAGAATAAAAAACAATACTTTGAACAAAATATCAATAATCAAAAAGGAGACTCGGAAATGATGTGGAGGACACTCAAAGAGCTGATCGGAAGTAAAAACATAATAAAAAAGAATAAAGAAATTATATTTGCGGGAGTGAAATGCGATGATCCGAAATTAATTGTAAATAATTTTAATCACTTTTTTGTGAATAGCGTAGAAGATATTGTCAGAGAAATAGAAAGAGACGGAAATGAACAGGAATATAGACAACATATTGTACAATGGAAGAGTTTCGAGTAGTAACATACGAAGATTTGGATGAAATTATAAATAATTTAGATAATAAAAAAGGCAAAAAAGACGAAATAACTACGGAAACATTGAGAATGGTATGGAAAATAAACAACAAATTAGTTTTTGATCTAATAAATAAATTAATGCAGGAAGGTGTGGTACCGGAAACATGGAAAAATGCTATCATCACCCCAATACCCAAGGTCAGTGGTAGTAATAAAGCAGAGGAATACAGGCCAATAAACACCCTGCCGGTCTACGAGAAGGTTATGGAAAGAATCGTTGAAAAACAGTTGCTAGAATATATTGATAGGAACACTTTCTTAATTGATGAGCAATCAGGATTCCAAAAAAGTCACTCCTGTGAAACAGCGATGCAGAACACATTAAATGAATGGAGACAAAAAATAGATAAAAGCGAAGTAATAGGCGTCGTCTTTATAGATTTTAAACGCGCGTTTAAGACAATCAATCAGCAAATCTTGCTTAAAAAAATTGAAAATGTATGGAATTGGAGGAAGCGTACTGAACTGGTTCACCTCGTATTTACAAAACAGGACCCAACAAGTACAATATGAATTATCGACAAGAGAAAAAATAGTTAGTAGCAAAATAATAGTTAGGCATGGAGTTCCATAGGGCTCCGTATTGGGACCAATTTTATTTATTTTATATATAAATGACGTATTAGATATTTAGAAAGGTGACGGATGTAAATGTAAACTATTCGCTGACGATATGATTTTATATGTTTCAAGTGATAACCTGGAAGATATTGAAAGAAAGTGGAATTTTAAATAAGAAATACTCAGGAAATGGCTCAATGCAAATTCACTAAAAATTAATATTAAAAAAACCGTATTTATGCCCATACATGATGCGAGAAAGCTAAATGTTCGAGGACGATGCAATATTAAAGTAGGAGAAAAATCTATTAATGAGGTTAGAGAAACGAAATATTTAGGTATAATAGTAGATGACAATTTAAATTTTGACAGTCATGCATGATATATTGGAAAAAAAGTGGCGAAGAAAATAAGCTTTCTAAATAGAATAAAAAGATAAATATCGAACTACAGTAAAGTACTTATTTATAAGACTATAATTAGCCCATATTATGACTATTGCAATACGATAATGTTGAACTGCAGTGAAACGTGTATGGATATGTTACAACGAACCCAAAATCTGGCAATGCGGGCTATCTTCATGGTAAATAGGTATCTAGGCAAAAACATTTGAAATGTAAAAAAATCCGCCAAGTTACCCAAACCAAATCACAATAAAAATTCAAGAACAACTTAGATATGGCCAGTCTCTGTCGTGAGATCAGGAAAGAACCGCAAGCCCTACGATCTCTCAGCAAGTAAAGGTATACTTCGTCAAGTCGGACCTCGCTGTTTCGTGTGATGATATCGAAACATCATTCCAACCGCTACCTACTTGGCGGGCACATTCGCTTGATATTTTTTGTATCGAAACGGTCCTACATGTTCGTGAAGTGTGTGATCCCGTCCAATAATTCCCTCTCCAAGACTATCTATTACCATCAACAAATGGACTGATTTTTTTTTTTTTTTCAATTGTGCATCGGAATAACTGGTTGATAACAGATTGTTTGATATTACTAACGTATCGGAATTGTTAATTTTTTTTTACCACTTCCAGTTTAATTGCATATTTTATAAAATTGAGGACTTCATGCGATTGGGTGTATTGATCAGTTAACTTTGAACAGTATCATTATCGTACATTTTCAATTTTGACTGCACATGTGCGTTTCATTCATTTATTTAAAAGCATTTGTTGTTGATTGCAGTCCGAAAATCGTTGCGTGCGAGTGTACGTACGCGCTGGCATGCAGGCGCCTGCACCCCAGCACTCCCGTACACTCGCACGCAACTATTTTCGAAAAGTGCATAGTTATTGTAACGGAGTTATGTTCTCACTCCTTATACATCTTCGCACGGCTGATGTCGATATAACGTTCAATCGTCAAATGTTTAATCATTTGTCAAGGTCGCCGCGTCATGGCGTCAGCGAATATAATTATAATAACGGTCAATCTCTAGACTCCAACAGAAGCTGTTCGATTCCAAATATATCCGCTTCTTTCACACATATTCTTTGCTGTGAGATTTCTTCGACTCGACGTGTACTCATTACGCCCATCAATTTCTTTCGACGCAGTTCTTAGATTGCTTTTTATCATGTTATTATAAGCATCTTCGAACATGGCAAGTGAAAATTGAATTTTTTTTAGATAGCAAGCAAGAATAAGATATTGGCAGGTAAATTGTACACATCGAAGCTTTGGTCGCTTGTGCCACGTAATGTATGTTTCCCTACAGCATCGAGACGCATCGAGTTTTCATCATGTACAATTTATATTCTCACGTAATTATTCCGCAAATCAATGCGATGGATTAAATTCCATGATTACTCTGTCGCTATTTCATTCGTAATTGATTTTCAACAAAAATGTGCCCGCCAAGTACGTGGCGCTTGCAATGATGTTTCGATATCACTACATGAAACAGCGAGGTCCGACTTGACGAAGTGTACCTACTTGCTGAGAGATCGTAGGGCTTGCGGTTCTTTCCTGATTTCACGACAGAGACTGGCCATATATAAGTTGTTCTTGAATTTTTATTGTGATTTGGTTTGGGTAACTTGGTGGATTTTTTTACATTTCAGATGTTTTTGCCTAGATTTCATGACTTTTTGTAAGTATGCGGCAATAATACTGCTGTACCGTACTAACCAATGAACTAATGATAAGCGAACCACAACTCTTATACCTGTTGTGATATGTAGCATTTGTAGTTGATAACTGTACGACTTATCCGTCATGAGAAACCAAGATAGTAATGCGGCTGATCCAATTTGCGCATGATTAAGTAAATAATAATAATAACCACCACCAATACCCGGTAAGATATGTCTCCAAAAAGTCTTCCGGAGCCTTGTACGAGGCAAGCGAGCGAATTGTTCAGTGACCACCATTATGCGTTTGCAGTCCGTTCGAAGATGTTTAATAAAAACACCCGTATTCGCACTAGGAACAAAGGAAATTACAGGAATCCTTGCCTAGCTGTTGACAGACCGAGTCCTCAACTCGCCAACTCAGCACCCGAACGACATAATCTGAGACAATATACGTCTACCTCGATTTTCTAATAAGTAGTGAATACACTGCGAAGTGAAAACGATAGATGACAATTTTTTTTTGTAATTTCATGTTTTCAATCGCCTAACACACCAAGTATAACTAAAATTTGTCGG
Source organism: Diprion similis (assembly GCF_021155765.1). Lineage (NCBI taxonomy): Eukaryota > Metazoa > Arthropoda > Insecta > Hymenoptera > Diprionidae > Diprion > Diprion similis. The sequence continues at coordinate 5,837,219 of NC_060109.1, read as the reverse complement.
TCTCAGTACATGATTCTATTTTGTACAGTTTTAAATTCTTAACACTAATTTACCAATTAACAATACATGTCGCTGCAGCATAGGTTTTTTCATAGATGTACAATTAGAAATTGATTTATGCTCTGATAAAACAACAACAAATCGTAGTAAAGGTTGTCATCTTTCTGTTAGAACACTACGGTGAATCGTAATGATAGTGTGTGTCTAAAGTACAACACCACAAGTGTTAAAATAACTTTACAAGTAACACAGTACCTAATACATATTTAACCAGATACTACGGTGAACCGAGAATTTAATGTATGTGTAAAGTACTATAACAATGAGTACTGTCCGTATTATGTGTATAATCTATTGGGTGTGTTACTTCGCAAGTATTGCAGGACCTAATTCAACCGATTGGAGAAGTCTCATCGAGTTTACAAAATTTCATACCACTCTCAGCGACTTCAGCATTTTCAAATTGATTCTAGCTTTCATTATACTTATTTTAAATAGTTTCAATATATATATATAACTTGGCGGCGATTCGCTGCCGCGAATCTAGATACACGGATAACATCAATGTTGGAAGTCTTGCAATTCATGAGTGTGCGACAAAGGATGATTTATAATGTATGCATCCTAGTATTCAAAATGAAAAACAAAGAAACTCCTCGGTACCTGGGTGATGAAATAGCATTAGCCGGAAAACAAAATCGTTACGAAACGAGAAGTAAAAATGACCTACGCATAAAAGGCACGAGGACCAAAACAGCCGAAAAAACCATAGTGTATAAAGGATTTCGAATGTTTAATAGACTACCGACCGAATTAAAAGTCGAAAATCGACTTGATAGATTTAAGAGAGGTCTTGCGACGCATGTGCGAGCGATTCTTTAGCATAAGTTAGTCATAAGCGGAAAAATGTATATTCAACGTAGCGAAAGCTAAATAAATCACATTCATTCATTCATCCATGTGATACGTTACTGCGGGATTACCCACATCGTTGTACTCGTCTGACTCTTCACTTTTGTTTAAATTCTGTAATGCCGTCGATGTTTTGCTATTGCTGCTATTTTTGGGACGGGTACGTTCCTTTCCCCTTTTGTGCCGCTTCTAGAATCTTCGATGCTTGACTTTTGTTTACTAGAACTTCCTTTATCGCGTTCGTTTTCAATACTTTGTTTAACTTGCAACGTGATTATTATTTAAAAAAGGAAAAGAGAGATAATTCTTGAGGGAGGGATAATCATGCTACCCTACGGCGCAGTTACTGACCTGATCACTAGGTAAAACGTTAATTAGAAAAAGATATGATTGTTGGGCGCCAGACGCAGTAGCGTCAGAGATACGATAATAAGAGAATACGAAATAAACGAAATAGATCAGATTCTACGACGGTTTTGCACAGCTTACTCAGTAGGTAAAGATGATGGTAGAGGGGATGGGTCGTATCCAATTCGATAAAACACAAAATTGAAGGAAATGGTAATAGTATCAAGTGTATTGAAAAGATAAGTCGAGAAATTCAAGTACAGCCAGAGAGAAAGTAGAATTCAGAGATAACACAGCGATACAATTATTCGTGTGATTTAGCGGTATGAAGCGGGTGTGATCGCGATACTATTACTCGATATAACAATCAGCAAGTTTACAAAGCAGGTAAAATAGGCTAGCATGCAATGCACAATCTAAGGTTCTTGAACTAATTGTTACAATTCAAATTAGACAACATAGTATGGCGAGAAAAATATGATCACATAAATACGGAAGAATCGCAGCAATTGGTACTTAAAACCAATAAGGCACGATAATAAATAGAAGATACGAGAATACTACAATTGATGAAAGAAAGCAAGAGATATTATAGTTAATCAAAAAGCAAAAGATATTACAGGTGATCAAAAACAAGAGATACTACAGTTAATCGAGAAACAAGAGATATTACAATTAACAGAGAAGGCAAGGATTACAAGTCAGTTAGATAATTCGGTAATTGAAGCGAAGTCAGAAATAATCAGATATAGCGCAGTATTACACAACAGGTGTGAAAAAAATTACAAGAGAAATTAGAGAAATACGTAGGTTCTAGCTTACGATATATGCGATACGACGAAATATTATAATCACGATAAACAAGAAATAGATATCTTGACGTGTCAAGAACAGGTATTATAGAGAAAAAATATTATAATGCGATATATTATAAACTAGAAATCTACGGACAAACTACGTAACAGCGGTATTAGCAAAGAAAGTGGTGAAAAAGGTGTTATTCGGTACGGCACAATACTCCAATGCAGGGCCGAATTACGGTCTGGGGCGCCCCTAGGCGAATCTCATTTTTTGCCGCCCCCTCCCCAATTACTCGTCATCCAATCCAAGTATAGTAATCACAGTGAAGTACAAATTTGAAAATATAATATAATGTAATATAAAATTTTTATTTATATATGATATTACATATATATTTATATATATTACATATATATTTATATATATTACATATATATTTATATGTATTGCATATATATTTATATATATTACATATATATTTATATGTATTGCATATATATTTATATATATTACATATATATTTATATTACATGGATGCATATTTATTATTTATATAATAAAACTCGTGACTCCCAAGTACAGATAATTTATTTGTACCATTACTCAACCGAAATAACCTCTGCGAGACTTCACACGCGCGAATTCTGTAACAAGGTTGTCAAATTGGGTATTCTTTGTAATTTCTGATTCGATACACAAGATGGCAAGAGCATTAAGACGCTCTTGTGATATGGTCGATCTTAAATAATTCTCAACTCGGCGTAATACCGAAAATGAGCGCTCAGCCGAACAGTTAGTTGCTGGCATACTCAATAATATTCGAAGAGCAATGGTGACGTTCGGATAGACTGGACCCAAATTTCTCTCGAACAGCATTGTGCACAATTTACTTGCTGAGATTGATTGCATTTTTAAGGTTTTCAAATGTGCACCAAGATGTTGACATTCAATTTCAATCGACTCTTCTAAATCTCCGGAATAGAGGAACTGCAGATCACGTGTTTTCGATCTGATTTCATTGTGGTCCATCTCTCCAAGTCGTGTCAAAAAATTGAATTTTTCGCACAACGTCACGGACGATTTTGAGCGAGAACTCAACTCATCGATAAGTTTGTCTATCATAAAGTAGAAGGTGTTGACCTTGAGATTCTCTCTGCCGGAAAAAATATGCTCGTTCTCGCGATGTTCTTGAAAACTCGTTGCACGCCTACGCGGTCGCGACGTACCTTGTACATACTCGTTGATACCACACTTCTCTTGAGCTTTGCGTTCGTACACATCGAATTGATCTCGAAACCCTTTTAGATACTTGATGAGAGAGTTGTATAACTCTACGACAATGGGCAACTCGATATCCATAGTTTGGAATGCCTTACTTACGGCGTGAAACCTGTTCAGTATTTCGTTCCATACAACGGCAATAAAACAATTTTCTAATGTATTTAGAGAATTCAGTAATCCTGTTGCTGTTGCGCGCGTCTCAGCTTTTTCATCAATATTCTCACAAATTTCAGTGAGTGCATCGAGAATTTCATTCCACGATTGACATAGGCTCTTACAGGCATCCGAATGAGCAGACCATCGAGTTTGAGAGAGACTTTTCACTACAGGGCGCGGGCCGTCAATGACATTAAGGTTCAGGTGTTTTAATAGAATCTCCCACCTATGAGTTGATACCGAAAAAAATGTATACAAGTTCTGTAAAACCGCGAAGAATCGAACAGCTGTAGAACATGACTCGACCGCGCATTTTCCGACGAGGTTCAATGAATGCGCTGCGCATGGTACGTAGTGAACTAAGGGATTGATCTCTTTAATTCTTGCTTGAAGACCGCTGTATACTCTGGACATATTACTCGCGTTATCGTATGACTGACCACGACAGTTTTGGACATTGAGATCGTATTCTTCGAGCGTTGATAAAATGTGAGAGATCATTTCTGCCGCTTTGTGACCGGTGTTAGGAAGGAATTTGATGAAGTGTTCTTCGGGATATCCCTTTTCGCTTACGTAACGTATGATAAACGTTAACTGATCAACGTGAGAAATATCTGGGGTAGAGTCAACGCTAATCGAAAAGTATTTAGCAGATTTCGCTTGCGATATAATTTTCATGGTAACGTGCTTTCCCATCAGATTTATCAGTTCATTACAGATAGTTGACGATAGATATGATGTAGATCCTCTACCCTCATTCCCATGCAATCGTATGTGTTCCGCCAAAAACGGATCGAACTCTGCGATCAATTGAAGCGCTGCAATGTAATTTCCACCGGATTCAGAGTGGAAATGCTCGATTGAACCTCTAAAGGCTAAGCCAGACATTGCCAACGATTTTATAACTGCAACAACACGTGCGAGAACACTCCGCCAATAAATTAATTCCCTCTCAATTTGGGCAACTAAAGCTTCATCAATTCTTCCATTTATTCGACAGCGTTCAAGCAACAACGTACTTGCGGCTTTATGGTCAAAAGAATTTTCGTGTTCTCTGAGGCGCTGATGAACATTTTTCCAATCATTGTACCCGACCGTTGCGAGCGTAGACGTTCTCGAAAACAGTTTACAAGGTGCACAGAACACAGCTAATTTACTGACCGAATAAACTAACCATGAACGCAATTGACTTTCACCATTTATGAGAGTTCGAGTAAACAGAGATTTCGTCATAAATCTCGTTTGGTCTGGGTAATCACGCTTCGTACGAGAAAAATCCGCATCTGAGTTTGATTTTATACCATGTTTGAGTATAATATCGCGGGTTGTATCATTGAGGATCCACTCAGCGGGATCATCGCTAATTATTGTAGCGATTGTAACGTTTGGTCGGTCAATCTGGCCTAAATCGTTATGACCCATCGTGGTCGTCATTGACGCTTTATCAAATTCCTTCCGGTGAACTTCAAAAGAATTTTCGCATGCGTGCTGGCTCTCTAGCGAACCTTTTTCATTTTTAGGATTATAAGGATTTTCTGGAGAGTCATCCTGGAGAGAAGGATTGATGGGAATTCCGGGTACGTCGTAATCAGCTGTAATTTATAGATATAGATATGGAGATATAAATCATAAACATGAACAATTTTCGATAGCCCACGAGGTGTAGCATTGAAACATAATAATTTTTACCATCTGAATACACTGGGAAGACACTCAATTGTCCTTGTTCTTGCTGCCCAGTGTTTTCAATCGCCGTTGATTTTTCTTTTTTTCCGAAAAAATTGTCGAGTTCTGGCATTTTTCGAAGAATTTCCGACTTTGAGAATAAGTGTTCTCAAAGGCAGCCCCAGACGGCTGTCGCTCGATGTGGACGAGCCCGCTCTCCCACGGTCGCCGAGGACGCGCCTTACACCGGCTTCTCCGGCAGTTATTACACTCTCATTAGTCTCGCGCTCAACACGTGTTTCAAGGTGCTCAGTGAAAACTCTTTTCTCTTTTATTTACTCATGTAAGAAGGCCGCTCAATTGATTAGTATAATCAAGAAGTCTTCTCACCTGATTAATATAATCTAACGTCAACTCAGTGATTAATATAATCGTAAAGACTTTAAGTGAAATACATACATTTTCTCTCACTTGCTCACACACTCTCAGACTCTCACACATACATACCTACATACACACATTCGTATTAAATTGTAATTTTGAATAAATAGTGGAGTTATAGCAATTGTTCGACGTCCTTATCATCTTGTACAATTATTTCTCTCATTCCTAAACACCGACTCATTTTTTAACCTCTCATGTGCTCTTTTCTTGTACTCAGCACCACTCAAATTTTTTCGGGCGTTATTCATCGTAACAATGATATTGATTTGATTCTAACAATGAATACGAATAAATGAATATAATAATAGAAGGAATTAGATTGATCACAATGAATATCACCATCAACAATCTTGTACACTCTCAGAAACTCGGGACTCCCAGGTTTTCTAATCTGACATCTGACGTTCCTGCCCTACCGTTAGAACTCCCAACGCTATTGTAGCTTCTCCACTGAGCCGTCTGATGGCGCTGAGTAGCAAATCTCAAATAAAATTTTAAGAACGCTTTATTTAAATAAAATAAAATAAATAAGCACATTCAGCATTAGACGGAAAATAGTCAAAACAAATTTAACAGAGTCAATTTGCGCTTTTGGTAAAACTGAAGAAAAAAGAGTGTAGCACAGGTTTTTACTAGAAAAGTAAAAAAAATCGTCAAAAAATCGAAGAATCTGCCGCCCCCCAAATTGTGCCGCCCTAGGCTGTAGCCTAGGTTAGCCTAGACGGTAATACGTTACTGCTCCAATGTCAAAAGAGAACAACGGCTATACCGCGCAGCGATATAAGATCGCGCACGCGGTACGCTTACGATATAATTACTCCAAGATATTCGATAATATTCAAATCAGTAAAATATTGAGAAATCAAAGAAACGATAGTTGAGAAATTATAAAAGAGATAGAGAGAAAATCTCTCCGGTACTGCAACTCGGTGCGGGCCCTACGGCACTATTGCACCGAGCATTTCTGATGGTGATGATTTACACACGGGGTTCCCATCCTTAAGACCATCAGTCCGGCGTGGTCCACCACTTGTTTCTTGGGCTTGTCCTCACGATGCAGTCCTTCGATAACCGTAGGGTAAGGACAGCTATGATTTTGCGGTATAGTAGGTAGAACAGTAGATATTATGCTGGTTCAGCTCCAGGCTGATAAGTATCACGACGGGAGGCTTTGTTGTGTTTTTGACGCACAGCCCTGTACGCCGTCTACGATGCATCCATGCGGCAGTGGCGTTGTAGCGATGGTTCGGCTCCTGGCGGATAAGTCTAAATGATCGGAGGTCTCCGTTGTGCTTCACGCACGACCCTGTACGCAATCTAGTTAGGCATCCATATGAAGTTGACTTTGCGGTATCCGATCTGTTGCAGTTGACGGTAGTTGGCTGTTGACCCGGTATGTGACCTCTGCTTCGCGATATTCGGTTCCCTCGAAGCGGTGTCGTTGAAGATAGTTCTCGTAGTGCGATACAAAGATAAAAAAAGTCTGGAATTAGCTTAATAGATAGGTTTCACTTAGAAATTAATTAATATTCTTTATGGAGTATTGGCCTCAGACGTGTTTTCGTTACTTTTTACGACATTCTGAAAATAAGGAGTGCGATATTCAAACCATGTGACGGGGTATAAAATACCATGTCACAAACTATACTTCTCAACAATTCACGGAGATTAGTAAACGTATCATTTTCATCAAACTACTGATTTCGTTCATGTAATTCTGTTTTAATTTCCTCTTTATTAAGCGTCTGTATCCAACTTGTTCCTTTTTTTTCGGCCATGTAACAAAATATTTTTTTTTTTCGAAAAATGTCTAGAAAACGGCAAAAGTTCCTTGCAACTTTTGCAAAACACAGCCCCTTTCGACTAATAACCAATGTTTATAATTTCATTCAAAGATAGTCCCTTCCGACTCATGAACATCAGATTACCTTTGTCGCGCACCACTGCACGATTTTGCTCCTTTCCACTATACGTAGGCTACGTGGTGGAACACGTGCTTCCCCTTACGCACTTTGTACTCGCGGATTCTTAGCCTCGTCGCCAGTTGTTATATCTTTACTTTTATTGAACACTTAGGAGACAAGGTTGGATAGCTAGGGTGTGCCAAAAAATGACGATATTTTTTTTTCCACTCTCACCCAAAAATATCAGAGAATATGCCCAAACAAAAATTCTGTCAGAGGCAGAGCTCTTAATTTTAATTTTAAAAAGTCTTCCACGAAATTTGACGTTTTGCCATTTAAATAACACGGGAACAAGGGCTGTTAATAGTATTTTGTCCTACAGAGTATGAAGAAATTTTTTTTTATAATATGAAGGAATGGATCATAGTCAGCACTAAATTCTGGACAAGAAAATTTATCGAGCCAAATTTTCATCGTCGATATTGAAGTTTCTACAGATCTTTAAAACTGAAAATTTTTAAATTTCACGTTTTTTGCATTTTCCAACTAAACTATTGCAGATATAAAAAAAAAGTTGAAGAGCAATTTTGTAGTTTGTCTGACGGCTGACACAAAAGTCTTATAAGAATTTTTCGTATCATAACAAACAACAATGTTACAGGCTCACAAAGTACCATTTTTATGAATTTTTGCTCTTATCAATTGAAAAATTGATGATTGAGCTAATTTTAATATTGCCATTTAAATAACACGGAAACAAGGGCTTTTAATAGTATTTTGTCCTGCAAAGTATGAAGAAATTTCAGTACAGAATTCTCAGTATATCAAACTTGCAACAAAACTGTATAGGCGAGATTTTCGGTATTATCAATAGTTAAAATTTACATGCCCGCAAGGTCTTATTTCTATGATTTTTCAACGATATTATGAAATATATTGATGATAGACATGAAATTTTAAGACTTTGCGGGCATGTAAATTTTAACTATTAATAATATCGAAAATCTCACCTATACAATTTTGTTTTGTTGCAAGTTTGATATACTGAGAATTCTGTACTGAAATTTCTTCATACTTTGCAAGATAAAATGCTATTAAAAGCCCTTGTTCCCGTGTTCTTTAAATGGCAAAACTTCAAGTTTCGTGGAAGACTTCTTAAAATTGAAATTGAGAGCTCCGCCTCTGACAGAATTTTTGTTTGGGCATATTCTCTGATACTTTTGGGTGAGAGTGGAAAAAAAATATGGTCATTTTTTGGCACAACCTATATGGATACACATAAATTGTTCAATGACTGCTCGTAATAATAAGTTTATTCTAAGGTACATCTGAGTACGTCTGTGCTCAGTAGGCTCCAGCACGACACTGGCTTATACAGGGTTTATGGTACCGGCTTATACAGGGCACGTGGCCAATACATTACAGTTAAGAATAACAATGAAATTTTTTTCTTTCAACAGAAAATACAGAAATAATAGCATCTCTGCTGTACGCTGATATCTCCTCTTCCCATTCAATTCCTGAGACGTGCAGAGATCATCGCCACTTTTGTTGGTTGGCAAATGATGTTGTACGGTTTCTTTCAATTTCAAATCTAATCCGGAGAGTAAAACTCAAAAACGTTCTGTGACACAAGTTGAAAATCAACATTTGCAAAATGAGCCGCAGTGTCACAATTAACTTTAAGGATAATCATGTTTTAGAGTAATGTCTAGAACATTCATATGAAAATGTTGAATTATGGGATTCAAGATTGTACCCCTTGTTCCTTTGAAACAAATGAATATCTAATTTTCAACGAAGTTCAAGAACATATTTACCCTAACCTAAATCCAATACATTATCTTCTTCATAGTGCTCCGAACATCATCCAGTAACGTGAATATCCGGAAGAAATCCCTTTGTCGCAGAAACCGTTATAAAGTTCTTTGTTTTCAACTTGTGCCCTAGATAACTTTTGCATTGCAGATTCCATTTCCAATCTCAGGATGAGATTTTTTTTTCGAACAGTGTTAATATGGGATGCAGAATTAATTGTAATGAATGGAGATTCAGAAACTTTCAGTTTCAGTGACGGATCATTGTAAGAGTATAAAATTGAATCTGGTTTCAAGCTATCAATAAGTTACCGGGTAACTCCCTGATGAAGATTCATCATAAAAAAGTTGGCCAGCAAGTAAATCCTACTGCAGACAAAGTGATCATTTGTAACGTGTACTGGTAAGTGAGGGCATTCCTTGGACCTTGCCGGGGTTGAACGAGACTCAAGCACGGATGATAACTGCAACTAGCTAGCCAGATGATACTGTCAATTAATATTGACTTCAAAGACATTTTCAACTGAAGTTATCCAACATTTTTAGATTGAGATTGCTTTGGTTTACTTATCAGAATTCATCCCTGGAATCTGATTTAACACTTGAAACACTATTCATCTGAATTGAATACCCAGAGAGTAAGAAATAAAATATCAAAACTGCAGAAAATAAAATTTGAAAAATAATGCGGGCCAATAATACTGCTTGGATTACAATGGTGCATGGAATGATTGCTCTGTAAAATTAGTTAGCAGCAATTGTTGAATAACAAACTTATAACTTATGGCTCGATCAATCTAAAATGATCGAATATTCAGACACCATGATCTGTAGCGTGTCGTGCTCTTCAATTTTGCCTCGACTGATGTTCAGAAGGTGGCGATTATCTGAAAAAATTCAACCAGGTTCGATGGTTGGAATGGTGGCACCAATCGAGAAACTAGGGTCCTTGCCACCAAAACGTTTTGACCATCAGGTAAGGTATGATTTTCCTCCTATTAACCAAACTTGAAACTTTGAGTCTGTCAGAACCAACCAATTTTATCATTGAATACATGTGAAAACATTGTAATATGCAAAGATCATAGAATCAAAAATTTACTTACACGCTTCGATGCCTGACAACTTTAGTCTTGCTTCGATGATGGTTGTTTCCTACCTGAAAATATTAAAAGGTATTATTATCAGACAAGAGCTTCTAATTGTTTTGGATACCACTAATTTTCAATAAATTGTGACAGAAAAACGAATTGCTACTTTTTGTACTCCTAAGCTTTGTGTTTTGAGATACACCATTTCTTTCATTCCTTGTTACTGATTTTATTTTAATATTTCATGTTCATCGGCACTGATTACTGGCTTCCGGAGCACTGCACTGTAACAAATCTACTCCGGAGCTCCTTCTACTGGGTTTCAACAATCCATTTATTGTTAATTTTATGTAAATAAAGAATCTGTTTAAAATAAACAATATTTTTACTTACCTGCCTCAGTTTGTCTAGACTCCCGCTCGTTGATGACGTTCCACATTTAATTACAGATTTCTTCTTTTAATGAATAACTGATCCAATTTCTGTAGCTTTTGATATTTGTTCCTCCATTGACGCCTTTATTGTGTCGATTAAATATCTTCTAATATCAACTACGGTATTGCTGAATGACATTTTTCTTAGAAAATTCACGATAAATAGGAATAAATATCAGCATAACCTCAATACGCTACTTTACGCGCGAGACATTCAGAGCCTTGTCACATTTCGTGTACGTTGGTCGCCTTGGTTAGCTGACGAAAATTACGCCTCGAGGCAATTTCGCTGACCAATGAGATTGAATTATTTGGCACATGCGCAGTTCTTGTATAGTTTCAAGAGATTGTCCCGGTATAGGTGATAATATATATATACTTCTTATATATATATATATATATATATATATATATATATATTCTGTACTTAGATCCAACATTACGTCCAAACAGTTTGTACAATTTTAATATCATTTTATTCTGTGATAATAAATACAAATATCTTGATGTTATACTTATGAAAATACAAATGGAAGATGTTGGAAATAATATGTATATTATTAGAAATATATAAAGAAGTTTGAAGTTCGTGACGGGAGTTGATTAATTGATGTAAAATTCGTCGATTTTTGGCCAAAGCGACATTTTTCTTTATTCATGTAGGATTTTTTTTCTTAGCAACGTTTCGATCAAAGTCGAAGTCAAACAATACTCGATGACTCAGCAACATATAAACGGTTAAATAGAGATCCCACGAAGAAAATCGAAAAACAAGTAAAGGACATTATCAACAACTGGCACAAAAAGAAATATATTAGTCTACAAACAGCTAGAAATCTAAAAACACATAACTCACTTTCACCAAAAATATACTTCCTACCTGAAATACACAAACAGGATATCCCACTAAGGCCGATAGTATCTAATGTAAACTCACCTACATACAAAATAGCCAAATTTTGCAGTGGTGTTCTTTCAAATATAGTAGAAAATTCTATCTATCATGTGAAGGACACTTGGTCTTTCGCGGATAATATAAAAAATATAACTATACCTGCAAACTTTGTTCTCATATCACTAGACGTGAAATCTCTATTCACTAACGTACCAACAAAACTAGCGGCTGCTATCATCACCAAAAAATGGCCTGAAATCAAAAAACACACAAGTTTTAGCAAAGTTGAATTTATAAAAGCTGTGAAAATGATCCTCGAGTCCTGTTATTTTGCACACAACGAACAATTTTATAAACAAACCTTTGGAGTTGCCATGGGCTCTCCCATAAGCCCAGTTGTTGCCAATATTGCTTTGGAACATCTTGGAAACAAAATCATCAACAGTCTTCCTTTTAAACTCGCTTTCTACCGCAGATATGTTGATGACATCCTTACATGTGTACACAAAGATCACATCATCACACTAGTGGAAAAATTCAATTTCTTTCACCCCAGAATCCAGTTCACATATGAGCTAGAAGTAAAAAACAGAATGAATTTGCTAGACACCTCAGTCATAAATTATAACAACAAAATCATATTAGATTGGTTTCAAAAAGATACTTGGTCTGGCAGATACATCAATGTTCACTCACAGCATCCTCTTCAACATAAAAAATCTGTTGCAACAGGGTTATTTGATCGTTGTTTACACATTTCGCATCCAAAGTTATAACTAAAAACCTGAAAAAGTGGTATCTACACTGTTAAAAAATGATTTTCCCGAAGGTCTAATCAATGAACTCAAAGAAAAAAGCATACACAAACACTACAATTCAATTAACTGGAACAACCAAATCCTAGACAACAACAAAAAAATAATCACTTCCATTCTGTATGAGGAATTCTACAGGTTTTCAGCAAGGTCAAAACCCTCACTATTTTTCAGAGTCCTGGAATTTTTTTTATTATCAAAAGGTACCTACTAGGAGTGTCTTGTGATTTTTTTCAGATTTTTTTTATGAGTCCTGCTCCAGATATCTCAATTTTGGAAAAATGAGAATCACTTTTTAACTAGATGTACCTTAAAAACTATGGCACAAATAAAAAAAATTATGAAACAAAATATTTTTGATTTTGAATGAACTTTTGACTTCAACAATAAAAAAAAAAAATTTTCAAAAAGTATGTCACATTTGATTCTGCTCTAAATTTTTCTGAATTTTCTGTTGTTAGTGTGGACATACAGAAATAATTGGCATCATGGGCCGCGAACTGATTTAGAAAATACGGGCTGATTTGCATTTTAATAAATTTTTTATATTGATATGAATTGGATCATTAATTGCATGATTGATTCGGGAGAAACTTTGAATTTCACTTCAAAAAATATATCAAACTTTTTTGTATGTTAAAAGATTGATTTTTTCAAATTTTCAAATTTCCCGCCTGAACGACGCGACACCGGCGGCAAGGCTAGAAGTAAACGTTCCCGTATTTCCTTTGCGGGTTTCGATGTTCCTTTATTTCTACTTTTCAGCTTCTGGCGGTGCAAGTATGTTATGGTAGTGCAAGTTCATCGGAAATCACGATAAATATTAGAATCATCAGTGGCGGATTAAATTGATCGGTTATTCAAATATCTATTGACCAAAGTGATTGCTCAGTGCTTACGAAAAAAACGTGTAATCATTGACTGGCCTAAGAATTCTGATAAAGGAGAATTTTTTTCAAATTATTTATTATGGCATCGGGTCCAGGCACGAATCAATTCGGTCGTTGTTGTAACCCATTTCGTTTACACGACGGTGAAGCTAGAAAAAATGATTCACGACGTCCTTCGGTTCCAATGTTGTCAAAAGGATTCGATAATATCGATAATAAACCTACTTATGCCGGCAGCGCAGAAGACACCTTCTCGACTCTCCAAATATTGATACACCAATTGGTACGTACATAGAAAAAAAGTTTTATTATGCATTTTTTTAATCAACTTATATGAAAACATCGCAATTCAGCTCCTAGCTTACGTAATTAAACGTTGTGTTACTAGAACTCTCGCAAACTCAGTCGGCGTCGTCGTCTCAAAATTCGGATACACCATCTGAGTGTCAGCTTGTGCGTGTTAATGCTCTCCAACTTCTTGAGCAGTCGCCAATGCCCAAAAAAAAAAAATAAATACAATCGTGGGTCACGGAAAAACTCGATAAATCATCGAATGCACTGAAGCAAGCTTTACACATTGAGACTGAAACCCCAAATCCAGACAAAGTTACGTTGATGGAAATGTTATAGATTATGCGAAAAAAATTTGAAAATACAGACATGAAAAAAAATGAACAAATTCAAATTTTAACGCTTTTGCCGACCAGCTGGTCAGTTTCAAAGATCTAGTCCGAGTTTCCGACGAGTTCCGTGTATTTGATCAGGTTAGCTAAGACACTGAAATCTACGAAAGGGATCCTATGTACGCCGGAACGAAAACATGGTAAGAATTAATTGGTTTTAACATTGTAATTATTTAAAATGAAATAAAAATAGTTTGAACGGTGAACAAAAACTTCAAATTTAAACTTCCTGGACATTAATTGTGTATTACAATAAAGAGATTTTCATTTCATTTTCATATTAAGTGGTTCTTTACCTCTCCAAACGTTGGAACAAATTCGCAAGTTCTATGTAGACGATGAAGTGAGTGCCACTATGCCAGGAAAAAAAGATTATATCTTGGTGAAAGAAGCTCAATGGCTCAAGAATTCACTACCAGAAACGTCTTCTTTTGGATAATTTGAAAGAACTATACGAGCTTTTTAAGAAAAATCACCCAGGTGTCATCGTTGGATATTCGATCTTCGCATCTTTGCGTCCTCAGTATTGTGTATCAGCTGGTGCTAGCGGCACGCAAAGCAGTTGCGTTTGTGCCTTTCATCAAAATGTTAAATTGATGTTATTGGGTAATTACAATTCCTACTAAGATTCTATAAGCGCATTTTGGGGATCCTAGGATTCATAATACTATTAATTTTGTTGTTAAAACGCGGCGCAACTCACGAAAAATGTGACGCCTACGATCAATAATTATGACGACTGCCTGAACATGATGATGTGTCCGAATCCTGAGACTAACTGCCATCTCCGTACTTGTACGAATTGTCCAGGAATCGAACAGATCAGAGAATTTTTTCTACGACTCTTTGACGAAAACGATATCAAAACGATTACATTCAAGCAGTGGGTGTCTAAACCTAAAACGACTCTTGAAACTCAGATTCAAAATGCGTCAGATTTTGTAGACGAGCTCTGTGAAAAAGCGGCTGGCTTGCAACGACATGCTTTTATCGCTAAAAGGCAATCTCAGTATCTCAAAACTTTGAAATCGAGTTTGAAAAAAGGGCAGTTTATCTTCATTTGCGATTTCGCCGAAAATTACGCTTTTGTGTTTCACGAAGCGGTCCCAGGATTCCACTGGAATAATAACAATGGTCTGCAACGAAATCCTCCTTTAAACAAAAATATGATAGAAATGAAGGTATTGAAGTGCTGAATCTAGATCAGCTTTCCATTTTATGCCATCACGTATACATTACGTGAGATGATTTTTTTTTTACTGTTCAAAAATTAGAATTTATCATTGTTAGGAGTTTTTTTTTCAAGAAAATGAAAACGCTCAAAGCAATTCGAGTTCAAGGACTTTATTATTTATAGTTTCAGGAACATTTTCAAAAATTTTCATTGAAATTAATGACAAAATGGCGGCATGACGGACACACGTAGCAAACGACGTGCGCCATGCCGCCATTTTGTTATTAATTTCGATGAAAAAAAATTCTAAAATGTCCTTGAAACTATAAATAATAAAGTCCTTGAACTCGAATTGCTTTAAGCGTTTTCATTTTCTTGAAAAAAAACTCCTAACTATGATAAATTCTAAGTTTTGAACAATAAAAAAAAATCATATCACGTAATGTATACGTGATGGCATAAAATGGAAAGCTGATCTAGATTCGGCACTTCATTACCTTCATTTCTATCATATTTTTGTTTAAAGGAGGATTTCGTTGCAGACCAGTGTAATCAGGCCACGATATACCCTGTCGTTGTATACTTTCGTCAAGACGGAGATTTGATGCACAGAAGTCTTGTCATCATTTCTGACTGTTTGAAACACGATGCGGTTGCGGTATACACGTTTAGCCGAGTTATTAACGATTTCATAAAATCGATTTCGCAACATCCGCTGCGAATTTTTCATTTTTCGGACGGGGCTCCTCAACAGTATAAGAATTTCAAAAATTTCGCCAACCTCTATTATCACGAGGACGATTTTGGTGTGCCGGCGGAATGGCATTTTTTCGGAACGGCTTATGGCAAAGGTCCATGCGATGGTATTGGAGGTACCATTAAACGCCTTGCGTTAAGAGCCAGCTTGCAGTTGGGTGTGACTCGCCAAATAACGACTTGTTATGGACTGGGTTGGCTGATGACCAAACCAATCCCAAAAATATAACGCTTGGCTCGGACTAGTTCTCCCGGATGGTTAATTATTTGAATTTTGATGTCATTTTCCCTCTTGGTTGAACCGACTTTGATAATAAAATGGTCACTTACCTTTTGCTGGTGACCGTTGATTCGGGCTATGTGGGCGGCTCTGCGTGTTCGGCCGGTGGTGAGATCAGTATAAAGTTACTAGTCGTTTAACTTATATTAGGCGTTGGCGGTAATTAATTGTTTAACCCGCAATGTAAGTTCAACACACGAATATTTGTTTATTCAATTAAGGTTTAACACACGAGTATTTGTTTATTCAATTAAGGTTTAACACACGAGTATTTGTTTATTCAGATTAAGTCTAAAGAAAATTCTTATAATGATTTTGATTATAAAAAGGTGAAAAGTTCAAATATAAAGACACGGAATTCCCTTTTTGCACTTTGGTTTATGGAATTAAATAAAATAAAAGACCTTTTGAATTTCTGACAGATTCTCTGATCTGATTGATCTGTCTGAAACTGAGAAAACGATTTCTTGTTGAAGACTGTTAATAACTAAGAAGATATATTAGAAAATGAAGTCTGAGAATGAGACTTGAGAAAATGAGAATTGCGAATGAGCAATGAGCAATGAATGACTTGAAAAAACTGAGAGCTGTTTCTTCTTTTCGAAGACTGGCTGACGAAAATGTAACGACTGTTTGACGACTGCTTGATGACTATCTCACGACTGCCTGTTCAGAAAACTGAGAATTGAGAATTTAGAGAAACTACTTTCTGATTGGTTCCCAGCATCTTTGAGAGAGCTGCCCAATAAGGAAGTCTTGATAAGATTTTGAGTTTTCCATTCGCCATTAACTACCCCCGCCCTTTGGGTCTAATCCCGCCTCTTCCATGAGTGCGGGTGGGAATTGCCGTGCTTGTTTTGGTACATGATAAAAAATATCCTATTGTATGTTCGGGACGACCCTGTCCAAACAGACACTTCAAAGATGGCTATATGGATTTTAATCCGTTGCACGTGCGTGCCAGATTCTGCATACCTGGAAATATCGAGAAGCGATTTCCGGTCATCTGGTTACTTTTAGAGAGTTTGTATATTCTAGTCTGTTTAGGTAAGGATTATCCCGTAACATTATTTAATGAGTAAGATTATTATAAGCTGAGGGTGGTTATTTCCCAGAGCCGTAAAAAGTAATAAAGAAAGCCGTATGCATACAATGCATACGGAGACTCAAAAATATAAGATATAAATGAATTTAATCGTAAACTGAAATAAAACTAATGAGTAGGGGCAGAGGGCATCGAGGATGTGACAAACTCCGGCAGAATTATTTGATTGGGCAGCTTTACCAACCAATTTCCCGGCAGCGCAGGTGAGGTTTTCGACTGAGACCGATTATTCCAATTCCAAAAACATGCTCGACGGAAGGTTCGAAAAAATCTTCCCTCTCAAGAAATCCCAGAAGCAACATGCTTTTATTCCGGGAACAGACGGTACTATCATTTCGAAATTATATTCGACGGATGACAAACATGTAATCATTCATAAAATTTGCTAATACTGGGAAATAAAGAACGTTTATTTTTCATGAATATTGTGTTTTTCTTACCTAGTATTTGAAGTTATAAATGCAATAAATTTCGAAATCGTCAATTGCACCATCCAAAGCTGCTTGAAGTTTCATCTTATCGTGTTATTTTTTAGTTATGTCCACTACTAATTCAAATCAGACTGATACAACTAAAGATAAGATGAATAACAACATCAACAAAAAATGCAAATCGGCCCGTATCTTCTAAACCAGTTCGCGGCCCATGATGCCAATTTTTTCTGTATGTCCACACTAACAACAGAAAATTCAGAAAAATTTAGAGCAAAATCAAACGTGACATACTTTTTAAAAATCGATTTTTTTCATTTATTATAGGAGTTTTGCAGGAAAATTTTTTTTTATTGTTGAAGTCAAAAGTTCATTCAACATCAAAAATATTTTGTTTCATAATTTTTTTTGCCTGTGCCATAATTTTTAAGGTACATGTAGATAAAAACTGATTCTCATTTTTTAAAAATTGAGATATCTGGAGCAGGACTCATAAAAAAAATCTGAAAAAATCACAGACACTTCTAGTAGGTACCGTATGATAATAAAAAAATTGCAGGGCTCTGAAAAATAGTGAGGGTTTTGACCTTGCTGAAAACCTGTGGAATTCCTCATATGTAAAAGGCCTATCAGTGCAAATCATAAACATTCTATCAAAAAAAGACATAAATATTGCGTTCAAGATCAACAATAACTCCAGAAAATTATATACCCAGTTAAAATCTGCTACACCTACTCTTGAACAAATAAATACTATTTACCAGATCAACTGTAAAGATTGCCCAAATACTTACATTGGACAATCTTCACAACATCTTAAGAATAGAATTTCTCAACATCGCTCCGATATAAAAAATCATATTTTTGATGGATGTGCTCTAGCTCAACATAGTTTAAACTCAGGACATAAGTTTGATTTTGAGAACCCAATAGTACTAGCAGCAGAAAAAAATTGGCATAAACGTAACATCAAAGAAATGATTTTCATTAATAGGAATAATAACATCACTGTGAACAGAAGGACAGATATAGAAAACCTCAGCCACCTACATAACGACATTATACATAATTCAAAATCACGCGCCATAGCAACAGCGTCCATCTTGGACAAAACATGATATCGATTAAAAATCTCAAACCGCCATAAATGGAAATCACTAACATGTCCTCACTTCCTCCCATGATGGCGAGCTAACAATATATAAGACAGCAGGAATGTCGAGAAATGTAAGAAATCCACACACATCCAGTTTTATACACTTGTCTTTTTAGTTAAATACCTTTCTAAATTAATCACACTATTGTAACCCTTGCAAAACCCTGTTTCAATTAAGTAACTTACAAATGTCAAAGTCGTATATTACATACTGTAACGGTTTGAATAAGCCCGCCTAATATAAATGACTAGTATAGTAGATTTTAAGCCAAATTTGATCACTGTCGTCAGGTGTTCACGAGTTCCGTCGTGACCGTTCCTCGTCCTCACTCTCTTGTCGACGCCTGATATAATAACATGTAAAATTTCCCCATCCATATTAAGTGAGCTCGTCGAAAACGAAAAGTACATAACATATCTTAATAATTTATTTGAAAGTTGACGAAAAATATTCAAAACCTTTTATAAAAGTGCTATACAAATATATCAAAACGAACGAGAATAATAAAACGACGCAAAATTGAACGATTTACGAAAACGAAAACGAGAGAACATAATGGAAATTAAACGAATATTAATGGACGATAACGAGGCGCAAATCTGCTAGGCATATTAACGATAAGTTTTATTTCTACATTTATATACTATATTTTCACCGACATTTATTCTTTATTATACATTTTTAAAAATTTACACCCATATACTCCAATCTATATACAAACCTAGCTTATTTACATTCATATACACGTTTCTATATACAATCTTGTTAATTTACACTTATACACACATCTATATACATAAACCTGTCTTATTTACACTCATATACACATATCTCTATACATATTTCCGCCAATTTACACCATATTTAACACAATATAAAACCGGCTTATTTATTAATATTATTAATACTGTGTTTTCTTTTCTGATTTATTGAGTTTTTTTCATCTTGAAACCAAATATAAAAAAAAATAAAGAAAGAGTAATCATAAATGGAAAAATTAAAATAAAATTATATATGATATACATGTTATTCATACTTTTCTTATTTCTTTTATCATATTTCATTATTGTTGTAATAGAAACAAAATAATCTGTTACAATACGCAACATAACCTCTTATAGGTAACATGTGGTCTAATAGCCTTTACATTGTTTTGTTTATTGTTAACGTTATGTTATCATATAGACTTTAAATTATACAATTTAAGCATAAGTAACCTGTATAAATCCTAAAAATAACACAGGTCCAAATAGTTAAATATTAGTTAATAGATACTAATACAAACAACATCAAGCAATTTTGTTTTTTCTTTGTAATCACAGTAGCCTGATGATGATGGGGTCCCCATCGAAACGTTGCAAAAAAAATAAAAACTCTACATGAATCAAGAAAAATGTCGCTTTGGCCAAAAATCGACGAATTCTACATTAAGAAATATATAAATATAATATAAAATAAATATTTTCATCGTATAAACTTTTGACGATATGTTGCATCTGACAAAAATAGAGAGTATATGCATTGTAACATTGTGCTTGCAACGCATGTTATGGACCGCTACCTCGACCCCAAGTTTCTGAAGGAGGGGGGGGTTCAATGTTAAAAAATCTTTTTTAAGAATTTTTTTTATAAATCTGGATGAAGCAAATTCATTCAAACCTTTTGATCATTATTAGGTATCATTTCAATAACGTTCTGTAATTTTTTTATGCGAAAATATCGACAAACAAGCTGGTGACATAGCTTTTCCAAGAACGTCTTTGGAAAAAGACGATTTGCAGTATTCACTGTATCCCGGCTGAAAATTATCTGATATTGAAGATCATTAACCCCTTGCCGTGCCATTTAGCTCGACGAAACTCGGGCCTAAGTGTTACACGTCAACGCGTGGTAAACAGATCAGACTGACGCACGAGAAAGGTCACAATACGAACCGAAATGTTAATGCCTTTAATATAGACACTTTTGCATGATACTGCTGTTGTGGAAATAAACTCTAATACTTTTTGTATTTTTTATTTATTTGTAATCGATTCACTACATTATAATTATGATACTATATTATATTTTATAATCGATAACAGTTACAAAATTATATTTCACGAATCCAATAGAACAGTTTAACACCTTAACAGAAATCCTTGCATCTTTAACTGTGGGTTTGTTCCAACGAATATAATAATACCACGGCTAAAAATAAAACTTCAATTGTAATAAATATTCATCTTTGATCAATATCTCATAAGAAAATACTCACAAGTCTAAAAATCCTCCTTGGTATGATACTTCCTAAAACATTCTGACAGATGTAAAGCTACTTTACATTTCGCACACTCCCACTTCGTTTCGCTTCGTATTTTATGCTTATAACAAACTTTGCACATTCTTGTTGGGTGCTTTTATCAAGCCGTCGAATCGATAGCTTTTGAGAAATGAGCCCAGTATTGTGCTTGAAGTCGAAGAGGCTCAATTGATGTAGATTTCCCACGCGTTTTGTAATCCGGTAATCGGACATTTTGTAAAATTGTTTCTACTATTTTTACTCGGTATTGAACATAACTCTCCTTTTTTTGACCGTGCATTATTTTATGCATAATATAGGTATTCAATAGGGCCATATCTGACATGTAAAAGAAAAGCTTTCGGTATCCTTTGATCGATTTGCTCATGATTGGAAAACAGGATAACATCTGATCTTGATGATCAACTGCACCCATACCTTTGTTATATTCCACGATACAATTAGGCTTCATTACTTTCTGCAATTTTTTGTCTGATTGCTCAACCATCTCTACACTTTCGTGTTTCGTTGATATTATATACACGTCGCGCTTGTATTTCCATCTCAGAGCTATCAAATTATTGCAACTCCTCCATACACATTCTCCTTTTTTCAAAACAGGCTTCTGAATATCCCCTGGCATATTTTTTCTATTTTTGCCTACTGTCCCGATAATATTTGTCCTTTTCTGGTTTAATTTAAAAAAAAAAGGTCAGGTGAAGAGTACCAGTTATCTAGAAACAAAGTATGTCCCTTGTTTATTATTGATTTTGACAAATCCATCACAACGTTCTGCGACGCACTATCATTTACATTAATTTTGTCCTGGCCGGTATATATTTTGAATTTATGACAGAAACCGGTACTTACCTCGCACAATTTATAAACTTTTAATCCAAATCGAGCTCTTTTCGACGGATTGTATTGTTTGTATGCTAAACGCCCTTCATATTTCATCAAGGATTCGTCAATGCTGATATATTCACTGGGTGTGTAAATTTCTTTAAATTTTTCATTCCAGAGGTTGATGATAGGTCTTACCTTTCGAAGTCTGTCATTTCTATCAGAAGTTTCATTATTAGAGAAATGTAAAAATCTCGAAATTTGCCGAAATCTCTTAAATGGCATTGTTTTTCGAAATATTTGCGTTTCTATTACTGCTCTCGTAGTCCAATACTGTTGTATATTTAATTTTTTTACTTGACTCATCAAAATACATAATGCATTGTAGGTCTTTATTTCATCTAAGGTAAGAGGATACCAATTGTCGACCACTTTCCGTCTTTTACACTCGTCGTTCATTTCTTGGTATGCAAAGCGATTTGTTTCCGTAATAATTATATCCCACAGTTTGTTATCAAATATAATAGAAAATAGTTCTGATATTGTTGGATCCTTGCTTAAATTAGTAAGAACAAACGCTTTTATACCATGAGTCTCAGAATACGTCCAAACAATTGGTGTGTTTTTTTTCTCCTGCCAAATCCATGATTGACGCGTCGTACCTTCCTCTTCACTAATATCTTCTATAATCATACGCCTTGGACGCTTTCTGGTTAGCGGAAGAACGTCACTATCACTAGATTCATTATCACTGCTTTCACTTAAACCTTTTTTATTTTGCATTTTGTAAGGGTTTATTATTAAATATCAATATATAAACTACTTTGTAACAGTAATTATGAGACTCGTGACTGCCTCTGGTGGCGTACTGATAGAAACTAACATTTAATCACGACCCAGGCTCGTGATGTTTATGTTTGATCCGACTATCTGTACACGACCTTGGCTCGTGATGTTTACGTTTGGCCCGACTATTTATTCACGAGCCTGGCTCGTCATATTCATATTTGGGCCAAAATTTTCATCACGAGTTAGACTCGTTAAAGTACGGCAAGGGGTTAAAAGTCAGTCAAAATATCATGAATCCTTCCCCAGGGTTCTCTGGTTGTTTTTTTTTTTTTCATTTTTTGAATTTTTGGTAGTCATTTAAATTGAAAACTGCTATTTCTTACGAAAAATTCTGCCATTTTGTGAGTGGAAAAACCCCCTTAATTCAATTTTAAGAGACACTCTTTCAAAGCCGTGTTAACTACCATTCAAAAACTGCGATACCGACTCATTTCTAACTTGGTACACACTTTCTACATATAAAATACCCCCAACGATAAGTATTGTAAGTTTTTTTTTTACATTGACGGGGCACCACTTACGAAATGGTGGAATTTTTTGCGAAAAATGGCAGTTTTCACCTTAAGTGACCATCAAAAACTCAAAAATGAAGAAAATTATAATCAGAGAAAGTTGAGGGAGGATTTGATGATACTTAGACTAAATTCGAACGATCATTGATTTAAGATAATTTCTAGCTGACATACAGCGAACACCACAAACAGTCTTTTTCCAAAGACGTTCTTAGAAAAGCTTCGTCACCGGCTTGTTTGGGGATATTTTCGCATAAAAAAATTACAGAATGTTGTAACGGTGGGATTAAAGAAATACGTAGGTTCTAGCTTGCAATGTATGCGGTACGGTGAGATATAGTAGAAATAAATGAGATCTAGATAATCTTTACGTATCAAGAACGGGTATTACGAAGAGAAAATATTATAATGCGATGAATCACAAACTAGAAGATCTACGGACAAACTACGTAACAGCGGTATTAGATAAGAAAGCAGTGAAAAAGGTGTTGTTCAGTACGGCACAATACTCCAATGTCAAAAGAGAATGACGGCTATACCGCGCAGCGATATAAGACTGTGCACGGGGTATACTTACGATATTAATTACTCAAAGGTATTCGGTAATAAAGCAACTCACAATGGAATCAGAAAACTAATAACAAATCAGATAAACGATATTGAAAAATTATAAACAAGATAAAGAGAAAATAGAGGTCAGATAGCAAGGAAGAGAATATGAGACAAAATTATAGACTTTAAGCTGATTAATTTATCGATCACTACAAAGAATAATAGATATGTAATTCAAGTAAAACAAGGTAATCAAAGATATTCTACTGAAGCATAAGTAAGGCGCTGTTATTTAGCGGTATCAGAGAATCATTTAAACAAGATAAAATAAAGCAAATAGGCAATAGTCACTACAATTAAATAACTGAGCTAACCAGTCGCAAAATTACGCACGATATTAGATAACAAGAAAGAAGAAGATATGAGAGAATAGGTAATAAGGCACGAGTCTACGTGGCTTACGCAAAGCAAATTACGAGAAAAGATACGAGAAGTGAAAAAATACAATATGCAAGTAAATTTGTGGCTTCACAAAATAGAAAAGAAAACCTCACGTACGAAGATAGAAGAAACTTCAAAGCGGCAGTTAGTAGAAATAGGAAGAAAGAAAGCACTGAATTGAAGTCTAAGAAGAGAACGGTAAGAAATAGCGACAGGAACTGTAAAAGATAGCGATATACGGAAGTTAAGGAAGACACGTCGGCTGACGTTGTTACCTGAACGTAGAATGTGAAGAGACGAGCGGCGATTCTGGCGATCTCGGTCGATTTTCGGCGTGCTGTTATCACCTGATCTTCCCGTTTTTGGTGATCGCTAATCGGGCTAGCAGGTCACGTGGTACGGGTGAACAGGTGTAGACGGGCCTTAGTCCATCTCTGAGCGTCTTCTCCTCTCAACATAGCATATATGGAATTATCGATCCGTCGAGCGATTCGTGGGAGGGTTACGGTCAGCTGCTTGCGTTACTCGTAAGAGGGGAAGGTCTACCCCTCACGGTATTGCGGTATCGATGTGTGCGAGACGATCTAGGAGCACAGAGGATTCGAATAGATCTGGCTTTAACTTGCTACAGTGCTGGTACTCCCCGCGTTAACTATTTCTCCGGTGCTGCAACTTGTAAGATTCAAACATTAGCGCGGTAAGCTCGATGACAGTCTAGGCACGGTGGGGATAAGTCAGTGAAAAAATAGAGATAAGTAGCTTTGCCCAGACACTCAGCGAGAAGACGCCCGATGTGCAAAACATATTCCTCGTAGCAGTATAGTCTCGACATTTTATTTTTACAATTTTATACTAATTTATTCGTTATACACGCAATCATTCTAGTATATGAACAGTATCGTATTTTAATAATCACAGTTGAAAAGTCAAATGGCCACAAATCATCAAATATAAACTATCTACGAAAACGAATATATTGTTGGAAGAACGATCTACGAGATACGTATGGCAACGGAATTATTGAAAGTTATATCTATCCAAGGAACCTATGTGGTCAAATTTTAAGAGAAGTTACAAGCTGTTCATTTTATTTGTTATTCACTGTTTAAATGGCTAGAAATTTCGTCACAAACTCGGTGCTGGCCTTTCGGCACTATTGTGCCGAGTCTCCCTGATGGTGATGATTTACACACTGGGTTCTTATCTTTTGGACCATCAGTCCGACTTGGTCCACCACTTCCATCCCGGGTGTGTCCTCACGTAGCAGCAGTTCGATAAACCGTGAGTTTTCAAACAGCCACGATCATGCGTTATAGTAGGCGGAACAATAGATCTTATGCTGGTTCAGCTTCATGCTGATGAGTATCACGACGGAAGGCTTCGTTGGGTTTTTAACGCACAGCCCTGTACGCCATCTACGATGCACTCATGCGGCAGTGGCGTTGTAGGGATGGTTCGGCTCCTGGCCGATAAGCCCAAATGATCGGAGGGCTTCATTGTGCTTCACGCACGACCCTGTACGCAATCTAGGTAGGCATCCATCTGAAGTTGGTTTTGCGGTATCCAATCCGTTGCAGTTGGCGGTAGTTGGCTGTTGACCCGGCACGTGACCTCTGCTTTGCGGTATTTGGTTTCCACGAAGCGGTGTTCTTGGAGAAAGTTCTCGCAGTGCGATACAAAAAGTATAAAATAGACAGGAATTAGCCTAAAAAATAAATTTAAACTAGAAATTATTTAGTCGTTCTTTTTGGAGTATTGACCTCAGACGTGTGTTCGTTATTTTAGGCGACATTCTGAAAATAAGGAGTAAGATATTTAAACCATGTGACGGGGTATAAAATACCACGTCACAATACATACAACAGGTCAAAGAATATCCTTACGTACTAGACAGAATAGAATGAACAATAAATCGGCGGAGCCAGTGCAGTACATATCTATATGTATTAACGTGTCCAAATTTCGGCCGGAGGTACTATAGCTCGTGCGAAGATTTGGCAGTTATTGTGGGATTTTTACCGCTATTGACTATGAGTAAAAACCTAGTTTTAAGACAGATTTGCAGCTTTCCTTTAATTTAGGGAAGAGCATGGACTGAACTTGCTGACCGGCGACCCTCGGGCCCTGAGTCTTGACTATGTCTATTCCCTGCGCAAGCTTGGGTTTTTGATGCCAGAGATGCGATGATGGAGACTCGGACGCCTGATGTAGAGGCGGTTAGCGTAGAGCTGTGGTTGTTATCCCAAAGTCTCGCGTACGACTCAGTTCGTCTGACAGAGCTCCTAGAGGAAGATGCGGGTGTTTTACGCTAGCACTTCCTTCCAACCTATCCCGTGCATTTGAGGTTCTTAAGCTAAAGGTACGTCCCTCACTTGATTTACCAATCAAGTTCCTAATCTTGCCTACTACGAAATTCTAACAGACTAGGGTTTTTGAAACCGTGGCTGTTTACTAGATTTGGGATCCCCAGATCAAATAGCAGACTCGGAATTTTAGTTCAGAGCTGATACTACTGCTCGTGGTTCACCGAAACTGTATTTATCCTAATCGAATAAGCTATGTCGCTGGATGAAGAAACAGAATACTTTCTCTGATAACTGATATTTTGAAACACGATAGGTTGATCGATAAATTATAAATAAAACATTACAACGATAAACATAGTTTTACAAACAAAAAGGTAAGGTCATGCTAATGCAAGGATTTATGGGTTTTGCTCCTATTTCTATTCAATCTAGGCTCTTTGCCTAGATGGTTACGGTTGCTACAATCAATGCTTATAAATCGTTACTGCACAGAATCAAAATTCGCGGCAGCGAATCGCCGCCAAGTTACCTTAAGGTGAGAGCTAGCCGTGAATATTTACCCGGCCGAACTACTTCCAAATCTTACCGTGTATAAGCTTTGCGTTATATCTCAGGAACGCGTGAATATTTCCCAATGAGACTTACGTAGCCGGTACTCCCAGCTCATATGACCTCAGTTTTGAAGCCTGATCGAAATCTATCGAGTGGTTTCCGCACACTTAACTGTCAAAGATGATGAACAAAACATTTTTCTTCTTCTTCTTCTTTTTCTCCACGTCGAAGCGCGTTGTGGACACGATTTCGCTCGAACGCGTGTATAAATCGACTTCAAGTTTTAAACACAGAATTTTGGCATCGAAATCTCGCCCCCTATTGATTTTGGTATAATTCTGAATCCGCATTTGGCCGGTATAATATCATAAATTTGCGAAGTGGGTCGATAAAAGATAAATAAAACAAAATGGCTGCTGGGTAAAGCAGTTATTAATAATTAATAATGCAACAGTCAGATGGCGCTGCCCGCGCTTAACCAAAATGGCCGCCTCATGCCGCTGTCACGCTGTAATGTGAAATGTTTATGATAACTTATTACTTGTTTATTTATGTTATTGAATCTTAGAATCAATTTGCAAAGTTCGTGAAAATCGGTTATGCCTATGGTGTTATAAAATAAGTGAGTGAGAGAATCGGTGATTGTGTGTCGTAAGAGGGCAACAGAATGACGAACTGTTGTTTCAAGCAGATTGTTATCATTATCTTTCAGAGGGCTGGCATTTTTCCCTTGAAATTCGATATTTTTTAGAGGTATGATTTGTGTATATAAATAGTTGACACATCTCGTGGAGTTTCCGAGTTATCTACAGACTTCTGAGAGAGCCAATCCAGCCTTCTAAAGGTCAATTATTAGGGGCATTACGGGCTCTTGTAATTTCACGAAACGTATCGTCCGAGGTAGGTGCAAATTCAGAATCAAACCAAAGAAAAGATGAGATATTCTGCAATCGGATACAAATTCAACAAACACCCTGAATAACAAACAGAATATAATCAGTTACATTTGTGACATGAATACATGGCTATTTAGCAAATGCCAAGAAGAAGGTTGTTCACTCGACATAATTGCCATGAAACAATGCTAATCAAAGCTATTGGAAGAATACTCAGGATGCTTCATTTATATCGGACGGTATGTTACTTCGTTAATTCTTATTAGATTATATGTATACACAGAACATTCAATATATAAACAGCTTAGCCTCAACCTCTTCATCTCTAGCAAATGCACAACCTGTTCGTTTATTAATTTTTATGTTTTGTACGTATTTGTTGAATAATTTACTTTAATTCTTTGTTGCACGGTGTAGTACTTATCAGTGATAAAATGGAACCTTTTCTTTGCTTGATTGTTGTTTCGTTTATTTCATAGTCATTTGGACCATTCCTATCTTGTTACGCATCCATTGGAACCTATAAATGTTACACTTCGGCAAGCCGCCATTCAAAAGAGAAGGTAACCCACAGCTGTGCAAAACCGAATATTCGACATGTCTTATCGGAACAAAACGATTGTCATCAGACTACTAAGCGTTTACTTCGCTTATCTGTCGTTCAGCATCACTAACTACTCACCAAGAAGACTAATAGACATCTGTCAATACTTAGATCAACGGTATCCTATACATTCTCATATTAACCAAATCTCCTAGCCTCATATGATATTGACAAAACACAATAATAAGATGAGGATGAAGTTAATTACGTTGCTGTAACGATGCATGTTTGAGAAAAGTCTTGACTTTGCACCTCCGATAGTGTACGATATTTAATAAACCATGATAACCAAAACGTACTCCCACTTTGAAAAGCCAACTCTTTAAAAAGTCATTTTAAAACTGGGCAATAATAATTTTTTCCCAGTTTGTTTCACAGTCACCTCGCCCATTCTTATCCGACCGTTGATCTGTTAAACTCACTAACATTGTGCTGCGGCATAACTACGTCTCAACACAAAAGGGCAGCGGCTTAGAATTTGGCACTCGATGTGTCACTCATTGTCTTGAACCATCTTTCATTGACTTGCATATCACTTACTTCATCTACCTATCCGTCAGCACCATTGACTTTCCAGCAACAAGCGGTATGCGCTAACCACAATACTATTACTAATAAACCACCTGTTACCATATGAAACGAACTATAGACTTTATAAACAATAGTAGTACAAATGCTTGACTAATTAAATGTTTTTCGATTTGTATGTGATTGTTGTTTTGTTTGTTTTTTACAGATACTTCCATTATTCTTATTAACACGTTTGTGACAGAAATTGTGCTCCGTGTTGACGACAGTGAAAATTAGGATGTGAACTAACTGGATGCTTTGAATGAAAGAGTTAAACACCCATGAAATATGGTGAATGCCCCACAAAGAATTTCTGAATTTTTGTGCGGATTAGGAACTCTTGTCTAATCATATCTTTCAAGTGTGTGTATCTACTTCTACTGTCGAAGTACACGCCGCTGCAACTAGCAGCCAAAATTAGCAGCTCAACGTTTTAAGGTTTATTCCAATGAGGCAGTGAAGTCCTAAAATCGAAATTTTGTGATATAACTTGAATCCTCAACACTATTATAGAATTATGAGGATAAAACTGAACTGCATCATTCTTTTTACAGAAAGTTGAAGACGTTTGACTGCTAACTTCAGCTGCTACCCTCAGCTGCATTTGAAGTACAAGTGTTGTATTGGAAAGTACAACATACAATTTGATAATCAGGCTGAAGATAGTAAAGTTATAGTGTAGCAAAATCTCAGACTAAAAAATCATCATCATTAGACAATTTAAAAACCACTTTTGTGGAGTTAGCTTTTCAAAATTAAACTTTATTTTGTTCATAATGGTTCCCTAAGTCTCAGACATTTCTGCTGATGCAAACTGGCAAGTTTTCCTAAACATTCATTGTGACAGTAACGTCACTAACTTCATCGTCATAGTTGATACACTGGCAAATCAAAGGCACAAGTAGTAGGATTCATCACGTATCTGAACAAATATAAAATAAACTGTTGAGAGATTTAAATCATAAAGATTCTCACAGAATTGTTCGAATTGTTTTAAATATATAAAACCTTGTCATATTTGGAATCTACCGGTGGTTTTTCTATTTGAAATAAAATTGTTCTAAATGTTCTATATAACCGACAAACTTGAAAAATCGTTCCAAAATCGTTTGAAACAGATGAAATTTTGATAGTTGTTCAGCTACCCGTATAATCATTTCAAATCAAATCCCTGGAAGTTGTTAAAAGCATTTGCAATAGCTGATATTTGTAAACCTGTGAATCAATTTGAAAATGCTAAAATCATTGAGAGTGGTATGAAATCTTTTAAACTGTATGAGACTTCTCCAATCGGCAATCGGTTGAATTAGGTCCTGCAATACTTGCGAAGTCACACGCCCAATATATTATACATATAATACGGACAGTACTCATTGTTATAGTACTTTATACATGCATTAAATTCTCGGTTCACCGTATAGTATCTGGTTATATATATATTAGGTACTGTGTTACTTGTAAGGTTATTTTAACACTTGTGGTGTTGTACTTTAGACATACACTATCATGATGATTCACCGTAGTGTTCTAACAGAAAGATGACAACCTTTACTACGATTTGTTGTTGTTTTATCAGAGCTATAGATTAATTTCTAAATGTAAATTCATGAAAAAACCCATGCTGCAGCGACATGTATTGTTAATTGGTAAATTAGTGTTTATAATTTGAAACTGTATAAAATAGAATCATGTACTGAGACTGTAAAATTTTAGCTATACTTGTTGTGTTAGGCGATTGAAAACATGAAATTACAGAAAAAAAATTGTCGTCTATCGTTTCCACTTCGCAGTGTATTCACTACTTATTAGAAAATCGAGGTAGACGTATATTGTCACAGATTATGTCGTTCGGGTGCTGAGTTGGAGAGTTGAGGTTGAGGACTCGGTCTGTCAACAGCTAGGCACTTGTTCCTAGTGCGAATACGGGTGTTTTTATCAAACATCTTCGAACGGACTGCAAACGCATGATGGTGGCCACTGAACAATTCGCTCGCTTGCCTCGTACAAGTCTCTGGAAGACTTTTTGGGGACATATCTTACCGGGTATTGGTGGTGGTCATTTTTATTATTATTTACGTAATCATGCGCAAATTGGATCTCTGACGTTGCACCCCGCGTGCACGTCACAATAAGCCCCAAACCCGCGGAGCGGGGCCGAACAATGCCGAACCGGTCCGGGCGCACCCGAAGACGCGCCGGGCCGGCCGGAGAAGTCACTCTTGTGACAACCGCCGGCCGAGACGGACGCATCGACGACGCCACCGCCACGTAGAGAAAAGGTCAGCTGATCCGTATTTGCTCCTCTGTGCAACCCCACGCTAATCACCCACTCCTCCCGTCACCGCATCGCACCACGACATCCTCCTCAGATCTCGCCCTTCCACACACTCCCACACACACCCTCTCAGCCACATCATCATTTATACATCATCCGTAGTCTTAAGGAATTAGATTTAAGTACACGCTAATCGGCCGGGGCGTGACCGGCCGCCACGTGGGACCACGCTTTTGTAATTTAGTTTTTAAGGCCCCTCTGGGAACAAGAAAAATACAGGCTCGATATTTGTTCTCCACGACTCAGACGCGTGAACTCTCTCTCCCTCGTCCCTCGTCTCTCGTCTCCCTCCTCTCTCCCCAAATAAGTGCGAGG
This sequence comes from Diprion similis, assembly GCF_021155765.1. Classification (NCBI taxonomy): domain Eukaryota; kingdom Metazoa; phylum Arthropoda; class Insecta; order Hymenoptera; family Diprionidae; genus Diprion; species Diprion similis. The sequence goes on along the minus strand of NC_060109.1, from coordinate 5,805,124 downwards.
TTCACCCCTCGTCACAGATCAACCACATGACTATTTTAGTTTCTCATGACGGATAAGTCATACAGTTATCAACTACGAATGCTACATATCGCAACAGGTATAAGAGTTGTGGTTCGCTTATCATTAGTTCATTGGTTAGTACGGTACAGCAGTATTATTGCCGCATACTTACAAAAAGTCATGAAATCTAGGCAAAAACATCTGAAATGTAAAAAAATCCGCCAAGTTACCCAAACCAAATCACAATAAAAATTCAAGAACAACTTATATATGGCCAGTCTCTGTCGTGAAATCAGGAAAGAACCGCAAGCCCTACGATCTCTTAGCAAGTAGGTACACTTCGTCAAGTCGGACCTCGCTGTTTCGTGTAGTGATATCGAAACATCATTGCAAGCGCTACGTACTTGGCGGGCACATTTTTGTTGAAAATCAATTACGAATGATATAGCGATAGAGTAATCATGGAATTTAATCCATCGCATTGATTCGCGGAATAATTGCGTGAGAATATAAATTGCACATGATAAAAACTCGATGCGTCTCGATGCTGTATGGAAACAGTTTGCTTAAATACATTACGTGGCACAAGCGACCAAAGCTTCGATATGTCAATTTACCTGCCAATACCTTATTCTTGCTTGCTAGCTAAACAAAATTCATTTTCACTAGCTATGTTCGAAGATGCTTATAATAACATGATAAAAAACAATCTAAGAACTGCATCGAAAGGAATTAATGGGTTTTCTGTGCGTAATGAGTAAACGTCAAGTCGAAGAAATCTCACAGCAAAGAATATGTGTAAAAGAAGCGGATATATTTGCAATCGAAGAGCTTCTGTTAGAGTCTAGAGATTGACTATCATTATAATAATATTCGCTTATGCGATGACGCGACGACCTGATTGATTTGTAGACGAATGATTAAACCATTGACGATTGAACATTGATCGACATCAGCCGTGCGAAGATGTATAAGGAGTGAGAACATAACTTCGTTACAATAATTATACACTTTTCGAAAATAGTTGCGTACGTACACTCGCACGCAACTATTTTCGAACTGGAATCAACAACAAATGCTTTTAAATAAATGAATGAAACGCACGTGTGCAGTCGAAATTGAAAATGTACGATAATGATACTGTTCAAAGCTAACTGATCAATCCACTGAATCGCGTGAAGTCCTCAATTTTATAAAATATGCAATTGAACTGGAAGTGTAGAAAAAAAGTAACAAATTCGATACGTTATTAATATTAAACAATCTGTCATCAACTAGTTATTTCGATGCAAAATTCCTTTAAAAAAAAATCCAGTCCATTGATTGATGGTAATATAAAGTCTTGGAGACGGAATTATTGAACGGGATCACACACTTCACGAACAAGTAGGACCGTTTCGATACAAAAAATATCAAGCGAATGTGCCCGCCAAGTACGTAGCGCTTGGAATGATGTTTTGATATCACTACACGAAACAGCGAGGTCCGACTTGACAAAGTATACATACTGGCTGAGAGATCGTAGGGCTTGCGGTTCTTTCCTGATTTCACGACAGAGACTGGCCATATATAAGTTGTTTTTTTTGTGTGTTTGGTTGGGGTAACTTGGCGGATTTTTTTACATTTCAGATGTTTTTGCCTAGATTACTCTCTCGCCTACTGACTCTATTTTCTAACTTGCCTTAGTGGAGTTCTTGACTTCCGGCTCGTACTTCTCAACGGTATTCAACAGGAATATTCTTTCCTCTCCTGACTCTATTCTTCAATATTGCCGCAGTGGAGTGCTATACTTCCTACTCGGACTTCCTAACCCCATGCGTGACGCAGAGAAGGCTCTATGCTTCTACTAGGTCGTGCTCGCATGTGACGCAGCGGACTTCTGTTTTCCGACTGGGTGTCGCATGTCGGTGCTTTGCGAGGCACCCCCATTTATACCGAACTGGGCTGGTTAGGCGTCGTCGATGTTGCTTGTCAGTTCTCAGGTTGGGTTGGGTGTTCGTTGCCGCTCGTGTCGCGTCGTCTGTCTTTGTTCCGTCGAGCGTCCTGTCTCCCTCACCCGTCGTCCGTCTTCGGATTGTGTTGGTCGTGCTCGTCGATGTAAGGAATCAGCCGCTCGGTGACCGGCTGGTCATTACAATATATATTGTTACGAAAGGTGAAATCACCCGGTTCACCCCCCCTTCTAATATTCTAGTAGTCGGCATGTGATACTAGGAAACCGAGCGTTCTTATGTCATAAAATGAATAGGGTTGCTGTATTAACCACTATTATTGTAAGAACAGACCTGTTTCAGACTTGGATCAGTAAACACGTTCTTTGCGATTAAACACATTTTTCCCAAAGTCTTTGCTCCGTACTCTTTAATTGCTCGTTTAACTAAGCTCCGTACCCATATTTTATTTGTAACACAGTTGTTACACTGGTGTCAGAATCGGGATTGAGAGCTTTTCTTATGCGAGTCAATTCTGTGCCTGATTTGAAATGAGTGCCAGCCGTCAAACCCGCTCCAGGCGCTAAGAAAGCTGCGGGGATCGTTCTTCTCAGGACGAGACGCTTCAGTCACCTAGATCAACCTCGGTGCCTTCTTCTACTTCTGTAGAAACAACGCCGACTTCCATTATTCTGCTCGACTTCCTGAAGGTCCTGCAACATCAGCAAGATGTGGCTGAGCGCCAACAACAACAGCTCTTCCAGTTGCTACAGGCACAAGAGTAACAACGTTGCCAAGAACAACGGGAGCTACATGAGCGGCGAGAACCAGAACAGCGAGAACAGCATGAGCTACATCAGGCAATCCTTGAGGCGCATTCACGCTCTAAAGACAGCATGCACGAGTTGTTCCGAACCACGCTGGCGGCTCTCCGAACCGACAGAGAGGCCGGAGGATCCGGAAGAAGTTCTAAGACTCCACAACCCTCACCTTTTCCCTTTCCTGTTGTTCTGGCTGCCCCAAGGACTGTAAACTTTTCTAGAGATGTTGAAACATCCCCTGTCGTCAGAATCAACGTGCGTTGAAGTAATTCAAATGAGTCTCTCCTGAGCTACCAAGGGCGTGACCCAGAGGTCCGTTCAAATGACGTTAGAGAAATTTCTCAAATACTTCAAACGAATTCTTGACGGACAGATTTCTTGGTCGGACTTTGAAAGTCAATTTCTAGCAGCCGCTTTTCGTAATAATCGGAACTCCGTAACTAAAGCTAATCATCTCGCAGTAAGTCTGCGTGGTCCCGCAGTTTCAGTTTTATCAACTTTGTCTCCTCCTGAGACATTAGATTACGGAAAACTAAGCTCTGCTCTTAGACTGAGATTCGGTACAGAACATTTAAAAAAGTGACTGACTCAGTTACAAAACAAACGACAGAAACGAGACGAGGATTTGGCCACTCTTGGTCAAGACATTGACCGTTTAGCCAGAGCAGCCATTCCAGATGGCGGACATTTAACCGATTTCAATGCCGTAGAAGCATTTATTAGAGCAATCAGTGATCCTTAGATTAAAATTGCTGTAAGTACAGCCGGGGTCACTACACTTCGGGACGCCATCGTTAAGGCTCTCGAAATCGAGGCTGTTAGACGACAACATTTACCAGTTGCTAGCGTTCGCCAGGTAGAAGTTGAAAAGACGCCCCAGGAGAGCGTCCAAAAATAGCTCAGGACAGACCAGGCCGAACGCGCAAAAGAATAAAAACTATAATAGAAATTTTATAAACAAAAATGATCATGGTTCTTCTCGGAACCAAAGCGGAAGATCTGAGTACGCTAGAGAGAGTGAAGACAATAGGTCCACTCTCACTTACCTATTTTGTAAACGGAAAGACCATGATGCCAAACATTATTTTGCGTTAAAACGTAAATCAGAGGCTCTGCCTCAAAATTTGCATTCAGGTGATCGGAATTGGCGACATAACAAAATAGCCAGGGAAGATAATCCTCCACAGGCAGGTACCTCGTCCAACGCAGCAAAAAACTAGATGAAGATGATTCCGGAGGGTAAAAATCATGGCAGGTTGTTAGAATAGAAAGCCCTTTTGCAACAAAGTTTTTATTGAGGAGTTTATGACAGTCTGGTCTTTACGCGCGCGGAACTGCCAATGGCATTGACTGCCCCTGGGTAATTGATACCGGAGCAGAGGTAACCGTTGTTCGATCGGATCTCTTAAAATCCGATGACCCGTCTGTTCCCTCTTTATCTTTGCGAACAGCCACTGGAGAGCCGATCCCGATTTTGGGTGGGGTTATTGTACAGATTAACCTCTTTGGATGTATCGACTCACCACACAAGGCTTTTTTTGTTGTAGATATCGAGGATAAGGGTATTTTGGGATGAGATTTCCCCACAGCTCAGAATTGCGTGATTTCAACCAAGAGGAATTCTCTAGCTTCTAACAACCGCGAGATCCCTCTTTGCTCAATTAGGAGTAGAATTTATTAGTCTCCACCAAGAGTTCGAAAAGTGGAACTTTCTGATGACAACCCTCAAGATCCGTTCCCTTCACATCTAGAAAACCTTTTTGAAAAATCTTCGACCATGCTGAACTCAGAACAAAAAGAATCATTTAAATCTTTTCCACTCAAATATTCAGATTCTTTTGCAGTCAACATCGGAGACAAAGGAAGATGTACGTCGGTAAAACAGAAAATAGTCGTTGGGAACAATCCCCCTATCAACCAAACTCCCCGGAGACTCGCCCTCAACGACCAGGAGGAAGTGAAGAAACTCGTCGAAGACATATTGAAGAACGATGTCCTCGAGCCTTCTTCCAGCACCTGGGCTTCTCCAATCGTCCTGGTGAACAAAAAGGACGGATCAAAATGATTTTGCATCGATTATAGCAAGCTGAACGATATAACGAAAAAATACTTATATCATCTCTCCAGAATAGGAGAGACCCTCGACTTGATTGCTGGCGCAACCTGGTTCAGCACCATAGACCTGCAGAGCGGGTACTGGCAAGTCGAGATGGATCCTCTAGACATAGAAAAGACAACTTTTGTCACGGGATTGGGGGGATTATGGCAGTTCAAGGTGATGCCTTTGGGTTTGAGTAATGCCCCGGCTACCTTTGAACGAATGATGGAGACTGTTCTCCATGGACTAACAGGAAAAATTTGTCTCGTTTATTTGGCCGACATAATCGTCTTCGGGAAGAACTTCAAGCAGGAAGTGAATCACCTTGAACAAGTTTTCTCCAGGTTGAAACAGGCAGGTCTGAAAATGAATCCCAAGAAATGCTATCTTTTTCAAAGAGAAGTAAGCTTCCTCGGTCATATCGTTTCGTTTCAAGAAGGAAAGACCGATCCATCCAAGATCGAGAAGGTCTTCTGCTTGGCCGACACCGACGAACAAGGAACAAGTTCAAAGTTTTTTAGGTCTGTGTACCTATTACAGAAGATTTGTGAAAGGATTTGCTACCATCGCTAAAGCTTTGCACCATTCGACTGGGTTGGCGATTCCGTTCGTCTGGACACCCGGCTGCGAAAAAGATTTTAAGAAACTAAGAAGTTACCTAACTTCTTCGTCTATTTTAGCTTATCCCGAGGTCAGTCTTTCTTTTATTTTAGACACTGACGCATCTCTCTCAGGGATAGGTGGAGTTTTATCTCAAGTACAGTAAGGTTAAGAGAAAGTCATCAGCTATTATAGTAGAGTTCTTAGTAAGACTAAGAGGAATTATTGGGTGACCCGTCGAAAGCTCTTAGCCGTAGTTGAAGCAATAGTTCATAGTATAATAGGTGCTATAGTTGTTTCGGTTGGAGCATTTATGTGAGGTATTTCCTGATGAGGTTCAGTAGAAGTTGATGCGGGTGTGAATACATCCTCATAGGCCCTACCTTAACCACTCTCTCTTTTTGAAAACCCTGAATTCTTATCTCCATGGAAGACAGTCTAGTTTCTATGGCTACTTATCTCCTGATGATCTCCGGCTGTTGACTTGCAATAGTGGGCAAAGAATGCATAATGTCTGCGAATTGAGTATCCTTTGCTGTTTCGGCACCCCTCTCTGGCTTTCTTTTCTTTCTTTGAATGCCGTCCGTTGGTACACTCCCGTCATCCTTATCCAGCTGTCTGTTTCTTTTCGGAGGTTTTCCTGTGTCCTCTATATGTTGATGTTCAAAAAGGTCTCCAACCACTCTCAGGATCTCGGGGGCTAAGGTGTGTGTCTCTTGAGGGGGGTCATCACGTGACAAAAGATTTTCGAGGAATTCCTCTTCTTCTTGATCGTTCCTCGTTTCTGTCATGTTGTTCCCCGTTTTACTCCCCTTTATAATGATCAAGTAGTCGGCATGTGACGCAAATAACTCAACGTTCTTATGTCATGAAATGGATAGGGTTACTGTATCTACCACTATTATCCACAACAGACCTGTTTCGGACTTTGATCTGTAAACATCTTCTTTGTGATTGAACACATTTTTTCCAAAGCCTTTATTTTGTGCTCTTTAATTGCTCGCTTGACTAAGCTCCGTACCCATATTTTGTCTGTAACACAGTTGTTATACTGTACAACATATATATATTAGCGTGTCGCAAAAAAACCGACTTTTGTTTTTTCGTTTCGTGTGACAAAATGTTAGTTTTTAATGTTTTAAAAGTCAACTCCAAAGGACAGCTCAGAAAAAAAATCTTAAGATAGTTTTGCATGCTACACCGTACCCAAAGGGCGGCGGTAGTTAAGGGCGAATGGAAACCTCAAAATATTATCAAGACTTCCTTATTGGGCAGCTCTCTCAAGGATGCTGGGAACCAATCAGGAAGTAGTTTCTCTCAGTTAGTTTTCTAAATTCTCAATACTCAGTTTTCCAAACAGTCAGTCGTTACATTTTCGTCAAGCAGTCGTTACCTTTTCATCAACCAGTCGTTACATAGTCGTCAGCTAGTCTTCAACAAGAAGAAGCAGCTCTCAGTTTTTTCAAAACACTCATTGCTCATTCTCATTCGCAATTCTCATAACTCAATTCTCATTTTTTCAAGTCTCATTCTCAGGCTTCATTTTCTTAGATATCTTCTCAGTTATTAACAGTCTTCAACAAGAAATCGTTCTCTCAGTTTTAGACAGATCGATCAGATCAGAGAATCTGTTAGAAATTCAAAAGGTCTGTTCATTTTATTGAATTCAACAAACTATAGTGCTAAAAGGGAATTCTATGTCTTTACATTTGAACTTTTCACCTTTTTTTCTGTAATCAAAATTGTTATAAGCATTTTTTTTAAACCTAAATTAAATAAACAAATATTCGTGTGTTAAACCTACATCACGAGTTAAACAATTAATTAACTTCAACGCGTAATATAACTTAAACGATCAGTAGCTTTATACCGGTCTTACCACCGGCTGAACACGCAGAGCCACCCACATAGCCCGAATCAACAGTCACCAGCTAAAGGTAAGTGACCATTTTATTATCAAAGTCGGTTCAACCAAGAGGGAAAACGACATCAAAATTCAAATAATTCACCATCCAGGAGAACTAGTCCGAGCCAAGCGTTATATTTTTGGGAGTGGTTTGGTCATCAGCCAACCCAGCCCATAACAACACACATCTACGAGTGAAAATAAAAATGTGTGCGGCTAGCACCGCGGACCGCGGCAACAATACCGCGGCGACATACTGGTCGCTAGCGGTGCTGATATTTAATTCGTAAAAAAATAATCATAATTTACCGAGACAAACAAAACGGCAATTTCCGTGGCGGCAAATCCAGACGAAAAGCTGTAGTCGGATTGGCCTATTACTATCGCTTATAATTCAAAAACTATGCGTCGTACGAGGTTCCGGTAAAGAAATTCTCGGTTGGATTTTAGCGACGTATCACGCTGGCTAGTCCGTGGGAGGCAATTTAGAGACACCCTGTATAGTGTAAATATATTTCCAGTTATTACAAGCATCGACCGCAGTACTCATTATTGGTGACATAGTCACCTCAATTATTAAGGCAAGAGAATTGTCCTTCATATATATATATATTTATACGAGGGGGGCTATGCCCCCCTGCGCGCTACGCGCGCCAACATTCATATTTGGTTTGTCTATGTTGGCAAGGGAGAAAATAGGAAACGGAGATCAAGTTAATTTTGAGAGAGGATGGGCAGGGGTGGTGAAGGGAAGAGTGGGTGGTGGAAGGGGGAGTAAAGGAAAGGGCGGGTGAAGGAAAGAAGGTCTGGATTCATAGGAAGGGTTAAATCTATCAAGGTGTGAGAGCATATATGCGGGGTAAAGGGTTTAATCTGTCAAGGTATGAGGGCATATATGTCAGGCAAAGGGTTTAATCTGTCAAGGTATGAGGGCATATATATATAGGGTAGGTCTGGATTCCTGACACGGCGGCGGCGGCGGCGAAACATCTGTATAATATAGAAAGAAAAGATATATATGTGTGTCCATCGATTCATAACTATGTCGCGCCGAATTCAGCGACCTGGACGAGTCTAAACCGGTATGATTCTATCAATAAAATACAGGTATATAGAAAGATAAGCAGCTGCACGGTGCTGGGTTCTTCCCAACATTTCCTATGTCTTGTTTATACCTGGCCGTGCTCAAACATGTGTTTCCTCCCCTCCCTCTTTCGCATAAACTACCTGAGTTGAGGGCAAGGAACGATCTTGGACGCGAAAATAATAACAGACTGATCAGTTTTATTCCAGAAGTGATAGAAAACACCCAAGCGTTCTAAGATTTTTACGTAAAATTTAATGTGAGAATGTCGTTTAAAATTAGTACGTGTTTTAAATGTGATAGGTCTTCAAGTGATGGAGATGTACAAGTGGTGAACGGAAGAGGTGTGCAAAAACAGATACAATCAAGCATACAAAGAGAGCAAAAAGAACACGATGTTCTATTGAAGAATTGAACAGAAAAAGCGTGCACAGATTGTGTCACACGAATTATATTGATAAGAGGAGAATAACAACGTTCATACGCAGAATATCTTCGGAGACATCATCGTTGGAATCATTGTCGCAATCGTCGATGCCAATGCCTACCCCTTCGCCACCGAGTTCACAAACGGAGTCACCTCAGGTAGAGACATTCGATTTTGCGAACAATGCTTTATCTGTGCTGAAATGATTCCGGCTGATTTTGAAGCGCTGAACCGAAAGAAGTCTACACTTACGAAGACGTGTTTACCACGTGACACAATTTTCTAATAATAAAAAGTCCATAACTAAGTGCCTATAAAATCGAGAAGATGCAGATTCCCAGACATTACGTGAACGCATTTGCAATGTTTCTGATACTGATGGTGCCAATGCGAAATGCCACCAACTGTGTAAGACGCGCCCGCAGAAACTCCTCTCAGTATTACGGGAGTGAAAAGAGAGCGACTATTCGATCGAACAGAAGAGACGATGGAGAAAATCTATGATTACATTTCTGAAAATGACGAATGCCAATTCAAACTGTCAGAGCTTGAAAACCAGTTGGATGAGGATTCTCGACTCGATCCTCGTACAATCAGGACACATTTGAAAAATAAGTTTGGTGCACATCAGTGCAGTTAAACCGCGTCCGCGTTCTTTCCTCTCACCTTTGCTACTGGGGGTTGGGGCTTATCTGTAGAGAAAATTCGCTTTGCGACATCTGATCAAGGTCTTGGCAGCGTTGGAATTTTGTTCTCCATATAAAGAAGTTTTGTTTTTTGAGTCTTCGTCTATTCAACGTTCACAACCCGAAATATTACAAAGTGCGTTCTCGCAATTCGTCTTCGACAACGCTGACTTTAATGTAAATGTTCTTGATGGAAAAGGCACGTTTCATGCAATGGGAGAAGTCACTCGCATCACTCCTTTTGATGCCATGAGTGGAGATGAAGTGATTTCACGTGCGTCACGAAAAATATCAGCAACGGAGTTGGGACATTTGGCAATTGTCAACTACAAAAGAAGAAATACAAGTGAGAGTAATTCTGTTGTTGCGGCAGACATCAACGTTCTTCGTCCGATTGATAGAAAGATTCTGCCTACGATGTCTGATTTTATGTGGCTGTATGGCAAGTGGTCCATGGTTCCAAAGATTCCTGGTTGGAACGGTTTCATGGAATAAGTCACAAGCGAAAAAAGTTGTGCGAAATCAAGAATCCTTTGTTTACCATTTATCGAAGCACCACAGTCTGAATACGATACAATCAATGCTGCTCTGCTTACGGCCGTTGAAAAGTGCAAGGCAACCAACCAGATTTCTTGCCTCGCGGCTTTTGATCTACCTTTATACATAAAATCCTTTGAATGGATGATGCCTTTGAAATAATTTCTGGTGCCGAACCAACCTCTCCAGTGAAAAATATCATTCTTCGTCTTGGGGGTTTCCATTTATTGATGTCATTTCTTGGCACGATAGGCTACATCGTCGCACGCAGTGGGCTGAGAGCGCTCTTCGAAACTATTTATGCCGTTAATAGCATTGACAAAATCAAGTCAGGCCACGGATTTTCGAGAGTTGTCAGAGGACACTTATTGATTCATCAGTCACTAGCAATGATAATTATGGCATTGGATTTACTGAAGAAGAACGTGACGAAATGAATTTCATGATAAATGGTACCGAAAAATCTGCTGTTTTTTCTGCCCAAGAAAACATCATAATTGAAGCTGCTTACAAGAAATTTGACGAAGAATTGCGAAGTATTGAGAAAAAGGGCCCGACTGCAAAGCTCTGGATCCAATACCTCCGCATGGTTACATTGGTAAAGCATTTTATAGAAGCTGAGCGGTCAGGCAATTGGACCTTGCACCTCGTCACGATACAAAAAATGCTACCATATTTTCATGCTAGTGGTCGTTTCTTGTATGCAACAGCTGTTCACTTGTATTTACAAGAAATGGTGCAATTACCGACTAAAATGTCTGAAGTTGAATTCAAAAAATTTACAGAAAGTGGTTACTTCACGATACGACGAACAAATGAATTTTGGTCTGGCATTATGTCAGACATGAAGATTAAACAAACATTAATGCGGTCTATGAAAACGTCTGGAGGTCTTATGCAAGCTCGAGTAATCACTGACAGTACGCTCACCATGGACTTTGGGAATGTTTTACATGCAAAATATCTGCGAACAAATGGAAAACTTCTGCGGCGTATTCAGTGCTGCATCAGAACAACATGTTGACATGCGAAGCTCGCGAATAACTCGGGATAACAGTGGCGTCGAAAAAGTCTATAAATATTTTGCTGAACACCCTTCGTTCGTCGAGGGCACAAACGCATGGTCACTCAGCACAGGAATTTTTGGGGATGCATCCATCAACTGCCATCAGTGTTCAGAAATTGGCATAGAGGTATTGAGTCAGATGACCGGGAACGATTCAAATTCTTTCCATTTCCAGAGAAAGAACAAAGTACTTTCTGTAGCAGTTATGTCCAGCAGTGTCAAAGTGGATTCAGCATTGATTCCTATTGATCCATTATTGCTTTTCCAAAAGATGTGCATTTTAAAAGAATCGCCGGAAAATTTAGAAAATCAGCTGACGTACGAGCTCACGCCTTACCCTCTAACATTATTCACGGAAGAGTGAATGCGACATGGAACAAAATCTACGTTATACAACTGTTTCCGGCCACTGCCACCCACTACAAACTTGAGGCCCAACAGAATGGTTGTTGTGGACGGAGGTTTTCTCTTACATCGTGTTGTGTCGGGTCGCAATTCCTCATACCAAGACATTTGTCTCAAGTATGTCACATACGTACAAAATCATTCCGACACCGATACTGTGGTAATTTTTTATGGATATCCTGAAAATATCAGTCTCGTGGGTACAAAGTCCACTGAACGTCTTCGTCGATCGAAAACGAACTTTTCCGTAAATATTATTATTACCGAGACAATGATTGTAACAACTCCTCAAGAAAAGTTCTTAGCCAATGACAGCAATACATCTCGAATGATAGCAATGTTATCGAAGGAACTTCAAGTATCTGGTATTCGGGTCGAACAAGCTGTGGAAGATGCTGACACGCTGATTATCCGAATAGCCGTGGATTTTTCTTTGCATTACGAGACAGTCATCGTCGTAGGCGGGGACGTCGATCTGCATATATTGTTGACCGCATTAGCGCACAAGAAAAAAAGATCTATTTCCGCAAGTCCGGAAAAGGACGCACTCCAGAATCCCTATACAGCCCACGTTGTCTGAAGCCGGAATATGGTCAAAACGTGAGAGAAACCATTCTATTTTCACATACATTCAGCGGTTGTGACACAACGTCAGCTCTGTTTAAAATTGGAAAATACAAAGCTCTGACGACATTAAAGAACCACGAAAAATTGCTGACGGCTGTGGCATTGTTCAAAGATAGGAGGAGCGATCCCAACATGATTGCTCAAGCTGGCGAACGTTTTTTTTTATTGCTTTGTATGGAGGTAATAAAACTGAACTGTCCATCGACTCTCTCCGATACAAGTTTTTTTTTTTTTTTTTGCAAGTTGGCTCGGAACATCAAGCTCAATATAACAATTCTACCACCGACGCAGGATGCAGCCCGTTACCATTCCTTCAGAGTATATCATCAAGTCCAAAGTTGGCTGGAATTTCATCATGACCCGGAAGAATGGGACTGGAAACCCGCTGCGAATCGCTTATCGCCAATTAAAATGAATAAGCTCCCGCGCTGCAAAGTTTGCTGCAAATAGTATCTTGCAAGTGCAAAACAAATTGCGGAGCTTCCTGCGAATGCCGAAAGAGTTCCTTGAAATGTTCTATTATTTGTTCCAATTGCAGCGGCCAAACATGCAATAACGCAATCTCTATGGTGGATGATAGCGACGAAGAGGATGTTCATAATGAATATCTAATAGATTCTTTTGCGGTTTTTGACTTGAACATGAAAGAAGAAAATTTGCAAACCATAGAAAGTCGCTCTTCCTCTTCCAAACGAAGTGAATTGTTTTAAATCCATGTCAAATCGCGCAAATGATAATAAACACGAATAAATGAATAAATTTCCGTTCTCATGTCTTTTTCAAACAATTCGTCAAAATTTTTTATTGCGCAAACTTTCCTCCTATCGCCCATATCCCTCCTTTTCATGGAAAATATTATTGTTATCGACTCTATTATAAAATTCTTCGATTGCACTTTTTTTGGCATGCTACAGTAACATATTACCACTGATCGCTACTTTTCTTTACCCGACGGCAACTTTCATTGCGCTAGAACTCAGCAACTGTTAATTTCACAAAAAAAAGTCTCGTACAAAAATTGTAGAAAATTTTATGCTCTACAACTTTGATTATCACATTTCTTTTTTCATATTTCCAAAGATTATTGAGACATTTATAAAAAACCAACATTTAGTTTTTTAATCGACTATATCTCGGCAAATATCAACAATAGAGAAAAAAGTTTCAAATAAAAAAGATGCGAAATTTCATCTTCCACAAAAAAAGTCTTTGCAATTTTTAACGTAAAACTTACTGTTTCCGAGACATTTGCAAAAAGGCATTTTTCAAGATGGCGGCTAACGTTCGCGGTTTCAGACGACACAAACTTGGTTGTATACTTAGGGGACACCCTCTGACATAACCTCATCAAAAAATCAATTATTAGGATGTTTTGCGGAGCGAATGTCTAAGAGTCCTGGACTAGAGCAGATATCAGCAAATAGCAGAGATGCAATTATTTTGGCTGTATTTTCTGTTGATAGAAAAAAATTTCATTGTTATTTTTAATGTATGAAATAATAAAAATGATTGAATAAGTTGTCCCCACTTACCTGCTTCGTTTCTTCCAAGCATTCAACATTTAAACAGATTTCTTGTTTCAATTGATTAAGACGAATTTTAAAAGAGCATTAAATTCCAAACATTCTTTGAAGAATTAACTTTCTGACTCAATAACAAATGCTTCCCAAGCCTTTCCGAGTCGCTACCTCAATTATTTGACATTCTAACCTCAAAAATGCGTATGAACTACATCGCCGACCATCGCCGGCGACTTCTCATAGTTTCGAGTGTGGAGTTGCGGCACGCGGGGGGCGGGGGGTGGGGGGGGGTCGAATATTTTTTTTCGGGTCTTATTTCTTTATTGCGAAGGTAGAACTTCTGACAGGGTTTTTTAATATAAATTCATCAATTACTTTATGGATGTTCAGATTTCCTGCGATTTCCACATGTACATGGAGAATCGCAACGCTGTTCAAACGATCCTGCAGCATTGTTGACCTGAGATACGGTTTTTAGTCGACGGAGAGCGGAAAAGGACCTCTCCGCAGTGCAAGACGATGGAGGAATTGTTAGCAGAATTCTAATGAATTTCGAAAATGACGTAAGAGTGTCGGCTGCAGATTCATTTTCTTTTAAAAATGTGACGACATCTTTCAAATTACGGACTTTCAAATTTCGAGTCGCAATTATATCGAGAAACATATCGCGATGGCGTTGCAGCATGTCTCCATCAAAATCGTCTTTGTAAAATTCAACAATTTCTGTTACATTCTTCGTTCTGCCAGTGACAAAGTCTTCGCAAGTATTCAAAAATCGCATTGTTTCTGATCGATATCTCACTTGCAATGAAGTAATGACTTGGTCAAGAATCTCGTAGAAAAATTTTCGGTTGTATTCTTCAGGTGTCTTGAACACATGCACTTGAGCGTTCTCTAAACGTTGTGGAGCTCTACGGACGCGCGGTAATTTGGGTTCCTGCAAATCTAGATCTTTTGCCTCGTCTATCGCTTTTTTCCATATCGAATCAAACCCAGACGCTCTCATGTTCATCAGGCTGTCGAGTACTAATTTAACCTTCTCATGAGACTCATTAATGCTGAGATCACTCTTTTGTAGTTGACTATTCAAAATCTCTATCCTTTCTAATACCGAAATCACGGTTATCAGATGATAATAAAATTCAAAACTTTCCAGGTACTTCAGGAATCCGTCTGCTTTGTTACTGTCGTCCATTTTTTCAGCCCTGGCTTCTTCCATGCATTTTATAACGTTTTTGTAATTCGCGTATATCGTTTTCAAGGATTTCACTCGCATGCACCATCTAGTAGGACAAAACGGTGCGAGATTGGTAAGACTTTCTGATGATTGTGATTGTATGTCCTTAAAAACCGCCATTCTTTTTGGCGACTCACGCATGTAATTAATTGCATCTTTTGCCACCCCAATAAAATGGTTGGCAGCGTCGACATTTTTCATTACATCTTGAACCACCAAATTAAGTGTGTGCGCAGTGCAATGAACAAATAATGCCCTTGGTTCAATTTCGCGAATGCGTGTTTGTACGCCGGATATTTCTCCACTCATATTGGCTGCACCATCGAAGCATTGTCCTCTTAGATCGTTAACATTCAGGTTGAATCGTAACACAACATCATGTATTATTTTCGATAGAGTTTCCGACTTTGTATCAGACGTTTTGTAAAACCCCATGAATATTTCTTTGACTTCGAAATTAGGCAACGTGACTCGGAAACTAATTGATACTTGTTCTGCTCTCGAAATATCCGATGTCTCGTCCATTATCACTGCGAAATATTTTGCTGCTTTTATCTCTTTTAAATTTGCTGTCGATACTTCATTCGCCATGAGTTCCAACATCTCGTTTATAGAGTCATGATGCAGCCATTTGTATCCACTTTTCTTGAGCCACCAATCTAGCTGTGGAATATCTTGATCCCGCATTTTTAAGATTCGCGTTAAACACGAATTTTCATCATTTTCTCTGCCCCGAAGGGGTAAGCCTTGCTGTGCCAGAACATTAACTGTATCAAATAATTTTTCCAACGCTATTCTGGAGTCTGCCATTTCTTTTTTCTTAGCATCGGAGATGTGTACAATAACAGACTTTTTGGCTTTCAAATTCTGTAAAGCAGTGAAACAATTTCGATGTAAATCACTTTTTTCGTGTTTGGCAAAACGTAACGTAGCATTCTTCCAACATTCGAATCCATCTTTCACAAATGCATCGTGAGATTTTTGTACACGACTTCCAACAAGCGAGTATAGTTTTTTTTCAAATGCGTCAGTGCATAAAGTGCAGATTGCTTTACCATTCGCATTATATTCTAGCCATGGAAACTGTTTTTTCCACTTTCCGAAAGATTGAGGCTTGTGCACACCTGATTACAAATAGAAAATATCATTCTGATAATCAGACTGGAAAGGTTTGTGTTGTGTCCTACGCGACACTTTAGTGAAGTGAGGGTATTTAATTTAAGATAATTTGTTCTGGTATTGTTTTTAGAACTTGACTATTTATTTACAAGTGAATATGAGCGGTTTACAAGATATGTTTATAATTCGTTGACTGGATAGTTCGTTAAAAACAGATATTGGATTGGTATTTGAAACGGTTAGGTATTCGTTGCTTGAGGTCTTGATAGGATGGTTGGTGGTTGATGTCTCGACGGGAACGGACTGTGTTGACGTAAAATAAGAAAGAATGTGAAGGAGTTTCAAGAAATGTGGAGGGTGTAGGAGTTTACTGATTCGTCAATTTTTCCTATTGGTTGATTATTGCGATTGGTGGGAATCCAGGATTGGTCAAGAAATTGCACCGGAAGTCTTGGTTATAGGGATGGAAATTTTGTATGTAGGAGTAGAGTGGGAGCATGCAGGTATGACCTATACTTGAACAATACGTGATCCTTTCGGACTTTCGCGTACCTATTGTCCGTACAGGCCAGCGTCCACATCTGGCAGCCAACTGACTATTGATAATTGGTAAAAACCCAGGGGTAATAAAGTAGTGAAAAACCTGCCCTGGTAGTTCCATACGACCCTTAGACGGTTCATTTATTACTCGATATTAGGTATATTGTTTAGGGTCGCAGTTCCTTCAGCGCGGTCTTGTATTGTCAGATGTGGGACTGCTGTCCTTTCCAGACAGCTCGATATAGCTTGGGAACCACCGTCCAGGGAAATTCCAGCCGTATAAAAATATATGGATTAAAATTAAATAGTTGGTTAATTGTATAAATTGGATTGTGTTGATACGCAACAGTTTGCCTTAATCACAGTAAAATTAATTCGATTAAAAAAAGCCTGATAAGGTTCAATTGACGCGGTGCAGACTATAGACGTGCAGTTCTTAGGTACTTGCTTCTCTCAGAATTATAAGAAATATACATTTTTTCCAAAGTACATTAATAAATTAGGTATAAAGAAACGAAAAAATTTATTTTTACAGAGATATTTAAACACATTATAGTTCTATGGAAAAATGACGAACCCAGTCTTTTAATAACTTCGTTGCTTAGATTATTCTCTTTTTCCGAGTTTTGTTCACAACTTGATGATGTTCCTTCCAAAGTCGATTTTGAACTACTACCTGGTCCTGGGTCTGGGTCGTCTGGGAGGTTTGGAGAGACTACTGTTAAAGCAGCTGCATCTTTTCTTCTCTCTTTTAGTATGTATTTATCCATTGTGTGAGAGAGATAAGTATAGTCACGCCGTCTGGTCTCACAAGTCCCGCACACAGCATTAAAAGTTTAGGCCTCGTGTAACGGTAAAAGTATTGTCAGCTGACGTAACTCGAAACGAAACACAGAACAGGAACCGGTACACGCTCAGATGTGTGTGTGCGCATTGCAGTTGATGCGCCTCTAGCGCTCGAAGGCGAACTAGGGAACTCTAAAACTGCAGACTACCTTATCCACAAGGGTAACGCCGTCGGTATTGTAAATTTGATGCAGCCAAATATAAAAAAGGTGTCTTCGGGGAAAATCCCATTTTCATTCGGATAAAAAGCAAACAGAAAATTGTTATTATCATACTTGTGAAATTCAATGTTAGTCAGGAGAATTTTCGAGTGTGGAATTCCACACACCAAAAATTTCGAGTGTGGAGATTTCCACACCTTCCACATATAAGTCGCCGGCGTTGTCGCCGACAGAAACAGAGTTTAACACCTGAAATTCAAAGTGGCCAGTTTGCATGGACCGCCGATTAAAACTCTCGCACGCCAGTTCTTATACAGTTTCTACAGATTCTCTCGGTATATCTACGTATTCTGTGTGTTTATTTGTGTGAATTTTATTCACTATATAATTGAATATATTTGTAGAGAGGTTGTTGACCGTTGCATCAGACAAGGTAGGTTAATATTGTTGGGTGTGACGGTCAGTTTTCGAATATTTGTTTATTTGGACAAAACGTTTCGGCTGTGGCATGGCCAGCCATCTTCAGTTCTGTGGGAATAGTATGTTCATATACTTAGTGACTAGGTTTACATGAAAAACAATTTGTAACAATTGATAAATTAGGAAGCACGGGCTATACATTCTTCGGCCACGTGTTAACCAACCTAATGTTCCGAATTGGAGGTTAGGAAACCCCTCTTGAAATTTGACTCGACTGTTTACTCTAATACGAAGACATTTTTAAATTGTTAACATTTTTCTTGAAATTGAAGCTACTTAGAGAGGTACAACAATGACTAGTGTTATGATTTTTATGGTATTTAATTCAAACTTACGAGTTTTCTACTTCTATTGCGCATCTAGGTGTTAATTGAAGGCGCTCCCGTGGAGAAGTGATCGAGAATCGAAAATGTGTGTTGCAGATGGATAGTGGTTACCTGTTGGTCGGTACTGTAGAGACTCGCACATTTGAAATAATTACCATACGTTACATATGTAGAAGTGGTGCATATAAATTATTTAAATGATCAATGTCAGTTCTTTTGTTACACGTGATATTCCGACTAAGGTGAATCATTTCCTTAACTAACCGGTTTTGATAATTGGACTCGTGAGTTAAGATGGTAGGGTTATCAAAATCAAATTTATGTCCTAAGGATAAGCTATGGTTAGATAAGGCTGATTTGTTCGGATCTTTGCACTTTATAGTGTAGCGGAGATCATTTATGCGTTTGTTCAAATGTTGAGAGGTCTGACCTTTATATGCATTCTCACAGTTCAAACAATCTAATTTGTATACTAAATTCGAGTGGAGCATTGTGGGATCAGTATCTTTAAGTCGGGTGAAAATTCTTGCAGATGTGTTTTGTGTTTTATGTACCACTTTGATGTTGAATTTTTTTAAATAACCTTTGAGGTTTTCTGAGAGTCCTTGGACGTAAGGTAGAGAGATCGTTATTTTTGTGGAATTGTCGTTAACGATAGTTAATTCTCGTTTTTTTAAAAACTCATCATTATTGTAAAGTTTTTCTACTCTATTCGTTATGATGTTATTAATGGTATACAGTGGGTACCCATTTTCTATGAGTATGCTTTTGATGAGTTTCAAATTTTTTTCCCTAAACTCTGGTTCTGCTAATATTAATCCCCTGTCTACCAGTCCTGTTATGACACTTTTTTTGTATGTTAATGAGTGGTGTGATCCGAAATGCAAGTATCGACCCGACTAAGTGTGTTTTCTGAACCAATCAATCCTCAGTGTGTTGTTTATGTTGATAATATTTAAATCTAGGAAGCTAATGGAGTTTGTATTTTGTGTTTCAAAGGTAAATTGTAGATTTGGGTGAAATTGATTAAACTTGTCTACAATATTTTTAATGTTATCTAGGTGTACACTAGTAAGTATGCCGTCGACGTAGCTTTTATAAAAAGGTAAAGTGTAATTTAATTTAGGGATGGTGAAGTTTTCCAGTTTTTCCATTACTATGTTTGCAACTGCAGGACTAATGGGCGAACCCATGGCTACGCCCTTGATTTGTTGATAGAATACTTTTTTATAAACAAAATACGTAGACGTTAAGCAGAGTTCTACAGCCTTCAAAAAGTCCGCTTTTGGTAGAATAGTGTGTTTTTCAATTTCACCCCATCTATCGTTAATACTGTTTAGGGCTAAATCTGTAGGAATATTTGTAAATAATGACGTCACATCCAACGATATTAATTTGTGTGTAGTTGGAATATCTATTCCTCTAATCTCTCTGGCTAGGTCCCAGAAATCTTTGACATTTAAAAAAACGAGAATTAACTATCGTTAACGACAATTCCACAAAAATAACTATCTCTCTACCTTACGTCCAAGGACTCTCAGAAAACCTCAAAGGTTATTTAAAAAAAATCAACATCAAAGTGGTACATAAAACACAAAACACATCAGCAAGAATTTTCACCCGACTTAAAGATACTGATCCCACAATGCTCCACTCGAATTTAGTATACAGCTTAGATTGTTTGAACTGTGAGAATGCATATATAGGTCAGACCTCTCAACATTTGAACAAACGCATAAATGATCTCCGCTACACTATAAAGTGCAAAGATCCGAACAAATCAGCCTTATCTAACCATAGCTTATCCTTAGGACATAAATTTGATTTTGATAACCCTACCATCTTAACTCACGAGTCCAATTATCAAAAACGGTTAGTTAAGGAAATGATTCACCTTAGTCGGAATATCAAGTGTAACAAAAGAACTGACATTGATCATTTAAGTAATTTATATGCACCACTTCTACATATGTAACGTATGGTAATTTCAAATGTGCGAGTCTCTACAGTACCGACCGACAGGTAACCACTATCCACCTGCAACACACATTTTCGATTCTCTATCACTTCTCCACGGGAGCGCCGTCAATTAACACCTAGATGCGCAATAGAAGTAGAAAACTCGTAAGTTTGAATTAAATACCATCAAAATCATAACACTAGTCATTGTTGTACCTCTCTAAGTAGCTTCAATTTCAAGAAAAATGTTAACAATTTAAAAATGTCTTCATATTAGAGTAAACAGTCGAGTCAAATTTCAAGAGGGGTTTCCTAACCTCCAATTCGGAACATTAGGTTGGTTAACACGTGGCCGAAGAATGTATAGCCCGTGCTTCCTAATTTATCAATTGTTACAAATTGTTTTTCATGTAAACCTAGTCACTAAGTATATGTACTATTCCCACAGAACTGAGGATGGCTGGCCATGCCACAGCCGAAACGTTTTGTCCAAATAAACAAATATTCGAGAACTGACCGTCACACCCAACAATATTAACCTACCTTATATAATTGAATGTTTTTTTGTGGACCGCTGGATTCATCTTCCAGCCTCTTGACAGATAGATGAACCCGAGTTTGTCGGTGAATCCCTACTAACGTGTGTGATTAACTAGTGCGCTCTAGTATTGCACTCATCTTTATAAGCCTCAAGTTAAAGCTGTATTGAAACTTTTTTTCAGGTACCCGTGTCACAAATTAACACTTCGCCAAATCACCGGTTTTCGCTGTTTCGGACTTATTGGCTGGTATGGGCTGTCCTCTTTCAAGCAGCTGTTCACGTTGACTCTCCTAGAGGATTTACTGCTAGGTAAAGTATTGAATCAAACTGCCACTGTTGACCAAGATGTGATCACGATTGGACACTTTGCATTTAATAAGCAATATGTTTTTACGGAACTTGGTGTTGATTTTAACATGCCACATTATAAATTTATCTGAATCTACTCCGCCGTCCTATAGCTTGTAATGTTTATTTGATTGGGAAGATATAACGAAATTTTTAATAAGGATAGAAAACACCATAAGTAGGAAAGACACGAAAGTTCTAAATACAAATCCCTAGTTTACTGACACAGCGCGGACGTGAACCCTTTTTCGCGGGGCGGGAGCTGGAAGGGGTCCCTTTGAAATCGACGTGGTCGATCATCATCCGCTTCTTGTATACTTATATGTTGCGACCCGTCAATCGATGCTTAACAATAGCAAGGCAAAGAGCAAATGTTAACGAAAGAAAAACTCGGTACGATGTAATAATCAGTTATCTCACACACTGGTTCGCAGCGCAAGGGAGAGTGAGGTAGCCGCCCGCTCGTGATAAACCCGGTTCCGCGGAGGCGGTACGGAGCGCTGGGGGGGGGGGGGGGGGGGGTCGATAGGCAAATTTTGGAGTGAGACCGGCGGGAGCCTAGGCAGCCGGTCTATTCGCCGCGCTGTGCTGCGGGTTGCGAGGGCGGTCGGCTCAAAGGCGGAAGCGTCTTTTTCGGCATCGGAGTACCCAGGGGGAGGCTGAGTCCGGTGGTTTTCGGTGCCAGGTGGTAAGGCCGGGCTTATCGGGAACTCAGGTGGAGGCAACTCGACCCCTGGGCGGCAGCAACGAGGTTTCATTGGCGGCATGGATGATCGCGCAAGCAACAGCGCGACTGCTGGGTCCGGGGCTTCGAACTCCGCGCTGGTCGTCCAGTCGTCCCTCCGGTTTCCCGCGTCGGCAACCTCAGAGAATATTGCGGGGGACAACAAAAGGCATTAGCAATAATACAAAAATTTTGAAGCTAACTCTGGTTGTTCTTTGGTTCGGCACGGCAGGACTCTCCCCTGCTCCCGAGGAACACTTCACGCGGCCGCTTGGGAGTGGAGGTGCAGGTCGGTCACGGGCTGGTAGACCAGCCACGTCACAGTAGGTAACAACATCTCGGTACATCCCCGGCCAATAGTATAGCTGAGATAAACGAGAGTAAATTTTATCTACGCCCAGATGACCGAGGGTCGGAATGGCATGATTTTCTATTATGAGCTGTGTTCGTGATTCCGCGGGAACAACTAGTTTCCACGCGTCTAGGTCCGGAAGAATTGGGTCAATAACTTCATTTTCGCTATGATAATATAATCGGCCGTCTTCTATTTTCCAATCTGGGAAACGACGGGGGTATTTCTCTAGATCCTCGGTAGTGCTCCTTTTGTGAACCGTCTGAGTGCCTTGGATTCACCGAAGATCTTCTTAGACGGGGCCTCTCTGCCGCTGTCTACGACTGTCCGTAACTTGGGACTCCTTATGGACAACAAACTCACGTGGTTGAACCAGGTCGACGCAATCTCTAACCGGGTTCATAGTGTTCCACGGTAGCTCTCCATCTCTCGCCGCATGCTCACCGACTCGTTGCGCAAGCTGCTCGTCACTTTATTGGTCTTTCCCATCTTCGACTATGCCTGCGTAGTCTATAACGACCTCTCGGGTGTGCTAAACACCAGGTTGCAGCGTCTACTAAACTCCTGCGTACGCTTTGTAAGCGGTATTGCTAGGGATGAGAGGATCACCTCTCACCGTCGCGAGCTGGGTTGGCTGACGGTCAGCGATCGTAGACTCTTCTTTATCGGATGCCTGCTGTTCACCGTCTTCCATACTGGCACTCCCCGTTATCTCAGGGATCTTTTCACCGCACGTGACCCTGCTGCTCCAGGCTCCGATAGGTTGGCAAGAGGGGCTTACATCATCCCTCGATTTGTAACTGAATCCTATAAAAGGTCCTTCTCGGTGGCTGGTCTGTATTTCTGGGACTCCCTCTCCTCCAGCCTGAAGGCGATCTCCACCTATCCTGCCTTCAAGGCTGCGTTGCGAAAAGACCTTTTCGCTACGGAGTTAAATCGGGCTCGACTGGCCGTGACGGTGGGCTAGACCTTCATCTACCTCTACAACGTGCCCTGTTTATCCTTCTCTTTTCGTGTTTCTCTCATTTCTTCAGGTCGATCTTGGCTCTCTTTTTTCTTACTCTGAGCCCCTTAGTTGTTTAGTTAGATTCTAAGTAGTCTTTAAGTACTTTCTGTAATCTTTTCTGTGCTTGTCCAACATTGTCATGGACATAATAAATCACTATTCTATTCTATTCTATATCCGCGATACGCTTTTTATACCACGAATCGGTAGTTTCGTTGATTGGGGCACAGCCTCTACGACAGCGGGAGGTAAATCGGAATCTCCAAATTCGGTAACGTAATCGGGATCATCAAAATCTTTTCCATACATGTGTGATAGCGCGTCCGGTGATTGGTTAGCGCTGCCCTTGCGATGGATGAACTCGATATCGTATTCAAGTAATTCGAGAGCCCATTGAGCTCGGTAGGATTTTTAAGACGATGTAGCCAACGTAAGCTACTATGATCGGTGCAAACGGCGAAACGATAACCTTCAAGGTAACAACGGAATTTGCGAATCGACCATATCACGGCAAGACATTCACGTTCTGTGACGGAGTATCTACGCTCAGCGTTCGATAGAACTCCGCTCACGTACGCGATGCCGTGCTCGGTGCCGTCGACTGTCTGCGTCAGTACGGAACCGATACCTGTGTCGCTTGCGTTAGCATGCAGAACGAAAGGAACGGAAAAATCGGGACACGTTAACGTAGGCGCGGAAACTAGGGCTTCTTTAATTTTCTGGAAGGCTTATTCCTGATCTTCACCCCACCGCCATTTGCGATTTTTCTTCAGCAGCTGCGTCAATAGTTCGGCGCAAGTGGCAAACGTGGGAATAAACCGACGATAGCACGATGCCATGCCTAAAAATCTCCGAACTTGACAGATATTTTTCGGCGCGGGATAACTTACAATCGCGGAGGTCTTTTCGGGGTCCGGACGTAAGCCTTCCGCATCTACAAGAAAACCCAGATATCTAACACTTGCACAACAGAAATTACATTCTTCTTCATTTATCGTCAAACCTGCCTGCGAAATTTTCGATAATACTTTCTTCAGCCATTCTAGATCATCATCATAACATTTATTAACGATAATTATGTCATCGAGATACACGAAAACGTGCAGTTCCTATTCCGGGCCGATCAATCTGTCCATCAACCGCTGAAAGGTAGCGGGAGCTCCCGGAAGTCCGTACGGCATGCGCTTAAATTGGTAAAGTCCCTTCCCGGGGACTGTAAAGGCAGTGACTTCTCAGCTAGACTCCTCTAACGGAATTTGGAAATAAGCTTGACTAAGGTCGAGGGTCGAAATGTAACGGGCTTTTCCCAACTTATCAAAAATTCCGGACATGAACGGTAACGGATATGCATCCTTCTTGGCAACGCCATTGACTTTACGAAAATCGCGACAAAATCGGTATTTCCCATTTGGCATTTTAATCATGACGACCGGGCTTGACCACTCACTCTGCGAGGGTTCGATTACGCCTAGCTCCAACATTTTATCAACTTCACGATACATAACCTCACGAACTACAGACGAGAATTGATAATATTTTTGTTTTATTGGCGGATAGCCCTGTACGTCGATAGTGTGGGTAGCTACATTTGAGGAGATCGTTGGTTTATCGATATTATTCTGCGGTACGGAAACATCATTGGTAGCGGAAGGCGGTACGGAAGAATTAGTCGCAACGGGAAGCGGTATGGTAGAATTAGTCGCAACGGAAAGCGGTACGGTAGAATTAGTCGAAACGGGAGGCGGTACGGTAGATTCATTTCTCAAGGAATGCGGTACGGAAAAATGATTTTTACTAAGGTGCGGTACGGAAAAATTTGGACGGTTTACGTTCGGCAACACTGGTTTAACCAGGGTAATCACTGTATTTACGGCCGCAAACCTATCGCGGGACGATCCTTGATGTTCTTCCCCTTCCACTGTGTCGAATTGTCCAATTGACACTATGGCCGATAACGTCTACAGTAAATCCAAACGTCGTTATACAATCCATTCCGAGAACGCACTCGTACTCGAACGCGGGAGCAAATCTTACGACAATATTGTGACGGAAGGTCGAAAACTCAAAAGCAAGGGTGATCTCGCCCAGAGTCTTCTCGATAATCTTCGCGAGATCTAGCGCATCCGGGAAATTTTAAATACTGGCTGACCGATATAAGTACGACACGATCCGGGGTCGAACAGGCCTTTAACGGGTTGTCCACCCGTCATTACTTCTAGATAGTACCGGGGATCTCCGAGAATTTTTTTAGCGGGATTACAAAAAACAGGCGAAATAGAGACGGAAACGGAAATGGAATCGGGTCGGTTCACGGGTTTCCCAGGGGAATTAGGACCGACCCGCTCCTCTAATTCCCTGCCCCGTTTTTCGGCGAGGTGACGGAACATTTCGGACATGTGTTCTTGAAATGTTGTTTTAATCCACAACCATAGCAATACGGTATGCAGCGTTCTTTCGGGCACTGGCAATGTCCGTGGCTCGATTCGTCGCAATTCCATCAAGCGTCGAAGCGGTTATCCACACGGAACTGGGTAGTCACGGTACGAGAAGTGACTTCAGCAACATTAGCGGGAGGAGATGCAGTCGATACATTAGCCGTACGCGAGGAAGCGGCAGCGGTAGAAGCGATACTTGGCACGGGAGCGGAAGCGAACGTAACGGGACCCTTCACGGAAGTCATCCTCTTCTTTGGCGAACCGGCAGTCACTTCAGCGTAAGAATCCTGTCAGCTACCTCTCTGAGGAGGAGAATTCGGAATTGTCGTAGCACCAGAAGAACGAGAGTTAACAGTTTCCTTCATTGCGGCAACTTTACTGCGCGAGACCGATTTCTTACTCTTGTACGCTAACTCGGGCAGCACGGATTCTTCGGGAGTCAAAGGAGGAGTATAGAAACGACTCAGCGCTCTGGAGGATTCCAACAGTTCCCCCAGTTTTTCTAGCTCAACGAAACTGTTAAACTGGTCGCGATGAATCAAGAGACGGTAATCGGGAAGTAAATTCGAGACCGCTATTTTTAATTGTTCATACTCGGAGAACGCGGGATTGACATGATTCAAGAGTGATCGCAAACTCAAGAGATAATCAGCAATGGGCTCGTCTGTACCCTGGGTTCGGCGTCTGGCCTCTTCGCGAACGCGATATTGAAAGTTAATTCCGCCGAAACGGGCACGAAACTCGGTCACGAAGTTGTACCATGTGGTCCAAGAAGCACGGCTGAGGCGGTCCACTGCAAAGCACGATCTTTTAATAAAAACGGTATTGCTTCTAGCAAATCGAAATCAGTAAGGTGACTACTTTGGCGACATTCATCTAGTCTTTTTAGAAATTCCTCGGCACTGCTGTCGTGCTTACCGGCAAAGCTCAGCAGGGACCATTTCCTCACGATATCGTGTAAATCACGTGGCTTATCGCGGTTGACGGAGTAGAAGGTAGATTGAGCGTAATTAATCGAAGGCCTTTTGGTTGTCTCCGCTCCGGGGGTCGGCAAAGTAAACGCGGGATGACGCGCCGAGGAAGGCATTTCTGGTGCCGCGGCTGGCGTGGCTGCGTAGTCGAAACTCGGCAGTACAGACGCGGTAGCATACGCCGAACGGTCAACCCCGGAAATCGGCAGCGAAGTGCTCGCAATCACGGGATATGCAGTGGGGTGTACAGTATAGGTATCTCCGGGAGAAAATGACTGTGCTGGAGGCGGAACGGGAGGAACGGCATTAACGGAAGACTGAGCGGGAGCGGGAGGGATCGTATCCCAATACGGAATGACAACCGGACGAAAAACGTTAGCTGGCGGGAAAACTACGCGCGGCAATGTATAGTCCGAAGTTCCCGAAACAGCATTAATTGGCGAGAATTAGCGGTATCCGGTAGATGAGCCGAAGCTCTGGGCGACATCGCGGCACGCGCACGAACTTGTTCTGCGAAAGGCGGAAAAATATGAGGAGGTGTGGTTGCGGGATAGTACGCCGTATTCACTCTTAGCGGGTCACAACGTGGCACTCTCGGGATATTCGCGGGTAAAGCAGGTTCTCTAGCGTAATGACTGGGCACTGCGGTCGAATACCTGACGGGTGTCGGAGTCGTAAGAATCGAGTATGTGGTTGGTGTCGGGATGCCGCACGAGACGGGAACGAGAAGTGCGGGTGCTGGGCCGCGCGCGATTACTTCGGAAGGTTGTTCGGGAGGAATCGTCGGCGGTAGCTCGTCACTGTGGTGCTCCCAAGACACTTGTGTAACGACTTGCTCGTCGGTTATTCCCGAGCGGTAAGGAATAGGTTCGTTTGGTCCAACTCCGCTTTTATACTTTGTAGTAACCGGGAAGGTGGATAATGAGGGTTTGCGATTCTGTATGTTTATCTGTATTAAGAGCGTTTTATTTAGAGAGTAGTGTGTAGTTCGAGAGGTAGATCAGAAGTGAAGTAGCGAGTCGAGAGCGAAGCGCGAGTCAGTGCAGAAAAGCAGGGTGCATAGTCAGGGTTCTGGGAACGAGAGGAGATAGTCAGGTGTGGACAGGATGTATCGGAGATAGTGTAGTCGGATGAAATGGAGAGTATCATTGATAAGTGGGACGAAGAATGAGTTGTGAGTGTGAAGAAGGGCTGAGCACGTAACACGCCCATCCCACGGAAAAAAAATTTTGGTTGAGCGTAGTGAAATCAAGATTTTTGTAGCATAAATGTAGTTGTAAGGTTAGTTATAAAGGTCTTAAAAGTACGTGAGTACTTAGGATATAGTACGAAGTACGCAATACTTCGTGGTCGTAGCATTTACGTAGTTATGGTGTGCATTGCCTTATTGGTATAAGTAGATACAATAATTCGAAGTATAATTTTAGTTATTCGAGCATACTAGGACATGAGTGTTGGGTATATAGTGTCACTTATTTGCGATAGTAGCCTCAGTTATAAATGTCTTACATTACGTTAGTTATTTTGGTTTGTATAAAAGAATCTGGGGCAATGGCATTCGCAGTAATATTGAGTTTGGTTTGAGTGTTTTATACTTAGTGTTATATATAGCTTAAAGA
Organism: Diprion similis; assembly: GCF_021155765.1. Taxonomy (NCBI): domain Eukaryota; kingdom Metazoa; phylum Arthropoda; class Insecta; order Hymenoptera; family Diprionidae; genus Diprion; species Diprion similis. The sequence continues at coordinate 5,776,752 of NC_060109.1, read as the reverse complement.
TATCGTATATGATTCTGGTAGGTACAGGTGTTTGTTAATTAATAGCCTGCAGTGTTTATTGTAATCTTAATTCTAATAACAGTAATTCGTGTAATGTAGGTAGTTGCACATTTCGTTGATTAGTAAAACAAAGTAGAATATAACATAGTATTGGGTGAACAGAGGTTATGATTCGTAGAATGACGTGGTCTGCTGGCTACGATCGGGTCTGATCGGCGGAAGAGTGGTATTCATGTCTGGATTTTTAATCGGTATCTGAGTTTCGCAAGTCTGTTATGTAGCGGGCGTTTGAGATCTTGTGTTAGATGTTGGAAGTGTTGTAGGAATTCTATAGCGTTCGTGATTTCTGATTTCGTTAGCCTGTTCTATAATATCGTCGAAGGTCAGGCCGTTGTAGGATAAGTCTTCGGATTTGAGGAGGGGGTTTTTGTTGAGAGTGGTTACTGTAATGTCGGAAATGTTAGTAGAGTCTTCTGGTACAATAATATTGTAAATTGTGGATATATTTAGAGTAAATTTAGGCGAAAATGAATGGGTAGTTGTTACTGAACTGTAGTAGTTGTTAGTTAGTAGTGTGATAGTGTTGGAAGTGCCGGTGCATTTACTGCCGATTTCAAAGATTCCGTAGTCGCATATTTTGACTTGGATAGGGTTATCTTTTCCGCATATAACGTGTGTTATTTCGGGTTTTATTAGCGAATAAATCCAGGAATTAGATGTTACTAATTCAATCCAATATGAGCCGTCAAATGTACCAAGTCTTACGTCGCAGGTTGAGAGGTCCGTACTTGTAGGGTTAATAAGTAGACCGACTTCACAAATGATGTGATTACTGGTGTGGAATAATGGTTGATTTTGTTTACAGATGTAAGATTCTAGTGATAGTATGCATTGGTTAAATTTTGTTTCTATTAATTGAAAGTATAAACTTCTATCGCGGGCGATTGCTACGTAGCTGCTGCTGGGCTTTATATATGCGAACTTGTTGTTGGTCATGTCGTAATGCTGTCTCACGGGAATGGGGATCAATCGGTAGATGTTAAAAATGTTTTCATTAAGTAGCGGGATTGCAATTATGTTAATGAGCTTGTTGTGTGTGTAAATAATTTGGAGTTTGCATAATCTAATTAATTCTGACGCGTATTTGTTCTCTAGAGGTAGAGGAAAATGTATCATTGGGTGTGTACTTTGAATGTCTCTTACAGAGGATACGATCTGTTCTGGGGTGATGATTCTTGGGTGAATAATTCCCTGTTTAGCGAAAAGTATGGCATCAATTAGAACGTTCAGGTCAAGTTCGTATTCGTTAGTGTATTGGTCTAACTGGAGTACGTGTTCTGTAAGGGAATGGAGAAAGACATCTTTAGTTAATGGGGTGTGTAGTGCTATTGTTTTAGTTTCCAACGCTTTGATTTGTGTCTCGACTTGGTTTACTTTAGAGGTCAAATCGTTAATGTGTATTTGTTGCGCGCCTAGTGTTGATTTTATAATTAGTGTTTGGTTACTCAATAGTGTGGCTATGTAGTCGGTATCATTAAATAGTCTATTGATTTGTTTGTTGTAGTATTCCGCGTCGTTTTCATCTAATGTTCCGAACAAGGTTTTGCTGACTGAGCCTATGAAGTTGAGCGGTGCTGTTCGTTTGTATCTTTCGAAATTTTGAGTATTAGATTGATGATTGGTTGGGGTGATGTGGTCGCCAATTAATGGGCCTAGTTGATTTTGATAATAAGTAATTGTGTTCACGCGGCTTTGTAGCAATTTTATATGTTCGTTGATTCTACAATAATTTGGATCAGATTCGCATACTTGGTCAATAATTGTTACATATTGCTTTATTTTTTCTAGTTTACCAGTCAGGTTGTCCAAGCGTATATAGTTAATCAATTTCCATTCGTCGTTGTACGTTCGTAGATTCTGTATGTGTTCGTAATAGATTCCCCGGTTGTGATTAAAGGTGAATACGTTGTATGGTTCGGCTGGTGCACATTGTATGAACTGTCCGATTCTGAAAGATATGTTCAAATTGGTTTTAACGGACGACCCGAGTAGAAATTGAATCAGGCATGCCTGATGAACCATCTGGGCCTGATCAGGATTACGTACGGTATACCTGACTAAGGCAAGCTCGACATAGCCCTGATCAGGCCCGGGACAGGCTGTCCCTATCACGGCTCGCCTGACGGGGCCCTCATCAGACTCACGCTACCACAGCCGTATTAGGGTATTCCTGATTAGAGCCTGATCAGACTACGCTAAGGAATGTAACATCAGGGCTCGCCCATCATCATCCTGATCAGGCCTGGGACAGGCTGTCCTTATCAAGGCTTGCCTGACGGGGCCCTTATCAGGCTCACGCTACCACAGCCGTATTAGGGCATTCCTGATTACAGCCTCATCAGGCTACGCTAATAACAGAAATGCCACATAAATGTTTCCTCGCAGAGTCCAGTACTCACTGGTGGTTTCCGGACATTTGGTCTTCGAATATTATCTACGAGGTTGGGAAAACGAACACAAGTCAGGTAGCGAATTTTCTTGGATAAAATGAATAGCGAACTTTTAGTGTATCTTTATGAAAAATACTTTCTCATAAAAATACAAATTTTCGAACATGGTTGTTATTTTTGGATAGCTTCTCGGAATCTACCTAAAAACACGTTTTTTATCTATAAATAGCTATTCACTGCGCCGCAAGCACTAGTATATTCTTTTGAAGGACTATAGTGCATCTAAAAGCTGAGACTTTTTCGGTTAAAATCTCGAATTTGCAGTGGGATATGGCAATGATATATAATCTCTCATGTGATTGATATTCAATATGATCAAGATTTGGAAATAAAACTTGTCCTTTTATGTTCTTTAATATACATAGGTATGTATACTTTTTCTCCAATTGTCTACTGTTTCATCGTAAGTAAAAAGAGGAGTTCAAAATCAGGATTATTATTCACAGATATTCATTGAATTAAACGTGCTTCACGCGAGATTGCAAGGTCGGCAAATAATTTGAAATTATTACTAGAAAAATCTCGGCTTTCAGGTATAAAGTTTAAAAGAATGATAAAGTATTGCGACGTATGGAACATAGCTAGTTTTTGTAAAAAAAAATATGATTTTAAGTGGACTTCAAGAAGCTATCCAAATATAAAAATTGTACTCAAAAAATTGAAAAGAAAATTAGAAAAGGAATCATATACTACATATTTTCCTTATAATGACAAATATGCTTTGAGTCTTCTTCGTCTCGTCGGTTTTGATTCGCCGATGACACACGGCCAGTCAAGACCTGCGAAACACAAATGCGTATTTTCTTCATACTTCTTCTGTTTACTGCGTGACAGTAGGATATCGATATCTCATAAAAATATCGATATTAAGAATATCGGTATAAAAATATCGATGTTGAAAATATCAATATTCTTAACCCGATATATTAAAAAAAAAAATTAAAAACAAAAATGAAATTATATTTTCATGTCTTTATTTAAGTTTTACGTAAAGCATACAGACTACTATACAGTAGGCCCTAGTCTGTAGTACTGTATCCGTCAAAACCGGAAATTGTTATAAAGTAAGACTCACGCGCGGCGCGGGCTCCGAACGCTGAATTTTGATTTCGTGACCAAAACGCGATCGTCATCTTACGAAATTCTAATGTCACGATTTGCGAGCCATGAAATTAAAAATACAAATATTGAGAGTCGACATTCTTAAAACTACATCGATATTCCGATATTGTCGAAGATGCTAATATCGATATATGATAAAAAAAATATCGATATGCGTGAACATTTTATTTTCATTATATTTTTGCAACAACAATTTTATATAATTGAAAAATTAACATTCTTTTTCATCCGGTATTCCATTTCCCCGCAATAAAATTTACCGTGCAATTGTTAAACTAATTTTTTCATCAATACGTAACAAATCATGCTCACAGATAATGATTATACATTAATACGATTCAAATTAGTAATTACTCAATTTTTAAAGCTGATATAATACGCGTAGTTCAGCTACTGCCGTTCAAATTTGCCGCCATAATGTGTCTACAGTCATAGCAGCGGCTAAAAGACCGTGCGTACCCTATTCAGTGTATAGTACAGATCAGTGGGCAGAACCGGTGAAACTCGAATCGAACGAGCAACGCTTATTCGGAAGTTGACAGTTTACACGATTGTTCCAGAATTTTCCACTAACGTAGCGTGTTATAAGTGCACAGTAGTGATCGAAATCAATTCAGACAATATCTGAAGACTATCAGGTGAAAGCATGAGCGATAGGGAGAGTAGAAAACGGCGATTAACGCAATTGCGAGTGCGACGATTTAGATACGTTAGTCAAAAAATTAACCTACAAAATGATAATCAATTAATGAATATAACCGATTCCAATTCAAAAATAGAAATTGCTGGGCACGAAATAGTCGCAAATGACAGTAACAAAGCCCCAAGTTTCAACGAAATAGGTGTAAATGACAGCGAGGCCTTGGATGCAATGGATGAGGCTGAACAGCTTTATCAATTAACGGAAGAAGAACCCGGCGTTGCTGAAGAATCTGATGAAGAAAATCTAGCAAATGTTTATGGCAATGCTGATTCTGATGATGACTTAATAAGTGAGGTTTCTGGTTTCAATGAAAGTAATGCAATGGATGAGGCTGAACAGCTTTATCAATTAACGGAAGAAGAACCTGGGGTTGCTGAAGAATCCGATGAACAAAATCTATCAAATTCCGAAGGCAACAATGATTCCGATGATGAATTAGTAAGTGAAGAAAATCAGGTCTTTGATGATTTCCCTGCAGAAGAAGAAGAATGGGACGACGTGACACAGCTTCGAAATTGGGCTATAAATTCAAACATCCCTCAAACACAGTTGGATAGTTTACTTGCTATTCTCAGAAGAAGATTGTTGCCAGAACTGCCAGCTTGTTCGAAGACATTTCTGAAAACAGCATTAGCAGATTATCATATCCAGAATTTTGAAGGTACAGATGGTTCGAGTATTGGAGAATTTGTGTATTTTGGAATAGCAAAACATCTTCAGAGAACTGTTAATACAGCTTTACATGAAGAAGATGAAGTGCTTCATCTGCAATTTAATATTGATGGCCTGCCTCTGTACAAATCAAGTTCCAGACAGTTCTGGCCCACATTATGCAAAATTCAATTTCAACCAGATATATACAAACCTTTTCCAGTGACTATATATTCAGGTGTTCAAAAACCGAAGGATGTGAATGAATAATTGGGCACTTTCATTGAGGAAATTAATGGGCTATTAGAGGCAGGTATTGTTATAAATGGCAGGCAGTTTAGAGTACACATTGTATGTTTTATCTGTGATAGACCTGCACGCTCATTTGTGAAATGTATTAAAAACCATGGAGGGTATTACGCATGTGAACGTTGTACTGTGAAGGGAGACCATTGTAAGGGCCGAAAAGTATATACTTCTCTTCAGTGTGATGAAAGAAGTGACGAAACATTCAGAAATAGAGATAATCCACAGCATCACACCGGTTTGTCTCCATTGACTCTAATTTGACCGTCCATTAATATGATATTTCTATTTGTGCTGGATTTCATGCATCTGTGCTGCTTGGACATAATGAAAAAATTACTAATCGACTGTTGGCTAAAAGGTACTTTGAGCACAAAATTGAGTTTTCGAAGCAAACTTCTTTTGTCGCAACGATTGGTTAGTCTCCAGTCTCAAATACCCGCTGAATTTCAACGAACAACAAGATCGATATTTGACGTTTCGAAATGGAAAGCGACGGAATTCAGAATTTTTTTACTGTTCGGCGGCCCAGTTGTTTTGAAAAAAATTTTATCAGAGAGACTGTACAAGCATTTTCTACTCTTCTCTGTGTCTTGCAGAATACTTTGTTCAAAAAAATTAGCTATGAAATATAACAAACATGCGAACATGTACTTGAGGAGTTTCGTTTCAGCAGCACAACACCTTTATGAAAAAACCAGCCAGGTATTGAATATGCATAGTTTGATTCATCTTGCAGTCGATGTAAAAAATATGGGATGTTCTTTGAGCGAAGTTACAGCATTTCCACTTGAAAATGCCTTGGGGAAGATAAAGAAGGTGCTTTGGAGCGGTCGCAGGCCTTTGGCTCAGTTGTGTCGTCGTTTGCATGAATCGTTTTTTGCTGATAACAAAAAAGTAACCTTACCAGCTCCTGTCACAATTTTGAGAAAACTTTGTCGTTCATCAACTGAGATTACTCCTGTGAAAAGATTGAAGTGGAAAGAGGCTATAATTGCCATCAGTGCTCCGGATAATGTTGTTCAACTTCAAAATGGCAAGTTGTTGCAGATTACCAACATGTATATTCCCCCAAATGGTGATTTAAATGATATTGAAATCACTGGATCAGTTTTGAAAAAAATAAATCCGATGTTTGAATACCCATGTAATTCAAAAACTCTTGACATGTGGGAATTAGGGACAGTGCAACAACACACCAGGCCAACTCATTGTCTTCTGCGCTGTGTTTCTCTTAAAATGGTTGTATTAAGCGTCAACGATGAATCTGGGAGAAAGAAGGTTTATGCGATGCCTCTCCTCCATTTATAAATAAATAAAATACACCAAATAGTAATAACAATTAATATCCAAGGAAGTGCAATACTGTAAAAGTGATATCCCATAATCAATATTAAATCTTGTCTAAAAGACCTCTTTAAAACTCAAAATAATTTGAATAATCGAAGCACCAAGATCTGATAAAGATGAACTTTAACCTAAAATCCGACTGACGATGGAAAGCTTCTTTTAGGTAAGTACCATAATCTCATAAAAAAAATTTACATCAAGGGGCAAACTGTACAGATTTTTATAAAATCCTGGATTTCAGTTTCTTGTCAGTAAAAACGATTATAATATCATATTTCACCATTGTCTGGCAATTTTTAGATTATAGTTGTAAATTATATGTTTGTCCGAAAAAATGGTGTTTTTTTTTTCCTGCTCCTACCACTTTCTCCGTCATGTTTGGAACAAAAAAATGAACGTCACAGAGCCAGAGTACGATCTGTCAACATTTGGAGGTCACGCTGTCATCATTAACATTTTGCACTTGAATAATATAGAAAAAATTTATTTTTGCAAGATGACACAGAAAATCTGCATTATTATTTGGGGAAAGTGAAATTATATGCTCTACAGTGTAGAATTTGCCGAATATTAATGGAGAATTTCTGTTTCGTCAAAACATGACCGAAAAAGTGGTAGTAGCCGAAAAAAAATTGCAAAAAAAAAACCACTCTTGTGTATACACAGAAAACCTTTTGCTGTCTTTTCGCAATATCTTACAGCCAAAGGTTCTCTGCGCATACACTCTAATCCTCAAAGGCATATATTTTTTAGATATCTTATTGTAGGCGATTATGACTGTTGAACTCATTCAAAAGAAAAAATTTAAGAGCCAGGATACAAAATACACTTTTCCACCATTTTCCCAGAATGTGAAAAAGAAGTGCAAATTTTGAGGAGGTTTGTCAGTAAAATCAATTCTTCTAGAATTATTTGACAATTTATATACTGAGATCCTCATCCAATGCAGACGCGATTTCAGTAAAAATTTCAAGACATTTGACCTCGTTGTTTTCCACGAATTAATTTTTAAAGTTGAATTCTTATATACGCGGTCTTATGAGAGAATGGTGTTCGCAACATCGAAATCAGAAGAAGTCTGTTTGAAAGCCTAAAAAAAAATCTATCATGAGAAACAAATACTTTCAAATGAGTCTTATAAGTTTGAAGCAGATTGATTAATCGTATCTTTTTTCAGCTCTGAACAAAAACATAAGTAAAAGCGTCAGTTTCAATTTACTTTGTGCGATACGCAGAACGGCTTGGCGGTCGGGGGGGGGGGGGGGGGGGGGGGGGGGGGGGTTGAACCGGCCGAAACCGATCCCCTCTGTCCCCCATAGCTGACAAGCCTCAAATTTAATTTATAATTAAATAACAGTTTGAGAAAACAAATCCGGAACCATTTTATAAAGAGGGAAAAACAACATTATAAAAAATTGCGTATCAAATGAGAAATGGTGAGGGAAAATCATAAGCCGGCTGGGCATGGAATGCCCCATATATGTACGTAAATACATATTTACATTATCGTGGTCGACCGAAAGTTTTCATTACGCTGGCCACGCAATCACGTAAGCGTTTCTCGGATGATCGACATTGAAAAAATTCGTTTGTCTCGACGCATCGCATAAGCATCACAGTGAAATTGGCAGCAAGTCGATTCAAGCAAAATCGAATTTGTGTTGGCCAATCAGACAGAAGCTTTAGCGAGAAAATAATTGTTTTCTCATCTATCTTTCATATGATTGGTTTACTCACATTCAACTTGACTCGCTGTGTGCATGAGATGAAGCGAATTGCTCCCAACTTCACTGCGACGCTTACATCCCAGGACATCGCCTGACGCACTTAGTACCCCTAAGATCTGTGCCGCCAAGTATCGCGTGCTGCGTCCTATAATCCTACAAGTGTGTGTCAATACGTATTTGTTATTTGCAGTAGTTAATGCAGTGCGATTGGCATTTACATACATAAGCCTAAACTCTACACCCGGCGTTACCTCCTCGTCATCTCCATCAAACGCGTGCCAAACATCGCGGGTCAACGCATTACCTCAAGGTAAGTTTTGTTCAGGCATATACTTAAGAGAGCCGTACATTTGGTACTGGTAGATACCTTCTAGGCTTGGGACAGACGTGAAAGAAATGAGGCTAAAGCTACCATCCAGAGTTAGTAGCCAAACGTGTTGTCGTTGATGAAAATGAGGCAACAAATCCCGGCAATGGATAAGCAATTTCTAAATATTATAGAAAGCTAATATTTTTAGAATTATAGATACAAATCTTTATCGCGTCGTCCTATTTAAAAGAAGTTCAGCACGTTCAGCTGCTCTGAAGCTTTAGCTTCATGTGAAAGAATTACACTTCAAAATTTGAATTGACTTTTGGAAAACAGAAGAATTTACTATTTGTTAGCGTTTCGTTTTTCTCAGCCTTGTATAAAAAATTTTAATTTTTATCACAGATGGCATCTGAGAATAATGATTATAAGTTGGTCAAGTTCATTGATGATAAAGACAACCAAAATATTGATTTCGTTCCTGCGATCAATTACACTCAATTTACATATATTTTATCTATACATATAAAAACTCGAATTTTCTTTCCACATTAATTATTTCATGCTCAATTTAGTTTAGTGTGTCCATTATTTGTATTTCCATAGAAACAACTACTTACCAAGTGACAGCCTCTGAGATATTACTCACTTTTACCGCACAATAGTTGATAAATTGTTCGCAAAAACATCCTTTCTTCTGAGAATGTAATGTTTGAAAAATTTTGATACTTTAAACCTGCCCCAGAATTATTCAGAAGATCAACTTATAATTTCACAGAGAAGTTCTATCATGTACAATAAACAATTCCATGTGGGCTTTTTTGAATCCAATACGTACATCTCAATGGATTATGTTCCTAATTGAAAAAAAAAATGTATGAGAATTTTTTTGAGAAAATTACTCTTTGGAAAATTACTGTTCCACATATTTTTACTGAATAATCCTCACGTAAATTTACTATTCCATCATTTTGACTGCTAATAAAATTGAGAAGGCTGTACCTGAAGTGATTAATTGGTTTGTGCCATATTTGCCTTCTAAAACCTTTTTCATCCATTTTGATTCGTAGAACGAATTCTTAAGGGTTATTCAAATCATTTTTGAAATTAGGCTTTTGACCTTTGTTTTGTAAATATAAACTTCACTACTCCAACTCATGTGTTGAAAACAATATTTCTGAAAAAAAAGTTTGAACACTACGCTTCATCCCTAAGTGGAAGGCGACTCGTCTGGAAAACCTGAAAATTTTTACAGAATTTACAGATTTCGTAAGCCTTGTCCATGAAATTGAGATGCTATCACCGTCACAATTTTTCTTCTCTTCTTGACGATTATAAGTGTATTGAATATTTGTTGATTGTCACATGCATTCAGTAGTATGAGAAGATGTCTAAATGTTCTACAGACTCGTTTCTATAGAACTATTTTTCTACAGAAAGAAATTCGACATTCGCTTCAGAAACAATCCTGCATGAATTATTGTACAGCAGAATTATTCTACAGAATAATTTTCTACGGAACGTTTTATAGTTTTACACATCCAAATCAATACCCGTTCAACTCAACACACATTCAGTACAAATAATTTGAATTAAATAAGATCAAATTAAATGGAATTGAATTACATCAAATCAAAATGTACGAAATTGGCGATTAAATGTATGATTTTGACGATTCGAGGATTGCTCTAAATGTGCATAAACAAAGAGCCAGAAAATTTCACGGAATTCTGCGAGAAGAATTGACTAGGCACCCTGTAATAAATAATAATAACTATTGATTTTATTTGTACACTTTACAGTTCTGAGTGACAGCTGTTCGAGTTCCGATGAAAGTATTCCTTCGGATATGCAAAAGATTCCAAAGAAATATCTTATGAAATCCAAACTGTCAAATAAAGCAGAGGTATTTCTTCTTCTTAATAAATATTAAGCTCTATGTAGTACTGTTATGTGGTATGGGTTATATATTCATATTTTCAATTTGACAACAGATAAAGAAATCAAAGACTGGACTGCATCAAGAGAAACGCACTTCCAGGGTTGAGCGACCTAATACTACACTGGTATCGTCTACTAGTAATACAGATAAGGCTGACAACAGGCCTTCCTTAAAACCTCCTGCAAAGCAATCTGCTATTACTGGAGAACAGGCTGAAAATGCTTTATTAAAAAAAAATTCCCAGACCCCCTGAAAACGTATCAGCACAATTCGAGGGAGACGGTACTAAGTTTATCATGTACCTGTGTCAATATTTTTGATAATATGCCTATTCGAATATTTTTATAACTTGAATACTATGTTTAGATATTCAGACCGTTATGATAAAGTTGTTTCGGAGTTTGTCTCGTCAGCAGTAAGATACAGCATCTGAGGTCCGAGAACTAAAAATTTGCCTTAACTCGTTCATGGCCAAAATTGATCTAAGCAATGGCGGAAATTATGCACAGCAGCGAAACAATGAAAACCAAGACTGTGAAACACTAGTTGAAAGCATCAACTTAGATTTACCTCTACAAAATATCATATATTTTGAAGAATTCGATGAAAAAATGAAAATTACAAACTTCCGCCAGCAGCTGGTGAGTTACCATACGATCATGGATGAAATCTCTTGAATATTGAACTTAGTTCATGTTTCGACTCTCATTTACGGTGCACCAATTTTTTCCCCAGAAAAGAGAGATTGCGCCTATGGTTGATCCGAAAGTAATTCTAGTACGCATCTCACTTATATCATCAAAAAATACATGTCGAGAGATCTAATTCGAAGTTATACAGCGGTGAAGAAAGTTGATGGGAAGCATGTCTTCAAATCAACAACTTTCTGTTCCTGCATACAAGGTAAGGAGGTGTTTTCTTTTGTTGTCATTTTCGACTCTCCTCCTATTGTAACGGATCATGATATTCAGGTCAACCCGCCCTACTGCTTGTCGTGTCACATTATTCATTCACGGTGTTCAGCAACAGGTTGATTTTTGAAAATCTAAACGTCTTAGGGATTTCCATTTCACAAGGAAGGCCCACGGAATTTTAAAAAATTTATTAATTTCACTGGGACATGCTAATTCAAATTAAATTGTCGATGCATTTGGACGTTCAGTCGCTGGTCACCCTACATCACTATAGCCATGTTCATGAATTACTGCAACATTTTTTAAAACTCTGTATATAAGGTTTCTGTTTTCATACTCGCGAAATGATTAATTTTTATGTACTAAATTTGAGTTTTTACAGTACCTGGTAATACTTTCTCAAGCTTCAAATTCTTTGCTGGTATAATGCCCCCCATGTCATATTTTTACCTTCACATGCAATATGAAAGCGTCTTTTACATCATGATCTATTTCAGAAGTTGTTACGAAGGAATATGGAAGAAACCCAAAAAACTCTCCGGTGAATGATAGAAAATTCTACGATACTATCGGATCTGTTATAAACAGTACGAAGGATTGGGAGGGGAAACGGTTGGAAAGGAAAATGAAGAAAAAACCTGAAACTGTGACTAATAACGCAGCACCTACCGATGAGTGATTAATGCACATAAACAATATCTCATTTTTCATTTTCATGATGATTTTTTATTTTACTAGTTTTTGTCAGGTGCTAAATTCACCAGAATTGAAACTTCAGGCCCTAATTTCAATTGAGATGGAAGATAGCAATCAATTCTTTTGTCCATATATATTATGTTTAAATTAACGTACTAAAGATAAGCGATAACCTCTGATTAGGTGTGATTATTAGTATGCAATATTCCAAACATTACAAAAGTGTTTGACAAAAGAAATCTTATTCTTCGAAATGATGATAGAACTAACAATGAAAATAATTTGTGTTTTCGCGTTTATTGTACTTTAATGACGCTTTACAAATATAAATATTAATGTAAATATAGATATAAAATAAACGAGAGTAAAAGCTTGCGCCAGAGTATGCTGAAGAAAAAATGAAAGGAGAAACGATAAAAAAAATCGATAAGATGGATACAGGGAAAATAAACGGTCGAATTAACGAATGAATAGGTAACACGATGATCTGAAAGTCAAAAATTATAAGCAAAAAAAAAATTTTTTTTTTGTCGCTTAAAGAAGCAACACCGATTATCTTCCATTGATAAAGAAAGAAAATCAAGAAGAGAAAAATGACAGTATATTGAAATGATAAACCAAACGAATTTGAAAATTCTGTTACGTCCGACGTCCCGCCTCACCTCTCTCACACCTTCCTCGACGCTTGTCTTTACCTGCTATTCCCACACTCCATATCTTGTCATCCTATTTCCATCTTGGCTTACACCACTCGATATCGCCCTTACCTTGCTATTTCGATCCCCCTCTACCCTGGATCCTCTCTCCTTTTCTCATGCAAAAGACTCATTCTTATTCCAGCGCTCTTACCTCTTACATTCAACTTCAACTCCCGTTCCCCAAAACCATTGCCTCAACTACTCCTCATCGACTTCACTCAATTTCCAAATCGAAATAAAAGTTATAATCATTCTCTAATTACTGTTCTTTCCCTTCCGTTCCCTGAACGAAAACGGCGACGACTACGAACCAACAAAAATAGCACCCGAACCGACACCATCGGGTGGGTACATGGACTGCCGTCCCCCTGTACCGTAACAATTCAATTGAAAGGTAAAATGGAAAAACAATAAACAATAATAAGTACGAAACAAGAAGAGAAAAAATTCTTTTCAAAATAACGTTGTTCTTTGCCGTAAAATTATGTATGTGATATGTAACTATTGCAATAGAAATATTACTAATAACCGTTGTATATTATATAATTAGTGAAGTGTTAAAGATTTACCAGTATTGATTCACTTGACTTGATCGCTATCTTTCATCTCAATTGAAACTTAATTTTTTAATGTTGTTAATTTCCAGTAAAATACTACTATAATTGAGATATGATTTAACTTTTATTGAATTTTCTAAGCTATGATATCTAAAGAGGCAGAGGCTGCAAATGAAGATAATTGATGTACTGGGTGTTTCAGAATCCGGGAAAAATATGTTGCATGCTCAATCTTTATCAACATTGTTTTCTTTTAATTCCATGTAATCATAAGTGACGCTACGGCATTTTTACGTTAGAAAAATTGCTCACTTGATGTTTCTTATTGGGTGGAAATTATGAACACAAATTTATTGTTGTTATCAAATATTATATTAATAATATTAATTAGGTCATAACAATTTAATAAATTAGAAACCACATTTTTATACAAACGAGGAATATTGAAACGACACTAATGTCTGTTATTTTAAAATGTTTAAAAAAAAACTGTCCTTTTTTTTTAATGATTGATAATTTTTTTCTGAAATACTAATTGAAAAGAAAATTCATCAAATGTCAAAACTCTTTTTTTTCTGTAAAACTCAGATTCTTAGTTCACCAAATTATTAACAGTAATAATATCTTTTTTACAATTTCTACCAAATAAACGTTTGGAAAGCAATTTCTCCGACATTAAAACAAAATTGCATCACCCAGGATTCTATGGATCAACGAACGACAAAAAAATTCGGAAATGAAAAAGAAATGCAATTCCAATATTAACCAGGATTGACTTTATACAACATTCATTTCGAGTTCTGAAACACCTTGTCTGAAAGATTTGATATTATGTTCTAGCGGAATATACATTTATTTTTGCTCTATTTTTCAATGTCAAACAAAACAAATACTAAGAACTTAGGTAAATACCAAAAGCGGTTTACTGTTATTCGAGTTTAGATTTTATTGTTGGCAATAATGTCTTATGTAGAAGTTTGATAATTTAAGTAAGTTCATATGTACAATTGATTTTAAGGATACGTGAAATTTAATATTTCAAGTAAGTATTTATTTCGAGGTTAAGATGTAGCGTGTAGTGTTCGTCTGAATTTAAGAGCAATAAGTTTTCGATGCAAAGAAATATATAACATAACCAGCATAACTGATTTGAGTGATTGTGAGTTTATTTCGCAAAAAACTGATTTACAATCTCAGAAACATTTTAAACTGTTATAAAAACACAAAAAGGAGAAGATATATAGTAAATATAAATGCTATTTAATAAAGAAAAGATTATGAACAAATATATCAACCCTGTGTGTAAAATCTTGGGCTAACCCTCTTCGTCTCCCAATTAAGCTCCTTGGTGTGAAGCACTATAAGCATCTCTAGGAGAGAGCAGAGGAAAGTGGGCAGCTCAGCTGAATATTAAGATTTATTTTATTTCCTCCTCAACAATATTTGCCCCTTTAACTCTGGACAAAGATTTGAGAAAAAAAAACACATCAATTTTCAGCTGAGTAGCCCACGTTGCCCCCGCTCTCCGCTAAATGTTGGCCCTAATAGGCGTGTTAATGTATAAAACATTAAAAAACAATCGTAGTCATATACTACGAAAATATAGAGTGAAATTTTTCGTAGAATGGCAAGAACGTTTTTATCAATATTTTGACCAGTACTTCTATACAGTGTGATTATGGACAACTCAGAATCAGAATAGAATATTTCTGTTGTTTTTTTGTTTTTCTCAGTATTAATTTGTTCGGGAGTCAATATTATCATGACACAGAGTTTGAAGCTACATGGCTAAAAAATTTCAAAGAGGAGTTATTTCTTTCTGCTTCAGAGCTATAAACCATGTGTCGTTGTCAGTTCAAAGGTCGTCCTGACCAGAAACTGATCACGATCACACAGCACCTTAATCAGGACCTAATCAAAAACCCCGAATCCAGGCCTGATGAACGAACCTGACGACAGCCAGATCAGCTGGTCCTTGTTATACCGTGTGTCCACGAGGAAAGTACGCACCTTATGCACATGCGTCAAGTCGTTCGAATTCAATTGGTCGACGGTTACCGCCTGATTGAGCAGCCGAGGTAATACCAATCGCAACTGTCAGCAAATGTCCCTAGGAGCCCACAGTTGCACACAGTTAACGGTGGGCTCACAGGAACATTTTCGGACAGTCGCGATTGGTATTATTGCCTCGGCTGCTCAATCAGGCGGTAACTGTCGGCCAATAAAATTCGAACGAGTTGACGCATGCGCATAGGTAATCTGCATGTGCAAGGTAATCTGATCATAATCACCTGATGTGAGCCTGACCGGGCAATCCCCGAACGGGCCTGATCAACAACGCGCGAAGGGGGCCTGATCGGGCAGCCTGATCAGGCCCATGTGGAACGCTGCGTTACATGCGAGGTCAGGGCCGGATACCGTCACCTGATGTGAGTCTGATCAGGCAGTAGGGAAAACATGATCGGGGCCTGATCACTGCCTGACTAAAATTTCTACTCGGGGAGGCGGTGTGTTTATTCTTATTTCTTATCCAGTTGCTAATTTTATTTTGTTAATTTGTACTACCTTGGTCTTGTAGTCGTTAATCTGTAATTTGGCGTTAATATTATTAATAATATCGATTATTTCGTACGGCCCGCGGTAGTGATCGTCGAGTTTTGTCCTCGTCTCGTTTATTAGATACACCTAGTCACCGGCTTGAAAAGAACGCTCGTTTACATTTTTGTGGTGCTGTTTTTTAGATTTACTTTTAGCGTTTTTACTGTTATTTATCGCGTCGTTCCTGGTTTCTCGTAGTTTTGTGACGATTTCGCGTAAATAGTCTTCGTATGTCGCGGTCTCGGTCTGACGTCTGTTAATGTTAGAGGGCAGTCTGGCCACGGAACCAAAGATCAATTCGTGTGGGGTAAATCCAGTGCTTTCGTGGACATAGGTATTGTAGGATAACATCGCAAGTATGACCCACTTGTCCCAGTCGCTTTTGTTCCGAATGTAATGTTTCAAATATTCGATGAGAACGTGATGACTACGTTCGAGGGAGCCGTTGGACTGCGGGTGGTATGCCGTCGTCTTTATTTGTTTGATTCTAAAAACTTTGGCCAGTTCCGTTATAACTGGGCTCAGGAAATTAGGACCCTGGTCGGTCAGAATTGAAAGTGGAGCTCCGGATGTGCAGATGAATTTTTCTGCCAGAGCCTTCGCGATAGTTTTCGAAGACGTTTCTTTCAGGGGTATTGCTGTCGAATATTTTGTCAAGTTATCTTGGATCGTCAATAGGTACTTATTGCCTGAGGCTGTTGTTGGTAAGGGCCCTACTATGTCCAAAGAAATTTCTTCAAAAGCTGTCGTCGGTGTGTCGGTGATGAGCATTGGCAATTTAGTCTTATTTCCAACAATCTTTTTCCGTTGGCAGCTGTCGCACTCTCGTATGAATCGGTTAATATCTAGTTTCATGTTAGGCCAAAAATAAAGGTTACGGATTCTTTTGAAAGTTTTTGTGACGCCTTTGTGACCTCCTATTACGGAGCTGTGATTCTTCTGAATTATCTCTTCGCGCTGTTCAGGTGGAGGTGTGTTAATCTCGCCAAGGCATATTGTTACTATAATTTCTGATTCATTAAATATCTCTCGACTCACATTTTTGATTGCTAGCCAATGTAATTTATCGAAGTTGCTGCCTATTTTTGAAATCAAGAATGATTTGATATTTTTTGTGAACAGTATTTCTCGCAGAGTGAGTAATGTCGCGCGTAATGTCTGTAACGTCGTGCGATTGCAGTATTTCTCTGTTGTAATGAGGCTGAAAATGAATATTTTCTTCATTGGTGAAATGATCACTGATTTTACTTCTGGTTCCTGTGCTCGTAGCGTTTCTGAGTTTAAATATCCAATGTCTAGTAATTGTTTGCCAACCCCCTTTCTTAAAATGCAATCTGCAGACATACAGTGTACGTAATTATCTTGCATCATTAAGATTTTAGGATATGAATTGTCAGGATAATGAATTGTACACTGGGTAAATGAACGTGAACGTTTATTTTAAGATAAGAAAAAGGGAACGATATAGTTATAAAGAAATTGAAAATGTTTGGCGCAGAGATGTTGCCTCTCATAAGGCCGGCAGCGAACTGCTCTCACTTCGCCCCTCTCCATGTACTTGCGATCGCAGCGCTCTCGGTCCCCGCAGGGCCGTCACAAAAATTTCTAGGCCACGTTTTACATTCGGCCATTCCTGACCTTTCTGACGTCCCCGGCAGAACCAAACTTGAACATAGAGTACAGGATCGTCGATACATAGATAAACAACTAAAACTAATTTTTATCTCGCTTTTACAGAGATTGAACAAAGAATATTTTCTCTGACTTATACTATGAGCATTTAACAAGGAATATACATTTTTTTTTTTTCTTAAACTATTACACTCGTCGCCACGGCCGCATATTCGCCGCTTGCCAGACACCACTATAAGGCCGCTGGGTATTTTGAAACCCGTCCACATCTGTGACCTTATATCTATCGTTCTCGAGTTTTTTGGCGACCTTGTACGGACCCTTAAACGCAGGTTTGAGCTTATGTGCTGCTCCGGTCGTACTGTTGAAATTCTTAATCAAGACTAGGTCTCCTACGGAATACTCGTGCGCTTCTTTGCGCTTTTTATCAGCGTATGTCTTATTGTACGTTTGCGAACTCAAAATTCTATTAGCGGCACGCTCTCTGATCTCGTCTAGATCCGCTCTTTCTGGCTCTTTTTCGTCGCATACGTAATCGCGTAAATTATCAACGTTTTTCTCGCGTTGTTTTATACCGAATAACAACCGGCTTGGTGTCTCGTCCGTAACTTTACTCGCGGAATTATTCAACGCATACTCTACGTCCCCGATGACCTTATATCAATACTTGCCCGCGGAATTCTCTGAGAGTTTGGCTAACATCGGCGTTAGAGTCCGGTTGACCCTTTCTACTTGGCCATTGGCTTGCGGTGAGCCCGTCGCGATCTTAATGTGCTGAATTCCGTTTTGTTTCATGAACTCTTCAAAATCTGTGCTCGTAAAGCAACTACCTCTATCGGTAATAAGCGTTTTTGGTCGTGAATAATGCTCGAAATATTGTTGCAAACTGTTAATCGCCTCCTTACTAGACGTTGTTTTCGTCGGATAAAGTTTTACAAATTTTGTGAAAGAGTCGATTACAACCAACAGATGCTGCTTGACTAGATGCTTCTTATCTATTGGCCCCAAATGATCGGCGTGTATGGTACCGAAAGGAACATTGCCTTTGGGAATCGAATGAATCTGGCCTTCGACTTTCCCGCTGACTGGTGAAAACGTAATGCACTTAAGGCAATTTTTAATGTGACTATCTACTTTCTCGCGAAGCTTTGGGAACCAATAATTCTTGAGAATCGCTGGAGACGACTTTTCGGCACCAAGATGACCGAACTCGTCATGATACTTATACAAGACGTTTCTCTCCATTTGTTCCGGCACGTAAAACAACAACTTTTCTCCATATTTACGGTATACGAGGCCGTTTCTCATCTCATAAAACTTACTTTCCGATCGTTCAAGTTCAGCGTGAATCTCGACAATTCTTGGACCTTGCGCCTGACATACTGTAACGTTCCATTCGAAAGGATTTTCTTCGATTATCCCGATAGTTCGACTGAGGGCGTCCACGTGACGCATACGTGTACCCGCTCGGTATTCTAACTCGTAATCGTAATTGAGCAAAACGAGTGCCCATCGCTCCACTCTTCTGTTTACGTCTTTCTTTTTGAGCGTCATCGTAACGGCATTACAATCGGTCATAATCTTAAATTTTAATCCCTGAAGATAAATACGGAATCTTTCCAAGGCATAGACGATCGCGAGGGTTTCGAGTTCGAAACTGTGTAATCTCGATTCGCTTTCTGTCGTCCGTCTCGAATAATAAAATACCGGATGCATTTTACCGTCGGTTTTCTTCTGCATAAGTACGGCCCCAAACCCCGCCGAACTCGCATCACAATGCAATTCTGTGTAGTCGTTTGGGTTGTAAACCGCTAAAATCGGAGCTTCTGTGAGTTTCACTTTGAGTGTTTCAAAAGCGCGGTACTCCGTTTTCCCAAAACAAAACGTCGCGTTCGCTTTCGTCAGATCATAAAGGGGTTTTGCAATTGCCGCGAAGTTTGCGATAAATTTTCTGAAGTACGAGCAAAGCCCGAGGAAGCTACGCACGTCACGAGCGCTTCCGGGAATCGGAAATCTTTCGACTGCTTCGATACCGTTTTTCGTCGGTTTTACGCCCTGCTCCGAAACCATATACCCCAAGTATGCTACTTCCGTCTGAAGAAAAAAACACTTGTCGAGTCGCAACTCCAAGAGGTTATCCGAAAGCGTCTTAAATACTCGCTCGAGAATCTCTAGTGGTGATCGTCTGGGTAGCCACCAGGATATCGTCTACATAAATTGTCATATCACCGGCTCTCGTAAATTCGGTAAAAATGCTATTAATATACCGCTGAAATGTCGCCGGCGCTGTGCGAAGCCCAAAAGGCATTCTCAACCATTCGTATTGGTCTAATGGAGTTACGAACGACGTGTACTTAACGGATTCTGGCGCTACTCGAACATGATGGAACCCGTCCTTCAAATCTAACAGTGTAAAATACTTCTTGCCCCCTACAATCGCCAATTGATCCTCGATAAGAGGTACCGGATAATTATCTCTCGCGGTCGCTTCGTTGAGGACTCTAAAGTCCACGCACATCCGCAATTTTCCGTTTTTCTTCTTCGTCAAAACGATCGGTGACGCAAACTCGGAATCACTATTCTGTATGTACTTTTTCTCTAGCAACTCGTCTAAAATTACCTGCAACTTTTGTTTTTCGTCATGCGCGAGCTTACGCGGAGTGCAGTGAAATGGCTGCGGATTGTCTAGGCGTAATCTTAACTCCGCTTTCGTTTTCGGCTCCGTAGGCCTCGGATAATCGACATACAACTCCTGAAAACTTTTCTCTAGCTCGACTCTCGCCTCGTAAGGTACTTTTGAATTTACTCGCAAACTATCGATCAAGAGACTCTCGTCGTTAGTCATGTTAATGTTCATAATCTCGCGCCACGCGCTCTCGTCAACAGGCAACGTCAATCGGATTCCGAATTTACTCAATATATCGCGGCCCAGTAAAGCTGGTGTCAACGCGGTCTCCTCCGGAACGACATAAGACCGGAGATTTTCTTTTGATACGTCCCCGATTGAAACAGTCGCGTAGACTTTTCCCGAAAAATTGAGTTGTACTCTCTTACACCCGCAATACTCACGATCTGTCGAATCTAATGGGAGAAGCCCTTGTTTCTCGATGGAACGTTCTTTCACGAAGCTAATCGGGCTACCTGTATCGAGAAGCGTATCCAAACACAACACTCGCTGAACACTAGTGTCCTTAATTTCGTACGTGACGATCTTTCGGTGTTCGACGCTGTCTTCTTCGGCAGGATCCTCGTAGACGTTGGATACTTGCCGCGATGCCTCCTTCGTTCCTTTGGTAGGGCAATCCATTGCCTGGTGTCCCATCTCTCCGCACGTGAAACAGGATCCTCGTTCTCTCTTCGGTCTAGGACAATCGTTTGCGATGTGCCCCGTTTTGTTACAATTGTAACACTTAATCGACTTCTCACTGGTTCCTACTCTCGTCGATGTCTTAATCGTTTTCGTTTCCGATTTTGTTTTATCGGCTGACTTTTCTGCTGTCGACTTCTCGGTTGTAGTTTTCTCTCCGTGCTGTGCGTCTTTTCTACCGACACGAGACGTAAGAGAGATCTTACAGAAACCGTTGAGCAAATCTTTTATCGTATTAAAGTTTTGCATGCGGGCCTGATTCCTCAACGTTTGATCAGGGATCCCGTCAACCAAATAATCCAACAAATCGGCGTCTTCGACCGGCACCAGATTACCCAGAATGAGTTTCTCGTGGTAATAATTGTTGAACGATTCGTTTGTTTGCCACGTCCTCAACTCGAACTTCCTGAGCCGGTCGACTTTACTCGGTCGCTGATCGAATGCATCCTTCATTGCTTCGAGCAATTCGTCGAGTGTCATCTCCGTGTACTCCGATCTTGAACGAAACAATCTATCCGCTTTCGCCTTAAGCTTGGAGCTGATAATAATCTTCATGATCGCATCGTCATCTGCGAAAAGTCTCTTGACCAGTCGAACTTGCTTTTCCCATTCCTCGAAGTAGCGATTTGTACCGTCAAACTCGCCTAACAATTCTCCGATACCTTTAACGTCTGCTCGTAACGATGACGGCGCCACATGCTCCTCTTCCTTTCGACGTCTTCGTAAATCATCGTTGAGATTTCTGTTCGCTGGGACGTTTCCAGGATTGCGCACGTTTACCACGTCGAGTTCACGCTGAGCTACTAGCGCTTCTCGTCGCGCTACGTCTCTTTCTCGACGGGTGACCTCGAGTTCTTGCCGCAACAATTCGTTTCGTTCACGCTCCAACCGAAGTCGTGCGTTCTCGTCACTCGTATCGTCGTTGGAAAATTCACCCATCCAGCTGCCTTCTGGATCCGCTTCCATTAATCTGGCAATCAACTGTGATTTTGTCCCCGTTGTCACTAAATCGCGCTCATCTAATTTTTCTTTCAGCTGCTGCACCGTGAATTTACTCGCGGCGGTCTCCATGGTACAAGCGCGGACGATTGTTCAGTACTGCGGTTCAAAATTTTTTTCGACTCGTAACACAACACGCACGACAGTATTAACGACTAAATTGGATCGCGTTATTTATCATAAATGCCGTGAGCAGCAATTCTCTCATAAATGTCGATCGCGTCACACACGAATCGACTCGTATAGATTAAACATAACATAAGCACCGTATCGGCTGTTCGTCACGACGCACCGAACTGTTTACCCGCTGCGTCCGGTAGATGTCAGCACTACACTCTCGACCGTCGGTAACTTACCGGACTTCGCGACGTGCCACGCGGAGAAACTTCTCGAACGACGCCTCTTCACGACCGTTACAACGCGCACACGACTAAAATGGCGGATAACGAACTTTCTCGATCTTCGACACACGAACGAGCCCGTCTCGTCACTATCACGCCCGAAATGTTTCACTTAATGTTTTTCTTTTCTCTCACAGTATCGTCAGACCCCGATTGAACATAACTCGGTAACATAAATTCGATGCTGTGGCTCACAACATAAATCATAAATCGTAACTGAGCACACGCTGCCGTTTCACGTAAAATTGTCTATTCGTAACACTCGTTCCTCTTTGTGGCGTTGCACGTTCCTCACTGATCCCACTTCTGAATTTTAGGATATGAATTGTCAGGATAATGAATTGTACACTGGGTAAATGAACGTGAACGTTTATTTTAAGATAAGAAAAAGGGAACGATATAGTTATAAAGAAATTGAAAATGTTTGGCGCAGAGATGTTGCCTCTCATAAGGCCGGCATCGAACTGCTCTCACTTCGCCCCTCTCCATGTACTTGCGATCGCAGCGCTCTCGGTCCCCGCAGGGCCGTCACAAAAATTTCTAGGCCACGTTTTACAAGATGTCGTCGTTTCTTTCGAATATGTTTGTCAGCTGTAGTGGTGCGTTGACGGGATCATGTTGCCGAGGCTGAAAATGAGAGCAGGCGGGTGTGGGTGCAGCATGATTCCGGTTATCAGCTATGACGTCGGCATCAGGTGGGCCTGTAGCACACTCGAATGTGTTGTGTGTCGCTTCGTTTGATTTGTATCGTTTCAGCTGCGCGTTACTTGTCGTTTGTTCTGGTAAGTCTATAATGTCATTGTTCGAGTCGGGTACGGCGTTTTGATTTCTTTCGAACAAGCAAATATTGAGTTGAACATCTCAGTGTCGGAAAATGTGGTAGATCATTATTTTGACGATCTTCCAGTCTAAGCTATCTAGTCCGCAGCCTAATTTTGGTATTGAGAGTGTCTGGCAGTTTTCTGAATTTAATTTTAATGCTAAGGTTCGTAGAGTTCTATACATGTCGGGGTACGTAGGTTTTTTATCGCTGTTTGGTTATCATATTGAAAATCTTGACATCGTTGTACCGTGTTACTATTACGTCTCCGATGTTACGGGAATATGATTTGATCGTGTCGCGATTTATGATGTTGCGCCGTATCATTTCTTGAGCAATTTCGCATCCTATCAAACAGTCGGCTGGTATACAATGTGCCATGTTGTCATTTCGTGTGAATATGTCTTCTTCTGTTTCAGTAATGTTTTGTGGTTTGTGTGTTACAGTCGCGTCATGCTCGATTACGAGTTGTTCGAATGATGGGATAGTTTCGATAGGGCGAAGTGTAGTAATGATAGGTCTTGTTCCTAACGCAGTAACAGCAGAAGGGGTTTTCGTTTTTAATTTTTTCTTTTCTATTGCTGAGGTTGAATTTTCGCTGAGTTTATGTTTTGTTGATTTCTGTTGTTCGTAGTATCTGTTATGGTCAGATTCAGAGTTAAGGTCAGACGAACCTACTTCGTTAGCGTGGCGGTTATTTGAGGGGGAGTGAGGATCAGCTGAGATGACCTGTGGTTCAGTCTTTCTCGGCCGAAGATCGTAGGAATGAGATCGAGTGCGACTGGTGTTTGCTATAATATCGTCTTGAGGTACAGGTAGGATATTACTTGTTTGTTGGTGAGTAGGATCGTATTTCTCGGTAGTTTTGTGTTGGTCGGAGTTTAAAGGGGCGTTCGTGGACAGGTAGTCGTGTTTCTTCTTTATTTTGGCGTTAATGATTGGAAAACTATCTGTAGTTGTGTCGGATATATCTGTTGTATTGAAACTATCGTTATCGTCTGTCGTCATAGGTAGAGCAGTCGTAGCGTAAGTGGGGACTCGTTTGGACAAAGGTACATCATCTAATGTTTCGTTATCTGTGGATGAATCTGTTATTGTTTTATTATTGTATGTGAAACGTTTATTTCTTTTGGATTTATTACGTAGCCTTCGGGTCAATGGCGAATCATCATCCGACTCTTTGGGTAGATCGTCGTCGCTTGAAGTGCAATTGGGAATGTAATTACGTTTCGCGGGTTTTTGGTAGGCTGTTAATCGGTTTCCGAGAGGTATGTTGTCCATGGGGATATCTGTAGTTGAGTCGGGGTCGCGGTCGGAATTCGTGGTACAGGATGACATTTCCGAGTTCGAGTAGGGCTTCTGACGTTTTTTTGGTTCGGGGTTTGGCGATTCGTCAGTACTCGGTCGTGGACGACGAGGAAATTGGTGGGTTTCTTTTTTGTGTTTCAGAAAATTTGGGTAAATGGTAGGTCTGAGTTACCACTGCGCTGACGTTTAATTGGTAAAACTTGTATTGTATCGACCGGATTACGTGATAGTGCAGCCGCGTTCGCATTTTTTATACCCTTCTTGTGTTTCCATGTGTAGTCGTATTCTGCTAACTTTACGCCGGTTCGGCCTAAACGTGAATTAATATCTTTCGCGTTATTCAAGTATAGGAGGGGTTTGTGGTCTGTCACAAGGATAAATTTATGACCGTACAAGTATGGTCTGAAGTGTTGAATTGCGTCTTCAACGGCTAGTAATTCGTTGTCAATCACGGAGTAGTTAGTCTCGGCTTTCTTTAGTGTGCGCGACATGTAAGCGATTGGGAGATCATTGCCGATTTTGCCTTGGCTGAGGACGGCGCCAATAGCATATTGAGATGCGTCGGTTGTCAGGATGAATGTTTCGTCGAATTTTGGATATTGTAAAACGGGTGCTTCACAAATAACGTCACGCAATGATTCGAAAGCCAATTGTTGTTCTGGCGTCCAGAGGAATTTAATTTCTTTCTTCAATAATCCTGTGAGAGGCTTAGCGATTCTGGCGAAGTTATTAATGAAACGTCTGTAGTAACCGATTAATCCGAGGAATTGTTTTATTTGTTTCGTCGTCTTTGGGGTTGGATAGTCCTTAACGGCAGATATTTTGTTCGGGTCGGGTCTAACACCGTTTTCGCTTATTATGTGGCCTAGGTACGCCACTTCTTTTCGTAAGAACTGGCATTTTTCGGTTTGCAGTATTAAGTTTGCTGTCTGGAGTCGTTCTGCTAGTTTCTTGAATGTAATTTCGTGTTCTGTTAGATTTCGCGCATGAACAACAATATTGTCCAAATAGACAAAGGCGATGTTTCCGTCTAATCCCGATAAAACTTGGTCCATGATCCTTTGGAAGGTCGCAGGTGCGTTTTTCAAACCGAACGGCATTCTGTTAAATTCGTAGTGACCTTTCGGTGTAGAAAATGCGATTTTATGGCTGTCGGATGGATGCATAGGGATTTGGTGGAAACCGGATGCGAGATCAAAGATGTAGAAGTATTTACCGTTACCTAGTTGATCCAGGATGTCCGTAATGTTTGAGAGTGGGTATGCGTCACCGATAGTTTTGTCGTTCAGTTTCCTAAAATCTATCACCATTCTCCATCGTCTGTTACCGTCTGCGTCGGGTTTTTTCGGTGCTACCCAGACGGGTGAGTTGTATGGTGACGTTGAGGATTTTATAATGTCTTGCTGTAGGAGTTTTGATACCTGTCCTTTTATTTCGTCTTTGTGTATCGTTGGGAATCGGTATTGTTTAACGTTGATCGGGGTATCGTCTGTCGTTGGGATTGAGTGGAAAGCTTCAGAAGTTTTTGGTAGCAGGTCACCCGGTAGATAGAAAAGGTGGTTGTACGTGGTTGTTCATTCGATGACTGATTTTCTTTCTTCACTGTTTAAATCCGTAAGGTTCAGTGTATTGGTGAGGGATTGTTTGCGTGAGGATGCAGTATTAGTGCTGGTTGGTATGGAGTCGGGTTGTGTTGCTGATTTGTTGATGTGGAGTATATTCCGGATCAGATGTGTGGTGGTATTAGTATTTTGGGCGGTGCTGTTGTATATGGTAACCGCGATGTCAGTTTTGGCGAATGTTGTTGCGATTGTTCGGATGATTAATTCCCATTTGGCTTTGCCTGATTCATTAGTTAAGTTCGGTATCGAGATACACGTAATGTGATCTTGTATGAGTTTATTTATTACGTCGTTGACAGAATTGTAGATATCTTCGATATTTGGTTCACTATAGTAGGCGTCTGTGACTATTGCGTGGTATACGAGTCGTTGTGAATCGAGCATTGTGTCTTTAATCGTTTTACCGACTGTCCGGTTTTTAAGATACGATATTAATTCGTATTCATTTAGGCCAAATGAATTTAGGATTTGACTGGAGTTGCCGCGAATGATACAAAATGTTTTAGGTATAAAGTGTAGTATTGCATCTGGGGCGTGGGTTATGTCGTCGTCGGTGAAGGAAAGTGCACTATCTGTAACTGGCTGCAGTTTTACCGTTGGTATGTTTATCTCGACGGCTGATTCGTTTGTGTTAATTGCGTACGTACATGCGATACCATTCCTATTAGTTACCATCGCTCTACCGCATGGATCTTATCCCCTAGTATAACGTTATCGATATATCCATGTGTTAGTTCCGTATTTGTGATTCTTAACGGTATAACCTGTGCCGTACGTAGTGGGAATGGTAGTATTAGTAGTTGTAACGTGGTGTGGATTCGTATGCGGGCTATAATTGTTGAATGGGAATACAGATTTATCAAGGGTTAGCGTTCCGGCGCTGTATGATATAGTGGCTCTCTCATTTTTTAGTAAAGGTTGTCCGAGGATACCGTCGTAGCTGATTGGGAATTTGTCGGAAACAATGTAAAAGTCGTGGTCACTGTTGTTCATTCGCAGTATTATTTTGGCCAATGTCTTTATGCTACCGTTAGTTATACCTGGCAACGTTATAGGTGTGATGTTGCACTGCATTTCGGGTTTTAGGCAGCTTAGTTTGATTATATTGATATCAGAACCCGTATCGATGATGAATTTGTAATCAGTTTTTAGTTCGAGAGCGCTCATTGTAACGACTAATTGTTGTTCTGTGTTTGGTTTTGAAGTAATTGTTGCACGGATGCGGTTGAGTTTTGTACGGAGCGCTGTGGGGGAATCTCGTCCGTCGGCGCGTTCTCCCGACGGGCAACGTTGGAGTTTAAATGACTTTCATAGTTTACTGGGGTTTGGTTTCGTGCGTTGTTGTGAGCTCGAGTCCTGCAATCATTTATTAGATGACCAACGCGTTTACAATAATTACAACTTAGGGAGCTGTCGTAACGGTTTTGTCCAGCGGTGTAAGTCGGTTGGTTTTGTGAGCGTGTTTGATCGAATATAAGTCTTCGGCAGTCTCTCTGTGTGTGGCCCCGGCGGTTACAGTAGTAACAGATCGTATCTGGTCTGGTGTTTTGGAATGTCTGTGGTTGTGTATTGGGAGGAGCGGCACATGTCTTGGTTGCGGGATTGTTTTGTGGGGGGGGGGGGGGGGGATTATTTTGCATCAGTTGTGGGAGGCTACCAGTGTTTTGCCATAACGTGATTCTACGTTTCAATTCTCTTTGTTCTGTGATTGCGGCTTCTATAGCATTTTTTAAGGATGTAGGGTGTAAACTTGCTATTCTCGGTTCTAGTTCCGGCCTTAGTCCACGAACAAAACATTTTAAGGCATCGAGACTCGTTGCTTCGACCAAACCTCATGCATTTTCAGCACTGTATTGTTCTCTGATTGCAGCCGCAGTTTTAAAAATAATTTCTTTTGTACGCGAGCCGTACCTTAATGAAGTTTCATTTATGCCCTGTCTGAGTGTTGTCAATTCAGCCTGCCACACGGAGATTGTATTACTGGGATCGAATTCTAGCGCAAGTCGGTTCAAGAGATCATCAATGTGATCAAAAGTTTGATTACTGACTAAAAAGTCTGCGTCGCCTGTTAGTTTTGTAGTCAGTAATTTTACAAGAAGTAGATGTTCCGGAGGCCTGACGAGTGACAGTCTAAGTCGGCAATCTCGTGAAAATTTATCGAATGTAATTTAGTCCCATCGAAAGTGGGTACCGGTTTAACAGCATCGTCGGCTGATAGTTTTGCAATGTCTGAGTTATTAGAGTTCCGGTTTAGTGTACTGGAGTTCGTATCGTTATCGCCTGGCATTATGATAGTCTCGATCGAAAGTCTTGGTCTGAATATGTATTCCTAGTTAGGTAAACTTACAAAAAGATGATAGAACTTAGAGAAGGTGACATGGCACAGGAGTGATATATCTTGGGGTGTTGTCGTCGTGGGTCTGCGTTGTACTGGGTGTCGTGAAGAATGAAGGTGTCCAGTTAAACAGGGATAAAATCCTCGTTGTAGCAGCAGGAAATAGCTAATTGTTGGATTCAGATGAATCTTTGTGGGGCAGATGCCTTTGAGGTTCAGCAGGAAGCAGCAGCTCAGTAGTTTTGGCGTTTGTGTGATTCTGAGATTGTTGGTTATTGCCAGATTGGAATCGGCGGAAGTACGTCGTAAATAGAATATGACTTTCTTAAAGGTATCGTCAATACTGTCACAAGTTTCGAAGAGTTTCGGTGTCACGTAGCGTCAATTCTGTGTTTATTTCACAAAATTCGTAAAATTTGAAACGGATCACACAACTTTTTGAATTCACGAGTAGTCGTAGAGCAGGAACAAAATATGTCGATGAGGTGTCAAAATTACGGCCGCTATTTATACTAAATTTGGATCAGGTGTCGACGCTGTGTTGTCTACTCCTGCGTGACGGCTCGTCCGTGTTGCCTCTTGTTGATGTACGTGTCCTAATCCTCTAGCTTCACACAGGTGAGGCTCTTGACGTCATACTCATGTACGTCTAGCTGACTGGCAGGTCAGCTGACCGGTACAGTATATTTTCGGAGGAAGTTCGATTTTTCACAGGAGACGTGATAAAAATACTAATTTTTTTCGATAAAAATTGACTAATGAAAATTCATTATTCGCACAATTGTTATACATCTGTTTTTAGAATATCGTAAAGGGTGAAGAAAAAAAAAAAAAAAAAAGTAGCGAGCATCGAGATTCGATCCAGCGACCTTGAGGTTATGAAGTAGAGCGCTTTCCCGCCACACGCTCTTCGAAAATTTTTCAGAATTGGCTGAAAAGCGCGTCTTACTACTTGCACCTGTTACAGTGTTAGTCATGGCCTACAACATGAGAAATATCGATTGAATCGGTGGGGGGAAGTTGGTGGGTCCCCTTGTAAGCAAAGCGAGAATTTTGCGCTACCAGTTACAAAAATTCCACAGATCTCATTGACTCTCAGATCACGAAGTGCTTAGATTCTAGCTCATCCCTAACGATTAACGTAACGCTAAATGCCCGCAGTATTAGAACAATGGTTGGCCGTAGGACTCGCTGGTGCTCCGCAGCTCGTCAGTCGCGTGGCGACAGCTTCACGGTGCAGCGAGGCACTGGAATTTTGCAAGTAGGCTACGGCTCGCTATCTAGCAGCGGGAATCTCGTCCGCCTCGGTTTCTCTCGTGGCGAAAGCTCTACGTTATCGCTTTCTTCGTAGTCTCGCATGAAGACCTCTGCTCGCGGTAGCAGTTTCACTTAAGTCGTCCTTCCTGCAAAGATTTGCGCCACTGGATGTCACGTGACCTTATCGAATGCCGCGGAATTCGCGCTTAGTTTCGTACATGTTCGAAAACAAAAATAAGCAAAAACACTCAAATATAGCTCATTCGCGAGCCTGCCAAGTGTCCCTTCTCGGAGTTTTCGATGCGTAACCCTCGTCCTAGCGCTCTTTTCCTACTCTGTCTGCAAATTTCACCATGATTTCTCTAATTGTAACTTCCGTCCAAGGTCCGGGGAGCCGTTTATGACGTGCATCGAAAATACCGCATAACAATCCCAATACCTTGGACCATGTCAGTTTAAACTGTCATTTTATGATATTAATATATTTTCAATTTCAAAACAAAATTTCATTGTATTTCGTACTGGAGAGCTTAACTCAAGAAATATTGCGTAATTTCTACATTTAGTATAATCATCAGAAAGTTGAATAGACATCTCTCATTCGGATGATTAAGTGAACGAAATTTCGCGAAGATGGATGAAAACCTCATGAAAACTTCTGAAATGAAGAAAAATTCACGTACACTTCAATTCATTAACAATAATCCCATATGCTTTAACAGATCAAAGTACCACATGCCGCAGTAGCCCGAACAGTACAAAAAACCGTTCCTGAGTATGTATAATGTGATAATTTCTTGTCAGTAAAATTTGAGTTTATTGACATTGCAAATAATTGAAGAGAATCTTCCCGAAGGTATCAGATCGTACCGAATGATTTGTGAAGTTATTCACACTACATGTTTCAGATTTTCGGATTGGGATAAAATGACGTTACTCCTTACCTCATGGAACATATTTCTCTATATACATTGATATTTATTGTTGAATTTGTGAGACATTGATTTTTAGGATTGAACACTATTTGAGATATAAATGAAAGTAATAAATGTCATATTTGAGGAAAATTACAATAAATTTTGGTTATATTATAGGTGGTCCGAGGAACTAGACTCGTCCTTACCCTTTTTCATAAAAAAAAATAGGCCCACCAAAGTTCACCGCGTTTTTCAAACATTTTTCCAAGATCTTGACTCCTTTATGAAAGTTCATTTCTTCATTTTCGACGAAATACTCACTTACGCCAGGTATTTCCCTTGTGTTCGATGAAGTTTTATTTGACCAGGAAACTTAAGTTCAAAGAATAGATGGTAATTCGACAGAAGCAGATAAAATAAATAGAGCATATGAATTGTCATTTATCTTCGATTTCCATATAAAGTAAATTACTACAAACGAATTATCATCCATTCAACTTTTTGGCGAATAAAACAAATATCACCGGTTGCCATGTAATAAGTTGCGTAGTTTTTAAATGTTCTGGTATTAAGCATTTACTTGTAGTAAATGATGTATACTTTATCCTAATAAATAATAACTGGAAAAACAAAATTATTACATAGAATAATTCTTTATCTTCTATCACCATATTCTATTTCTTTGTTTTAGGTTTATGACTAATGTGTGGGCTATGTTTGCTGTTGTATTTCTTGCAATCTACACTGCCAATTTGGCAGCGTTCATGATCACCCGAGAAGAGTTTCACGAGTTCACTGGCGTCGACGATCACCGACTAGCGAAACCATTTTCACATAAGCCTATGTTCAAGTTTGGGACCATTCCTTGGAGCCATACAGACAGCACAATATCCAAATACTTTAGAGAAATGCATGCCTATATGAAAGCCTTTAACAAGACTACCGTGTCTGAGGGAATTGAAGCTGTGATCAGTGGGTGAGTAAACTGACTTTTGTATTAAAATTATTTACTACTACATTATAATATTTTTTTTCATGACTGACACGTCTAAAGAACTGGTTATCATGTAATCTGGCGCAACAATGACTCAGAGAATCAATCTGATGTTAGCGGTCAACAAGTAAGTTTCCCTGAGTTGGGTAAAAAAGAATACAAGTTTTTAGGTTATCAAATTGATAATCATTCATTTTTCAACTCCTAAACTACTTTTCTACATATTCACCTTGGACTTCAGTACATTTTTCATATCGGTCATACAGTTTCAACAAACTTTGTTCAAAAGAAAGCGTGTGCTGTTTTCGGAACCATGACTTTACCGTCGTCTTGACTTCTTCGTTCAGAGCCAGGTACTGCAATTAATGCAGATCAATATAGTCAAGTTTCAACTAAAGTTAGAGATACAATCAAACGGAAAAGTCCTGGTAACTTGTCAAGAAAAGTCTTGCTTTTTCACGAAAATGCTCGTCCTCATTCGGCTGTAAAAGTAAAAACTTTGTTGGAAAAATTCAAATGGGAAGCTTTCGGCCATCTACCAGACTCTCCAGACCTTGCACCCGGTGATTACTACCTTTTTCCACGGTTAAAAGTATGTTTGTGTGGCCAGCACTTCGGTAGTAACAAAGAAGTCAAGACAGAGGTCAAGTCGTGGCTGCGAAAACAGGACACACTTTTGTGTAGAAAAGTAGTTCAACAATAAGAGTTGAAAAATAAATATTCAGTAATTTGATAACGTAAAGACTTTTTTTTTCTCAACCCAGAGAAACTTACTTTTTGAGTGCCTCTCGTACAAGAGGATGGTAATAATTACATTTGAAATCTCTCCGGCCAAGCGTTGTTGGAAAGCAGGCTAATCCGAAACCTCTGGCACTTCTATTTTTTTTTTTATTCTGCAAAGGGTATTCTATGAGGTCTTAATATTCAGAATTATTTTTTTTTTTTTTTTTTTTTTTTTTTTCATCGGACGACGATCTTATCTGATTTGCGCGCCAAATTTTGAAAGTTGAAGGGTCTCTTGAAGAAAAATTTCTTTCTGGTAGAGAGTTGATAGATTGATGGATGGACAATTAATCTGGGGCAATGAAAAACATCAGGAAACTGGCGTCAAGTAGTAGAATATTAACAAAGAAATCACTCTTCTATCGAAAATGCCTGTAATAGAGGAACGATTCATTTTTTCTCAAATTTTTTACTTACTCTTACGTTCTGGAACTGCATCCCGGAAATTCATCGATTCACTGCTTTATTGAAATTTAAATTCGATTTACAAATCTTGCGATATTCATGCGTGTGAACTCTGGTATTTGGTTCATTTAGTAT
This sequence comes from Diprion similis, assembly GCF_021155765.1. Classification (NCBI taxonomy): domain Eukaryota; kingdom Metazoa; phylum Arthropoda; class Insecta; order Hymenoptera; family Diprionidae; genus Diprion; species Diprion similis. The sequence continues at coordinate 5,743,693 of NC_060109.1, read as the reverse complement.
CTTGTTCAGTTCGTCGCTATATAAGAATTTGGTTATTTTGGGTCATGCCAACTCTCACTAGTTGCGTCATTAAAATAATTTTCTTTGCACAACACTTCAATTGAAAATACACATTTATTAACAAATAACGGGTTCTTCTGAATCAAATCGTAGCGTGAGATTGTAACTGAGTCCTAATCACTTGTAAAGTTGTTTAATTATGAGTGCATTCGCAATACTTAAATCCAGAGTTTTTGAATCTGAGAGTTATTCGATTTCAGTGTATCTGCTCTGCACGTGAGCTTGAACTTGATTCTGAGTTCCAGTTTCGTTTTTTATTTTTTGATGTTGACCCGTAATTACCACACTTCTATCAAGCCTACGTGCCAACCACGTCAGGCGGTGCAAATTTGCACTGGTGTGGTTACTCTATGTGGTTATTCTGTAGTACCTGAAGTCTACTTATGTTCTCTTCTTTTCGATGTTAATTTACGTTGTGCTATCTGTCCTTTGAGATTTCTCAAAAGATGAAAGCAGGATTTGTTTGAGAAGGAGATCTTCTTTGGTTAGCAAGGTTTTCAGGTAAGTCAGCGCAAGACGATTAGTCTACGAGCACCAATTGGTGGCTGCTGACATCAAAAATCTTCGCGTTTCTAAGAATAGAGAATGGTGCAAAATGCTTACAAATTTTCTGTCTCACGCTCTTCGCGTTTAAGCATGCAGTTTCATCTTCTTGTCTCATTGTGTCGAAGATCTGTTGCAAGAGTTTATTCTTCCAAATCTGAGATTACGTATTCTGTGTACAGGCTAATGTGTAAAGATATGTCGTTCGATTGTGAAAATTTATACAGTGAAACCCCACTTATACGTATTTCAAGGGGTACGCTAAAAATTAGGTATAACTGAGAATATCGTGCAAGTGAAATTTCGGATTTTGCAAATATAACCCAATTTTGTATGTTCCGAAGAAAATCAAGGTACAATCGAGGTTCGGATCATACCCCCACACACATCATAAAATGAACGAAACTCGCCGCAATCAGTCAATAATATGTATTTGTAAAGTACATATTGCACATTTCTTACATTTTAGTATCATATTATTATATATTATTTAGTCTCAAGTACGGATTAATAACAATCACAGTAAACTAGGAACACAAGTCAGAGAAGGAAGGCTGTTTCAGTTATTTAGGTTTGCAAAAGCTGTCAATGGTGGTTTGTTTCTTTTCTGCCAACGAGCACTCGTACATGAGACGTTCGTAGTCACTGATGAGTTGCATGCCTTTACCATCGATAACCTTGGACATTATGTATCGCTTTGTAATTTCCAGTGCCGACAAAGCTTCACAAAGTTTCACCGGGACTTCGTTGACAGTTTCGTCGATTTCATCCGAATCCCCGTCTGAGTCTTGTGCAAGAATTTCAGTTACAATGTCATCGTCATTCTGTACCGCGCATGTACTCAAGTCTTCATCGTACTGAACGAAGTCCTCGAACTGAAGCCCAGCACACACTTGTGCCTAATCTTCGGGCTGTTCGAAACCGTCAAGCTGATTCTCTTCGTTAGTAGAGACATCGCGATCATTTGCCTTTACAACTCCTGCATTTTGAAAGCACTTGGCAATGGTGTCAGACTGTACTTGGTTCCATGCAATACCAGTCAGTTGCATTGCCTATAGACAAAAAAAAAATTCCAAGATTCAAACACTACCCAAACATCGCGTGTCGGAAACATTTTTATTTGGATGCATAATACCGATTTTATAGGCCTATGTGCTTATGTTGAAAATTTCCAAACATCGCGAACTCACCTGCAGAACATTCAAGTTCGGCGTCGTTTCTCCCGCGTCTAGTGCCACGACTGCCCGATGTACCAGCATCTTGCGGTATTTGGCCTTCAAGGCAGTAATGATTCCTAAATTTAGGGGCTGCAGATGGCTTGTACAGTTCGCCGGAAAAAAGCCATTTTAATGTTGCTGAAACGGATTGCCGGGGGTGAGCGGCACAGTTGTCCAGCAACAAAAAAATTTTCCTCTCCTCATGACGCATTCTGTTATTCAGCTTATGTAACTGTGACTCAAATAATGCTCCGGTAATCCATGCTTTTTTGTTTCCTGCGTACTCTATAGGAAAGCTTTTTACGCCTTTAAAACAACACGGCTGTTGTGATTTCCCGATGACCAAGGGGCGAAGTTTATCGGAGCCATCTGCATTCGCTGTTAGAAGCACCGTCAGTCTTTGTTTACTCTGTTTCCCTCCGTGACAGGGGTCTCCTTTTTCAGCCAATGTTTTAGATGGTAGGAGATTAAGAAACAGACCTGTCTCATCGGTGTTGTAAATATCTCGGAGATCGTAGTTCTTTATGATTCGAGGCAAATCGATGTTCTTCCACTGCTGTACAGTAGCCTAGTCGACACTGTTAGCTTCCCCGCAGACACTTCTGCCAGTTATACCGCAACGTTTTTTTAAATTTGAACACCGAGCCAGCTGATGCTTTAAAGTCAGCAGTTACATTTAATTTTTTTGCAGAAATTAAAGCTTGCTCTTGCAGCATTGGACCATTAACGGGTATGATCGCGGCCCGTTTTTGTTGGAACCATGTAAGCAATGCTTTGTCCACGTCTGAAAATTGACCCTCTTGAGTTCGTGTTTTTTTCTCGCCTAAAGGTCCTGCCTTAGACGCACTTGACTTAATGTCTGCCGAATTTGCGATAATTGTCATCAGTGTTGAATATAGAAGACCGAGCCGCTTTGCAACATTGATCTTCGGTTCTTGTGGGTTATCATGTACTTCCTTTAAAATTTCCAGCTTCTTCTGCAGCAATATTGCTTTTCTTTTCCTGCTCCCTGCTGGACTTGCCATGATCACCTTGCTTGCCACCAGAACGCGACAGAACTGGTTCGAGACAACTTGTACGCAAATACGCATGAATTGTGAGCCATGGCATCTAGCGGTTGCAAAGCGAAACATTAGGCTCAGCCATCTAGCCGTAGGATAATGAAATACAGTAACGCGAGTACGCACTGAAAAATTAGCTGTCATAATGACGTATAAGTGAATAGAAAACACCGTTCGGGAACCGAATAAGTAGTCGTGTAAGCGTGAAAAACGTATAAACGAAAAACGTAAAAATGAAATCTTTTTACATGGTTTATATGCGGAAGCCGCCGGGACGTAATGAATGTTACGTATAAACGAGAAGAACGTACAAGTGCGAATCGTATAAACGAGGTTTCACTGTATGTATATATTGGTTAGGATTGCGTATCCACGAGTTGGGTTTTGCTTAATAACGGATAGTATGATGCGTAAGAATTATGAATACAGTAGTATTGTAGACTACGATTATTACTGTATGGATTGACATAGCTCTAAGAACTTATGGTAAGAGCGTGGAAAATGCTTTTATGATACGTGTACATCGGTAGTGAGTGGCGCCAAAAAGACGCTGCCACGATGACCAGCTGGAACTTAATAGATGGATGCCAGTTTTCTGATTCTGCTTCACCGTGCTAGGAATAAATTTTTGTCGACAAACTTATTAATTCTCTGCCAGGAAAAGAATTTTCATCAAATGACCATTCAATTTTCCAAATTTGGCGAGCAAATTAGAATAGCTTGTTATCTCATTTCAAGAAAGACAACATGTCAATATATAGACCTCAGGGAACACTTTTGCACAGAAAACCAGAAGTGCTCAAACATTTGGGTTAACACGCGTTTAAACGACCCGTGCGGTAACGACTGACTGTCGTGTCCAGAGTCCAGTGTACACTTACTCGCGCAACTCGTACTTACATGGTTGCTGCGTTCACATTCGCCATACATTTATGTTCAAGATGTCAAGATATGACATTAATCACAAACGAATTGATCAAATGTGAAAATCAGCAAAACTTTGAAAAATTACGGATTACGCACTGTATACGCTGTAACACTGCACTTTCGATCGACCATCGAACTGTGTTTTTCTAACCAGATTCTTTCCATAGGCAGCAAAGACCAAAGACTCACAATTGGTAAAACAACCGTGACGATTCGCCACCTGGTGGCTGGATTTTACACTATTGAAAAGAGAAATCAAACCGTCCAGGTTAGGTCACGAGTTGATTCGCGGCAGAAAATATACTACTGATATATTTAATACAAGTATTGTCGAACCGCAATATTTCGTCATGAAATTAAGTGTGGGGGAAATTTGTGCATTTGCGGATTCTTCACCAACCAATCGAAACTTTGTGGAGGGTGAAAAACTCTTAAATGCTGGTCATGTATTATATTGCAACAAACGTGCAGATGTTGACAAAAATTGCCGGATTATTGCATTTTGCCAGCAAACATCTAATTTACAAGGAGATCCTTATAAAAAAGAGAGTGAAATAACTACGGACGTGAAAATTTGTAGAATGAGTTGAAGCTGCAAAGCTGGCCTGAGCAGTAAATGTAGGCACACAGTGGGGGTGTTATTATTCTGCAATAGGTAAGTGATCGGTTCAATCTCAATTTCAAATGCATCTCATAGCTATATTGTTCCAACTGAAAACTTTATCATATTACAGAAATGACTTGTACAATGTTGAAGTATTTAGTTCATTATTACGTTAGTAATCGAATTCAAGCTTGTTGAGTGTGGCGAGAAGTTCTTTAGTGGGTTATTACATTGCTCACAAAACACGTATATTGTTTTTAACACAATACTTAATCTTGTTTTTCTTTAATACGACGAAATATTCGATAGAAAAGATATAAGAATAGAAATAATTTCAAGCGATGGTAAAGTGCTCTCTCACTTGAGAGCTGACAGGGGGGGGGGGGGGCGAGAAGCAAGCCTTTATCCGTGATTGCTCGACTTTATTGCTCGCACCCGGTTGGCGACTAGATCAACAGACGGTTTACAAATGGTCTCGAGTACCGATCTCAGGTGCGTCTGGAGTGCACCTCAAAAACGGTCACTTGAACAATATTAGCCAACGCCATTAAAAAACCACCCTTGCTACACTCAGAAAAAAGTTTGGTTGTAATGACCAAATTTTGATTATGATAACGTAATTTCAGGGTTAATATACATCCGACCAAACATTATTTTCACACGACCAAAAAGTTTCGTTGACTCATAGTGCGCAGAAAACAAAATGTTTTCATTGAGACTGTTAAGCCTCTTGTTACAGAATTTCAAACAATTTACTTAATGCTGTCAAAAAAATACTTAATTACAAAATAATTTCCAGGAAGCTATTAAATTATAATACAGACGTGACTAAAATATAGCATTGCGGTGGGAAAACGGATTCATATAGCTGCACCCCTCTTTGGTTGCAGCTACACCCAGAAAAAAGTTTCGTTGTCTCCAAGAAATCTTATTTAACGCAAAAAAAAAGAATTATTTGTATATGAATCTACTAGCCGTTTCTTTTCTAACCCGTGGATAATTGATGTTGATGATTTTTCGTGAGCGCAAATACCATTTTAACATTTTATCAATACCTAGATTCGTTTAGAAGGCATTTGAGATCGATTATGAAACTTAGCGCATTATTAATCCTAACCGGGACTCGAACCTCATTCGCTCGCTACGTTCGGATTACGAGTCGGACACCTCACCTACTACGCCAACCTAGTTTATAGCAGTCCATGACTTTACTTGATTCATAATACAATGTACGTTCCACACAGACGTGATAGATAATACAGTGACTGAGAACTCTTTAATAAAATTATGACATTCATCACTGGATTTCATCAGAATTATTTAGTAAATTCTAAATACCGCAAGAGAAATTTACGAAAGAATTATTCATTTATTTCAAAGAATTATTTATTTTTCAGAAAGGAGTTATTTATATGACACCAACAATTTATGATATTTGGGAGAAAATGATATTTCCTCGAGTGAAATGAATCAATCTTCGTCTTAAATAAACGTATATATGATCGAGTAATCTGTTTCAAAAAATTATTCTTTTTTCCGAAAGGAGTTTTTTATTTTTCATTGGAAGAAAAATTAATTTAGTTCAATCAAAGGGATTTCAAGTAAACCGCTTGTTTTGCGGCAAATCGACTGTGAATAGAAAACAGATTTCATGGATCAAAAAATTGTGTCTAACCTTCAACACACGGCCACGATTTACAAATATATACACTTTATAGTATACAATAATATACAGCCAGATTATCTGACATTTCGTAAATTCCACAACCTTAGAAATTCCATGAACAAATTCAGTAATTACACGAAATTATTTATTTGCCGTTACTACATTTTTCTATTCACTGTTCCACAGGCTGAATGAAAGGGATTTTATTTCTGTTACAAAAAACATTCAAAAGATTTGGTAGGTATGATTATGAATATACTACCTTCAACAAAATATTTGGCATTATTAGCCAATTATTACGTTGTTTTTTGTTAGTATAGGTAATTAATAAAATTCGTTGATGGAACAAAATGTTAGATAGAACAAAATAAGATATTTTGTTGTTTTGATGCAAACAATTTGTTTCTTTCATTGTACGAAACCACAGCCGACATTTAGTAACCGCAGCTAAATACTGGCTAAGGAAATAATATAGTTCTGGCGAGTTAATAAATTTGGAGTACTTGATGAACGCAAACAAACATTTTCTTTCTTCGACCAAATAGATTACAAAATGTCTCGACACAATGATTGTGTAGAAAATATCAAATTTTTTTTTTCAGTGTACAGTAAGAAGTTCAGTAGTTGCGATGAAATCAAGCTATCTGAAGAACAAGAGTGTGCTATACGTAAAGTAATACTTAGTACAAAATATGCGCACGCATTGATAGTTAAGTATGCGCGAGCATTTTGTTTTAATTTTTTTATTTACACTTGTCTATTGACAAAGTTTTTTCAAACGTTTTTTCATCACATTGAATTAATTTATTTTTTAATGACCTTTACATCATTTTCTCAATCAATTTAATCAATTTTCAGTCAATTGACTGTTTTTATACAGTAATGTATGTTATTTCTCGATTGAAGATTTGTTTGAATTTCTTCAATATTCACCTGTTTCTGGATATTTTTATCTGTTCTGTTTGTTAACTTGTTTTTGTTGAAATCTTCCTACGTGTAGATGCGGGCGACACAAAACCCATGGCGTGACCAATAACAGTATTGATCCACCTATTGCGTTGATATCTGCTATTGTGAACCGACAAAATTCAATCATCATAGAGCTCGTGTCAGCAGTGGAATTCAGGCCATTACGTAAATATTGCGAGACCGTGTTTGATAAATTGGAGGTAGATGTGTCTTCGATTTTATTTGAAAGTGGGAAATCGTATAGTACCTGGCCAGACGAACGCCAGTTTCGTATCACAGGTTCAAGATATTACCAAATTTATACTTATTGTTCTAATAAGTCACCTGATTGGCGAAAAAGGTCTTGAAGTATTTTTATCAAAAATCAGTCAACAACCAATTTGTCAAATATGGTATTAAAAATGAACCAATGGCTCATAAATTGTACCAACAGCTGACGATGAGATCAGTCGATGAAATTAAATGCGATTTGATCGTAGCAAAATCAAATCCTTCGCTAGGGTATTCTCTTGATGGAGTTATTTTTGAAGACGGCGAGCCCTACGCATTGCTAAAAATTAAGTGCCCTTACAGTGGTAAAAGTAATAATATTCATAAAGTAATTTCGGAAGTAAAATATTTGAGAAAACGGAAGGACCAATACACTCCAGCAAAGAAGCATGCCTATTATGGCCAAATTCAAGTTGGAATGGGAGTTTTGAAAGTGACTCATACTGGTTTTATGGTTTATGCTTCGTTCGATGACAGTTACCTCATAATTGCAATTGAAATTGAGATTCCATTTGTTACACATGTCTTAACACAATGAAGTATGCATATTTCAATAACATGATCCATAAAATTTGTAATTCTCCACACCTTCGAGAGGAATGTGACGAATAAAAAAAAGTAAGATAAATTGAACAAACTCTTTTTATTCCCTACCAATTTCATAACATCTTCAATGAAAATTATCATATCAAGCTACAAAACAAATCTATCGTCTGCTAGTATTGATAAACTGAGATCAACGACAGCACATATAATTGTAAATATTTGATCTATTCTTGCCACAAGAGTACTACGTACCTTAGGACTTCCGGTACGGACACCGAGCGCAAAAGTCGCAAGGTGAAGCGTCGCGTATATAATTCGAGAACGTAAGACTCGGAGAATCCAGGAAGACACCATACAAGAAAAAGAAGAAAGGGAAACAAGGTTATCGAAAGAGATAAGTGAAAGCCAGGTAAAGCAAAAGATAAAGTGGAAAGAGAATCACGAATAAAATAACCTCAAAACAGCAGAGACAAAGACAAGCAGGAAATCAGACGCAGACACGGGACAGAGTACAAGCACAACACAAGAGATGGCGGGAGCGGCGACAGAGGAGCCCGAGTTGAGGAGCGACAGAGACAGGAGAGGAGAGAGAGAAAACCTAACAGACTACAACAGCGCAATAGAAACGGAGAACGGAATAAGCGAGGCATGGAAGACGCCGGGCGCGTCGCCGAAACAGAAGAAAAGGGGAAGATTAACAAATGCAGATAGGAGGGAGAAAAACTCGGGTCAGGCACAAACACTGGAGTCACTCTGGAAAAGAAAGAGGCAAGAAGAACAAGGACATGGAGACGACGAGGATTCCGAGGACCAAACTCCGACCAAAACAGCGACCAAGAAGTACAAAATAAGGAAAACGCCAGAGTCAGGGAAAGTAAATAGGGACGACGGAGAACACCAAGCAGAGGGCCTTAAGACTACAAAGGGAATAACAAAAGCCCTGGAAGAGATTACAAAAGGAATGAATCAGATGGTGACAGAATTGAAGATACTACGGGACGAAGCCAACGTAAGTAGGAATGAGGCGAGAGAGGATAAGGAGAGACTGATAAATCTAATAGAAATAGTAAAGAACCAGGGAGAGAATGAAAGAAGGAGGCTGGAAGAGAGAATACAGAGGCTAGAAAATAACATAGCAGAAAAAGATAATCTACACAGAGAACACTGGGAAAGAATGAAGAAGGAAGTTGCAGAGGAAGCGAGAATCACTGCGGAAGAAGTGGACAATGAAAGAAGGACGGAGTCGAGAGAGCTAGAAGGAATGATCAGAGAGGTTGGAAGAAAGATAGAGGCAAAGGACAGACAGGAAAGGAGAAATAACATAGTGATCAAGGGCCAGGATCTCCCCACGGGTGGAAACGCAGCAGAGGTGGCAAGTGAGATTATCGAAAGGATCACAAGAAAAAAAATAGGAATAAGGGAAACAATAGACATGAGAGGAGCACAAGGAAAGGCAATACTAGTAAAAGTACAAAGCTGGGAAGAAAAGAGGAAAATAATGGGACAAAAAAGACACCTGGCGGAGGAAAAAATCTTCATAGACGACGACCTCACAGACAAGGAACGGGATATACAGAGAAGGATTTTAGAAAGAGCCAGAGTGGAAAAGGAAAAAGGAAGAAGAACGAAGGTAGGATACAAGAAAATACTGATAGAAGAGACGCAATGGGAATGGAACGAAGAGACAGAGAGCTTGGTGGAAAGAAGAAGTACAAGGGCGAATGAGCAGAACAGGAGGGGCGGGGATAGAGGCAGAAGAGCAAGAGGAAGAGGAAGAGGAACACAATAACAAGGGCACGAGGAAGGAGAAATAAAGATAATATTCTGGAACGTAGCAGGTATAAGAGAGAAGGACGAGGATTTCTGGGAGTACTTAGAGGAATTTGATATCATAGGCCTGACAGAAACGTGGTTAGAAGAAAAAGAGTGGACAAGTTGGGAGAAAAGACTACCGAAAACATGGAAATGGAGATGCCAGGGCGCAGACAGGCAAGAGAAAAAAGGCAGAGCCAGGGGAGGAATAATCACAGGAGTGAAATACGGTTTAGAGGAGGACGGAATAATCCTGAGAGGTGAAGGGATACAGGAAGTGAGAATAAGACGGGAGGATGAAATATGGAGAGTGATCACATTCTACAACAGAGGGGGGGCGAAAGAAAAATTGAAAGAACTAGAGGAGACAGTAGGAGAAGAACGGGAAGAAGAAAATCTAATCATCGGAGGGGACTTCAATGCACGAATAGGAGAAAGGGGAGGCAGAGATAATTTCGAAGACCCAACAGAAACAGGAAAAAGACGGGCGAAGGACAAAAAAGAAAACAAAGAGGGGAAAGAGCTGATGAAAGTAATAGAAGACAGGGGATGGTCAATTCTAAATGGAAATAAAGAGGATGCCGAGGAGGGAGAATGGAAGTTCCACAAAGGCCCCAAAAGAACAACAATTGACTATGGTATAAGTAATGAGAGAACTTGGGAAAAGATAAACAGTTTCAAGATAGGCTGCAGAACAGAATCAGACCATCAACCAATCATTGTAACGATAGGAAGCAACAGAAAGCCAGCAAAGAACGAAAAAACGAAAGAAGGAATGTACATACAGGTGTGGGACGAAAAAGAGGCAAAGGCATTCAAAGAAAGAATGGAAACAGTAAACTGGGCAGCGTCAGGGGTGGAAGAAGAATGGACTGAGCTACAGAAGGAGGTGGAAAAAGCAACATCAACAAGAATTCGAAAACCAGGCAATAAGACCGGATATAAAGCATGGTGGGACAGAGAATGCAAGGAGATGAAAATAGAGCTACGAAAAGAGTGGAGAAAGGCGAGAGAAGGCAAAGAAGAGGACGAACAGGCATTCAAGGCGAAAAGAGGAATATACAAAAAGAAATGCGAAGAAAAGAGGTTGCAATGGACAAGGAATGAAGAGAAAGAGCTAGAGGGAATAAAAGATGAAAGTGAAGCATAGAAGTATGTGAACAAGTTCAGGAAAAAAAAAAGGGAGACATCAGAAAGAATAACATTAGAGGAATGGAAAGCACACTTTCTAAAGTCCCTAAAAGGGGTGGAAACCAGACCACAATGCGACAAAGAAAGGATGGAAGTACAGGAAAGAGTAGAAGACGAAGAAGCAAAGGAAGAGAACGGGTTGGATTGGAGCAAAGAGGTATATGAACAAATAAGAAAGCTAAAGCGGGGCAAAGCGGCGGGCAGCGATAACATAAAAAACGAAGCTTGGATATACGGCGGGCCGAATATGGCAGGAAAATTGAAGAAGATTATCCAAAAAGTATGGAATGGAGAAGGATACCCAAGCCAGTGGAGGGAAGGGATAATAATCCCTATATTCAAGAGAGGAGATAAAGAAGATGCCCGAAATTACAGAGGAATTACGCTGACGTCAACAGCATATAAAATATATGCAGGCATACTGAACAAACAACTAGTGGAAGAGCTAGAAGACAAAAAACTACTCTCGGACACGCAAGTAGGATTTCGGAAAGGAAGAGGGGTGATGGATAATATTTACGTACTAAAACATATCATAGGAAACAGACTGAAGGAGAAAGCAGGAAAAATTGCAATGGCATTTCTAGACTTGAAAGCTGCATTTGACTGTCTAGACAGAAATATATTATGGACAGCGATGGAAAAAAGACAGGTATCAGAGGAAATGATAAAGAGAATAAAAGAGATATACAAAGAGACAAAGTGCAGAGTGAGAGGGGAAGACGGGGTTTCGGAAGAATTCTGGGTGGAGAAAGGGGTGAGACAGGGGTGCCCGATAAGCCCCACACTGTTCAACATCTACATCGCAGACCTGGAAGAGGTGCTAAAGAAAGGACAGGACGGAGGCGTGGTTATCGGAAAAGAAAAAATATGGTCACTAGGATATGCCGATGATATTGTACTATTAGCAGAGAGGGAAGGGGAACTGAAAGCAATGATCGAAAGAGCCAGGAGTTACTTTGAAAGAAAAAAGCTAGAGGTGAGTGGCGAGAAGACGAAGATAATGGTAGCGAGAAAGAACGGAGGAAAGAGGAAAGAGAATAAATGGAAATGGGGGGACAAGGAAATAGAAGAGGTCAAGGAAATGAAATACCTAGGCTACAATATCACGAACAATAACAGAGAAGAGGCACACTTAAGAGAAAGAGTAAGGAAAGCAAAGATAGCCATGGCAAGCCTGTGGGGAATAGGAGAAAGACAGTTCAGAGGAGACATCAGATGGAGAATTAAACTCTTCGACGCAATAATCAAGGGAATACTGATGTTCGGGGCAGAAATCTGGGGCTGGAAAGAGCGTGAGGAAATGGAGAAAGTACAAGAAAAATATATGAGATGGATATTAGGAGCGGAAAGGACGACACCGGGTTATGTAATTAGAGATGAATTGAAGAGAGATAAAATCAGGGTGGCAGCGGGTAAGAGAGCTATACGATACGAAGAAAAGATAAAAAAGTTAGAAGACAGACCCGTGCTAAAGGCATGCCGAGAGGAACGTCGGAAAGAGGAAGCGAAGGGGAGGTACACAAGGGACGGCAAAGAGAGACAACAATACCTTTGGAGATGCGGAATAGGAGAATTAGAAGCGGAACGACTACTAGAAAACGATGGAAGCCTAGAAGAAAATGCAATAAATAGAGACAAAGAGGTACAGACACAAGAAAGGATGGATAAGATAATGAGCTCGCGAACCGCAGAAAGGTATCCAAGTATCAGAAGTATCGGCATCCCAAGATACCTGACAGGAAAAAGGGGGAGGAGAGGGGATGCAGTAACAATAGTAGCAAGATTAAGATGTGGAAACGAGGAGAATGCAAATAAATACTGGCTGCCAGAAAGAAAAAGACTCTGCAGACTATGCGAAGCAGAAAAAGAAACATTGGAGCATCTCGCAGGAAGATGCAGAGACATGGAAGGACAACCAGGAAAGATTGAAGATATAATCAGCGAAGATGGTAAAGGATTAAAATGGGGAAGACTTTTAAAGAAAAAAAGGGAAGAAAAAGCTAAGAGAGACAGACAGCAATGGGAAAAAGAAGGTAACACCACAGAGGAAGAATAGAATCAAGGGAAAAGAAAGGCTGAGAAGGAAAGAACAAAAGAGTGAACACAAAGTACAAATAAACATAGGTGCAATATATAAACAATTAAGAGAATAAGCAATAGAGATGTGATAAATAAAATAAGATTAGAATAAGTTAGAGATAAGAGGAGGGATGAGGAATTGTGAAGAACAAACAGAGATGGGGAAGATAAAATAGATATATGTATATAATGTAACACCATATTGGTATGCAATAAAACACTACTACTACTACTACTACGTACCTTAGAAGAAAGTATTTTGAACTTTTTGAGCCTTTCATTAGATTTCTCGATATTTACTCTTGCCTTTGCGATATTAGCATTGAGTAAGGCTTCTTGTGCTGAAAATTGCTTTCTCTTACGACGGAATGGGGGCCGTATCTATCTAATGTCATTGTTTTTGCAAATGCCATCGATGAGAAAGCCTTTATTTACCGTTATCGCATCATTTTTTTCTACTAATCTAGTCAGGCGACTTTGCTCGAAAATGACTTTATCTGAACTGCGACCTCCATAAGCTCTACTTACAAAAGTAATTAGACCTCTTGGAAAGACACCGGTCATAAATTTGATTGTATATCCGGACTTATAATTCGAATACGTAGCTGATTGACAGCACAAGTTTTTAGATTTTTCAATGAATATTTCTATGCAATCGATAACTACTCGTACATCTGTGAATTCTTTAAAACATAACGGTATATTCTTAGATACCTCAACTTCAGAAGGCCAATTAACCACAAATTTCAGACCGCTACTTAAAACATCGAGCATGCGAAAGACAGTTCTCCTGCAATTTTCTACCGAACACAATCTGAATATTACAGTCAGCAGTGCATAACTTACATTATGCTTGAATTTCATAAAAGTCATAATGATGGGGTTACGTATACTTAATTTAAGTGTATGTGATTTCGTCTAAGGTGCTACAATATTTATAATATCTATCAAAGTCTGCAAAACTTCAAAATTGGGAATGCCTGTCATAGTACTAAGCTCTTGATCATTTGTAATTATCCTTGATATTATATCGTCACCATTCACACTTACACTTTCCACACTTCTACCCATCTCATCTTCATCACCAGCATTGGTACTCTCGTGCTCATCAATAATTTGAGGTATCTCAAATGAAGCTAAGGAATTTTCTTCCACAACATGTTCTGTTTCATGTAAACCTGTACTTTCCTCAGTTGTGACTGGCATGTTTTTTGTTCTTGCTTTATCCAGCTGTTGGGATATTTCGCTTCGTTTTTTTTTTAGGTTTTCCTGGTAAATCTCTCTGTTCTCTCGTTCGGCTTCTGTTTTTTTCTTTTATTGATTTTGTCATATACTCTTGGAAGATTGAAAGATGAAAAAGCAGTTTTTTTAAACGTCTTATGGTTGATCTAGGATCTACAATTTATGAATAAAATATTGATTCAAATTGTCATGGGCAATAATTGAATTTTAGGGTATAGTATACCTGAAAGTACATAGTCATCTACTTTGAAGTGTAAAGAGCACACCTTCTTATTTGTGGTAGACCATTTTTTGTTTATTAGTAACGCTCTTTCCCAGGCTCTTTTTCGATCAATTTTTTCGCTTATACCGAAATGATTTGTTATATCAAAAAAAGGAAGACCAGCTTTGGGGAAGCTGTGGAATGTTAGGTTTGGCGTTTTGAAAACCCCACATTTCCGCAATTCCGTACGCAGCATTGCGTTTTATTAAAACTGAACGAAAAAGTGTCAACAGATTCACACAATTTTCAATCATTCGTATTCATAAATCAAGGAAAATGAAGAAATAACAAAAGGTGAATCGTAACCTCAACGGTTTTTTTTTCTTTAATAGTGTCAAATCCAGCCACCAGGTGGTGAATCGTCACTGTTGTTTTTACCAATAACGTCAAACTTAACTAAAGGAATATGTTTTGTCGTACCTGAATTCTTTTTTCTGTATGATGCCTCTTCTAATGTATTTGGGGCAGGCTGCTTTGTTCTCATTTTTTAGTATATTCTCTGGTTGTAATGATGTTGAATGTTCTACAGTTGTAATAGTGTGCTCAACCCAATTAGACACGCCGTCAGTTAGATTTATGCGAACAAAAACTGATGAGTCAAGTATCACCTTCCGTTTTGCGCTGACGTTGGTGATATGATTTGAAAAACGTAATATATAAGTGACAGACTGATCATAAGCGTGTGTAATATGTATAGTGTATAATTTTTATCAGTAACACGAACATTAAAATGTAAATATTTAAAATTCGAACATTCACATAAATGTCATAAAAATGTTAATTTTTCAATACAACAATATTTTGCTTCGTAATATGATCAGGAATGATTCACCGAATTGAATGGAATGAATTCTTACCTCCTTATCTCAACGAATTTGTCAATAAACTTCATGTTTTCAAAAAGTTAAAACCCCCGAAGTTTCCACGCTCCACTTTCACTTCAACTTTCGATTTGTCACATTTTTTTCTCCTTTGAAATGGATTCTCGTAGACGGGTCTAACGATTGACGCAAACACTTGCTGCAATCATAGATTCGATAATAAGACAACATTAAAAGTCCAATGTCATAGAAAGTTCGTAATCATTCGAGCTGTATTCGATAAGTGTTTATTAAATTGTGCCAAGATAGTTTATTTACAGTGATATATGGTCAATTGTATTCAATGGTAGAATATTATTTATATACAATTTGAGAAAATAATCCAGTGATTGATAAATACGTTTCGAAGGATGTAATTGCAATTCAAGACGCAATGCAAGTGGCTGGGATTCATGGTAGATACAAAAGCTTAGTAACTGATTTAATATTAATGATATTAAATATATTTTAGTATACTATGATTAACAACATAAAATTAAAAATTTTGGATATTTTTTCCCAAGAGCTTTGCTTTTTGATTGAATCACTACAATCTTTTAAGCTGGTGTTTAGTAGAGATATGGCTATTGTTTGACTTAGTCAATTAGAATCTCTTCAACATTTCTTCCTTCGATATCTTCTCATTCCACGTCAAGATCTAAGTTATTGTAGAATCGGAATTCCAATATTCCTGAATTATTTCTGTGTCAATAATTACTGTGATCATTTGCCATGATATTGAATTTTATAAATTTGAAACATTCATACCTAATCGGTAAAGTGTGAACAAATGAGCAAGAAATCAATCACATTTCCCGTTTCAGCATATTTTTAAATAAATGTCGATACCGGAAATCTGTAGAAAAAATCAGTTTAACCTCAAAGTGCTTATAATTAAATCGAATTTTATATTAACGAATCCTACATTTCATTTATTTATACGTAGCAAAAGTATACTTGCTTTTGTATTAATAATAATCCATCTATTATGTGAAATTACTGTTATCAGTTGTTGTTTTGTCTATCGACCGGTTCAGCGTTGCGCTTGTGCTATACCACGCGATATGCTTATAGATTTTTGCATAGGTTGAAAATCCAGACGTATGAACATTGTTCACTCGACTTTTGTAACAGCGCATGCGCTATGGCTTCTACATTCTGCTTATGGCTTCTGGAGTCTTATGTGCTTCCACCTTAAGCAGTAATGTCTATTGATTATATTTATGGGTGGAGTTTTGGTTTTAAGATGTGCAAAAAAGAAACGTGTCTTGTTTGAGATACGTAACATTATTGCCTGGGTCTTGTAGAACCTTTTTGATATTGGCAGACAGTCCATTAATACATGTGATTGCACATCTGATTTTGTATTTTTTTTCCTCATTTTCCCACTCTACCTGTCATACAATTTTTTTGTTTAACCATTGCTGAAAACATTAAGGTCTATGAGTTTCAAATTCTTTCCTCTGAATCGAGGATGAGAAAAATGTATACATCTGTCAAATAATCCTATTGCAACAGATTTTTTGTGCTGAAAAAATGTCTTGAAATATATTGTCTGTAACGTCCTAACCGACTGTCTTCGTGGAACCAATCCAGTAATACGTTCTCATTATCCTCAATGTCTGAAATATGTAGAAAACTGATCCTTAACTCATGTGTGAACTGTATACGTGGGTGGAACTTGTTAAATTTTCTCAAAAGTGATTTAATATTATCTTTATCTATACAAGTGATGATATCATCTGCATATCTGTACGTCATGAAAAATCCAGATGAACGGCAAAGAAGGGCCATGCTCCTCTGCGAGGCAGAGCCGTCACCTGAGACGGTCTAGCGCTAATTAAGCGGACGGTGAGTAGTAATACCGACGATGAGGTCATATTCCGCTGTAAAGTCGGAGATGGAAATCGAGCTACCTATTTATCGACTAAAAGTTCAGCCTTACCGACAGTTTTATCAGCAGAAGGTCAAAATCTTGCTGCTTTACCGACAATTTTATCGTCTGAAAGTCAAAATCATGCGGCTTTACTATCAGTCTCGCTGTCATCCCCTTTACCGACGGTCAAGGTGTAGCGAAGACGCAAACCCTTCTGTTCCTCGTGCGATCAGCGTGTACCCATCTCAGGATTGTTCCGGTCAACCTTAAGCGGCTTGCGGTGTGATATTTTACACCCAACATTTCACAATTGATAATTCCGAGAATTGTTTTCGTTAACCCAATATCAACCTCGTGACATTTTTTTCTCGTAAGGTGCTTGTGAGGTCCAAAGACCAGTATGATATAAATCACGTGACAATCAACGATTAATAGTTCTGAGAATAACTGGGGTGAACCACGTGACATTCCGCTCCCACGATATCAAATCACGTAACGTTCGTTCCGAGTCCAAAGTCCGGGTGATATCAACCGCGTGACATTCCTATCAAAAAAACTACTGAGTGCAAAGTCTGAAGTGACATAGAACGCGTTATGTTCTTATCAAAAGTCCAGCGTCCGATGTGATATCAACCACGTAATGTCTTTACTCCCCACCAAGTGCCTGTCCAGGACTCTTATATAACGAAAGTAGCAGTAGTATGCCGGTTCTGGACCACCGCGTGTGCGTGTGTCCGTGTGAGGTGTGCGTGCGTCCGTGTGACCGGCCTAAGCTGACTTAACGTGGATATGCCGGTTCTGGACCAACGCGTGTGTGACCGTGTGAGGTGTGTGTATCCGTGTGAGGTGTGTGAGGTGTGTGTGTGTGTGTGTGTGTGTGTGTGACGGTGGTTCTCAACCCGTGGTTCTCAACCCCCGTGAGTGTTATCATCAGTGGGTGATTACCATCGCAGTGCGTGTGATTACCATCAGAGAGTGCAATGGTAAGTAGAACTCCGTTCAGATGCTCGATCACGTCTGGCCAGCTGCCCAATTAATACGCCGAGGCGGATTTTAACTTCCACATAAACCTGTCGTCCAAAATTACCTTGTTTTCGCGAAAAACTTACAATGTCGCCCGAGTAACCCCTTCGCATAAACCTGTCGGTTTTTCGCGATTTAGCGCATCCCAAAATAACACGATCCCCAAGATCCCCCCACCCCAACATTATCGTTCTATAAAAGCAGTTCGCCAGCAAAAATCCGCAGTCATAAAATCTCTTCCATCATGTCAGACTTCCATCTGAACAACAACGTCGGTGTAGTTGCGGCCCAACTCGACTGGACCGACCTTAAACGGCTAACCGGCGAGCCTCTGCGAGAACACTTTGCCCAGCAGTGGGCTCGAGTTCGTTGCGGCACAGTTAGTGCCGTCCGTGGAAAAAATGTACCAGGCTACATTTGCCTGCGATGTTTCGTCGTCCAGTGAGTATACACAACGCCTTAAAATCATCTACCATCAAAATCGCTTACAAAACATCACTTTTTGCAGCGCCAACATAGAACACTTCGACAATAATGTGCTATTCCACATCTCGTTCGTGAAACCTGACTCGTTCACGTGTCGAGTTTGTGGAGATAGCTTATTCGAAACAACCCGGCCAACAGAGGGTTGTACCAAGTGCGAAGAACTGATGGTCAAATTGAAACATGTTGCTGAAAGTATTAATTTTTACTTTCAATTCAACGTCGGAACACGCCTCCAACACCGCACTCGCACATTCCCTGATTATATAATGACTGCAGTATCATTTCCGGCCTCATGCTCAAAGGCCATCAACTTCCGCCTCCTAATAGTCGATTACCCTGTCATTAATTTTCGCAAAATGCAGGTTTATAATTAGTCATTTATATGCTCTTCTTCCATATGCAACAGAATTGCATTGTATGCAGAACGTTCTCAAGTGAGTTATTGCTCACAGCCCATCATTGTTTCATACTCCCACCACCATTTTTCCCTGTATATAAAAACTTCATCATACACCGCCTGAAGTCACATTCACTCCGCAAGCTGAATGGTCTCCACGCAAGCTGAACAATCTACACGCAATGGCTGAACTGCAAGAATTGGTAAATATACACCGCGCCGTCGACGTTGATCGCATTCTAACCAATGAATTATATTTTGTCACAGACAAACTTACTCGATGAGCCACCAACCGCGTCGAGCAACTCATTTTTCGGAGACTTTGGTTTAAGTCAACTGCTACCCGAATGGAATGTATTACCGGAGAACGAGCCGAAGACTGGTATTCCCGAATCCATCAAACTACTCACCGACACACATTCCTGTTCTCTCAACAACGACGTCGGCAACGGAGAGGTAACCGTCCAAATTAAAATCTACAATACCAAGGATATTCTACGAACTGACAAGACTGACTGGTGGCGAACCACTCTGTCCAACATGCAGTTCACAACCAACCGAAGCTCTGCCGAATATCAGCTTTTGGGTGACCTGACTGCGAAAGTCATCTCCCGAATCCGCAAACTCCCCGGCAGCAAACCTGAACGCAAACGCCGAATCACTCAAAAAAACAAATTTAAACCTTATTGATAAAAAAATGTATAGATTAAATAAACAACTTTATTAAAAATATGATCAATTTTTTATTTTTTAGTGCACATTTATTTCATTCATCGAAATTACTTTTGTCCTGATATTCATTGTACCACAGTCTCATGAGTTGCACGTTTTCAAACGCACAAATCCCTGCATAAAAGCTGCAATCAACAATCTTCTTGTCGTAGGATTTCCTGAACATTCCAATCGCTGGACAGCCCAGTTCCATCATATCCACCGCATTCAAATTTTCTGCATATTCCGCCAACCAACGAATTTTTTCCAATCCCTTGACAAGCACCAACGGCGTTCTGCCCAGGTGATCGCGCATAATCCTCCTCAAGTTGCCGTAAGTTGTAAAACCATCAGTCCACTGGAATCCATGATGATTATGCGTAAGATACTTCACTTGATGGCGCAGTTCATTCGACAACAGGTTCCAGGCGTATGGATCTCGAAATATGTAATGGCTCATAGTCTTTGCTACGTTCTCATAAAATGCGACTTCTTTTATCACGAATTCATTCCCAACGCCGATAAATCCCTGCACATCCACGAACATACAATCCATTACAGCAATTTTCGAACAACGTTCATTAGAAGTGTGTACTCGACGATTCGATCGTGCAGTATGAGACAATATGCAGCCGTACCATCCTCTATATCCGTTTCGCTCTCAAATTCTATTCGTATGTCAACTGTAGCACTTTTTATAGATTCATTTTGTCGCGAACAA
This sequence comes from Diprion similis, assembly GCF_021155765.1. NCBI lineage: Eukaryota > Metazoa > Arthropoda > Insecta > Hymenoptera > Diprionidae > Diprion > Diprion similis. The sequence goes on along the minus strand of NC_060109.1, from coordinate 5,723,167 downwards.
TCTATCACTATTATTGGTGCATCCTTGATGTAAGTTTGCATATCCAGAATGGGTCTATACACAGTTCCATAATACGAATTCTGGAACTTAGCATACATATCGTACAGTAGAGCAAATTGTTCATTTTTACAACTTACGTTTAGATTTTCATATGGATATGAATCACTGTTCAGAAATAGCTTAACGTTGCGTAAATCGCAATGGTCGAAATAACTCGCATGATTCTTCACGTTTTCCTTCCGATTTCTTTGCAATGCAAATATCACATATCTTGGTTTTTCCAGTTGCGTTGCTATTTTGATGGGCCAAACTTGCATTTTAGATTTCGGTAAATTGGGATATTCGTGCAACGACCAAGATCTGAAGCACATCTGTATCGGTTGATTTTTCTCCAATATTCTTAATAGCGACAGCTTTTCAACATCCGATGGCACCACATGCGGTATTCTCCTTTATAATTTTGTTATTTCCGAACGCATGTCTTCCGCAGCCGCACCAGTTTTGTAGCAATTTTTATCAGTTCTGCTTCGTATGATAATGAGCTCATGTCGAGCGTTGGCAACAATTTTCTTATAATCTTCTGCGAAACCCAGCACGGTATTCAACGGAATACACAGGCTGAAATCACCCGTGTGGTGGTTGCTTTTATATCCACCATCCTTCCATCCAAATATTTCCATGGCATTTTTCTTACTCTGATCCAGCGAAATATAATTTTTCAACGTTGATGTTATTCCGACATTCTTACAACGATCAATTTCTACACTATTCAATTCGTAGCGTATTTCATCGAAGAAAAAACACGGAAAGTTTTTTTCCAGCTCAAAATCAATTTGATAATTTCTCGCACCCGCAACAATTTTGAAAGCTTTTCCCTGAATGTAGATGAAACTCTCACTTGGCAGCACACACAAATCCTGCTGTTGTATCAAAATGCGTATCTCGTCGTTATTGTTGTAGGAGGAATTTGCATACGGATTATGTGAATGCACGATCGCCTGGTTGATGCTGTTGTCGTAGACCGGCGATGCATCGATTCTCAGGATGTTAGACATCATTTTCGAAGTTTAAACCCCAGCGAAATCAAAATCTTCTTGCTTTTTGAAGTAAGCAAACGTTCGGAATTTAGTGACCCTTTTGTATCCCTCGGCGATTCAGTACTGACCGAAACAGTGCTGGATGCTTGATTATATGCGTTGTTGAATGTTAGCATTTTCAATCTTCTTTTAAGTGAAGTCGTATAGTGATTTCTTCCCCTCTGAAATTGACCGGTGCTCCGCTCTGGTCAACTATACTCAGCGTTATATTGTCAATCACGCGAACACTCACCGGCATGTAGATGATGCTCCGGGGCGATTCCGAAATTTTATAACCTGGTGGAACGTCTGGGAAAAATTCGTGTATCGTGTGAGCCTGCGAACTATTGCTGAATGCGCCATATGTTACGCTACACTCCACTTTAATGGAATTAACTTTAGATATTTTTATCGGGTTTGTCGACTCGTGCCATTCCCCTGCTTTACGTATCTCACCATCATCAAACCCTCACAATGGCGCTATCGAGTTACCATCCGAGAAATCGATGTCCCATCTACACCAAACTTCCGATTCAAGTGTATTATTTTTGGCTCGAATTATTATGTTTGGTCCTTCGACCACCTTTTTACCAGCGCTAACATTTTGTGAAACATCAATCACGTATTCCATATGTTTTTGCAGATATTTGTTGACATCCTCAATGGTATATGACCCCGTCGGTATAGTAATTCGATTATTGTAATTATAACCCAAGCTGTTGCATGTTTCATCAATGTTGGGTATTGAATTGTATGATTGAAACGTGACCAGTCCCATTGAATACGATTTGCGGTGATTTAGAATTATCGGTGGAAAGTAATTCGCACTAAGGGTCGATGTATTACCCGTTAACGTGAAGGTTATAGACATTATTCCTTCGCTGCGAGAAATTTCAAACACAACTCTCCGCAATTGGATGCGTTGTCGGACTGATGCCTGTCATGATTGTACCAGATAACATTCCTTCCACCGAAGTATCGCACAACTTCGTTCGGCGGTGGTAAATTGCCAAAACTGTCGTAAGAATACACGTTGTGTCCAATTTTTTTATAAGCCACCCAATGTGTCCCCAATTCCGCATCACTATCTAAATTTATAATTCCGCTCTCGCGAACTCTGATTCGATTCGGTAAATTGTTCCGCATGAAAATACCCCGGAAATGTGATATTTCCATCTTTTTGGCAAATTTCCACAGTTTACGGTCTGTAGTAACCTCTTGCGGAAGTTTCACATTTTGGAGTTTTTTTTTAGCTTGTTGGTTGATTCCAAGAATAGCCCCCATCCTTTCTTGTAAGGTGCTAAATGAAGTCCCCTACCACGTCCACCCAATGCGATAGCCTCCATTGTCTTATTGTGACGTTCGTTTTCTTCCAATTCTTTAGCCGCGCCCGACGCATCATTCACCGCTTTAGCGATGCCGGCCGCCCCACCTGCCAACGATCCCGCGACTGATAGCCCCGCGAATATGGGTATTAATAGCGGTAGAAAACCACCATGCTTTGCAACCTTCAACACTCTGGGCAATTTAATATTCTTCTTATCCCCTCCAATTGCCTGTTTCGCTGCTTTAAGCGCTATGCGTATTACGCTCCCTTTGTCCGTCGGTTTAAACTTTTTCACCACCTGACGTGCGGATGTTATAGCAGCACGTACCGAGGGTTTTCTAATACCCATACCAAGTTTGACTTTAGCACGCATGGTTTTGTTAACTGCTCAACCACACGTTCTGTCCACTTTGCTTCCTTTCACGACTGCGTTGCAACGCTGCCTGAGCCAACCTTTTATCAGCCTCGTGTCTAAATTTTAGATCTTTACATTTCGCATAGGCAATATCATGTTCTCGACAGGCTTTGTCCAACAAATTCACTCCCGTTTGACCGCTGGCAAGACGCTGCTGCAAACGTGTTTCAGGACCGCAGAACTGATAACCCGGTAGATGTAGCTCAATGGGCAAATTATTGATTGCGGTATTTAACATTCCTCGTCCTCTGGGCATGTGTGCTATCAAGCGTCCGAAAAGCAACTGATCAGTATGTATTCGCCCACTGAGACTCATGCAACAACATGAAATTTATAAAACAGTCCGTCACTTTACCAATCAAAAATTTGGACAACGACGTGCAACATGTGTCAAAAATTAATCGCCACGGTAAACTATTACCGACATCCGTAAGAAGAATTATTTGCGGACCGTCGAATTGCGGAAAAACCAACGTAGTTATCAGCCTTCTCATTAATCCCAACGCATTACGTTTCCAGAATGTATACATATATTCCAAGTCTTTGGCACAGCCAAAATATGAATATTTACGCAAGGTCTTGAATCGTGTACCTGGTGTGTCCTATCTTACCTATTCCAACAATTGTGACGTAATTCCGGTGGAGCAATCCAAGCCGAACACGATTTTTATTTTCGATGATATTGCCTGTGATAAGCAGGACGTGGTTAGAGAATATTTCTGCATGGGTCGACATAAATCAGTTGATTGTTTCTATCTGTGTCAAACATACACAAAAATCCCCAAACATCTGATTCGTGACAATGCAAACTTCATAATTCTCTTCAAACAAGACGCTAAGAACTTGCGGCATGTATTCGATGATCATGTGAATACAGATATGAAGTATGCTGAATTTGAAAAATTATGCTCCATCTGCTGGCGTTCGAAGTATGGATTTCTTACGATTGATAAAGATAGTCCTATGAATTCCGGTCGATATCGCAGAGGATTCGATGAATTTATCATAAAAACGTGATGTAACCCGCCTGAGGTTACAGTGTTACGTCTGAATGTGTGCCTACAACATCTTTAAGTATGCTGAAGACAACGAAATCTGAGACCGATTTGAAGCGCAAGATAGTGGAAGCAAGCGCTGCGGTGAGGAAGAAATAACAAGCATTGAAAACTGATAGCCGACAGCGAAGCGATGGAGAGAACTTTTAAACCGATTGTTGAGCCGCTGACTGCTATAGCAAATGCATCTGAGTTCAAAGCGGATGCTATAAAGCCTGAATTGTTTGCTGACAATGATGATGATGAATTGGATAATAGTATGGCTTGGGACTATTACAAACAGACTCCAAACTCAGAATATCGCATACGAAAACCGAGTCAATCGCTTATCAGGAAAGTGTTTTAACGCAGAGGAGGTCTGGAGCAATCTACACCCAATACGCGTGAAAGCAATGATATTGAAGATGACGCAAACTTTACGATTGAGCGAACTATTCCCGTCTTGCGTGAAACGGTTCACACGACGCCAGTCACCGAATCTCATACGGAATCGCCGCGGTCGGCGTTGATGGAGCAGATGGCTGACCCTGATACTTCAACGCATATGGAACGCGCGTTCGAGGAAAACTTTGGCACTTTGGCCAAGAATTATATAATGAATTCAATTCGCGATACGGCAAATACAATGGATTCGGTTTACGGAATTAGATTTGTGAACAATGATGGAGCCCCTGGTTTCATGATTGGTGACTCACCGATTGAATTTGAGCTAGATCATTTTTACGTTAAAAACATGCGATTCAAAACAACTCCGGGTATATTGGAACTCATGTTTAACAAAATCCCCGACGAAGATATTCATACAGATGATGATCTTCGTAAATATCGCGACATCATAGATTCTACAAATGCCCACAAAAAAGGCTATCTAAAATCTGGTCAAGTATGCGGTAATAAATCCTACAAATATCGGAACATTATACGCAAGTTATTTCCAAGTCGCTCGACACTCGGTGAAGGTCTCAACACCAGTAAACATATCGTGCGAAAGAATTCTCGATTAGAGTATACATATTGGGATGATCCAAACGAGTTGGTGGACAGGTTGTGGTTATTGAGTCGTTTCGAGGCTGCCGGTAACACGGCTCACACGAATGAGATTATCTCAATAGTGGAGGAATTACGTGAAGCTAATATTATTGTTCGAAGAATGAGTGGAGAAAAAATACAGCTGGTCAGAGAGCTACAAGCACCGGCTCGTCGTAACTTTAAGCGCCGACGAGTGATCGTGAAAGCCTTTGATGACTTGTGGCAAGCGGATTCGGTCGAAATACGGCAGTATGCCGAAATAAATTGAAATTTCAATTACATTCTAACGGTCATCGACGTGTTATCCAAATTCGCGTGGGCTGTGGCACTGAAAAATAAGAGTGCTCAATCGGTTGTCGACGGATTTAAAGAAGTTATTCAAAGCGGCCGTTCACCTAAGCATCTTCAATCGGACGATGGTAAAGAATTTTTCAATGCCGAATTCAAAAAGTTGATGAAAAAGCACAACATCAACCATTACTCAACCGACAGCGCTATGAAGGCATTGGTCATAGAACGTTGGAATCGCACACTCAAGGATAAAATGTGGCGATCATTCAGCCTGAATGGATCATACAAATGGATTGATAATATACAACAGTTGGTGGTGGAATACAATAAGAGCAAAGATAGTACCACGGGTATGGCACCGATAAAAGTGAATCGTAAAAATGCAAACCAGTTACTCGCAACAGTCTACAGCAACGTTAAACAAGTTAAGCCAGTAAAATATAAAGTAGGAGATTTCGTGAGAGTTAGCAAGTACAAGACGATATTCGCGAAAGGTTACACACCAAATTGGTCGACCGAAATTTTCAAGATTCAAAAAGTACAAAACACAAATCCGCGAACTTATCTTCTGATAGATCAGCAGTCAAACCCAATCCAGGGGGGTTTCTATGAAAAAGAACTGCATTCCGTGAAATATCCCGACGTATATTTAGTGGAGAGAGTTTTGAAGAGGAAAGGTGACAAGGTGTTCGTGAAGTGGTTGGGTCTGGATAAATCACATAAATCTTGGATAAATAAAGACAATGCATTGTAGTCGTTTTATTCACATCGTGTTTATATTTTTTGTTAAATAAATATTATTTCTGTACAGATGGTGTAATTTTTACATGTCCCCAGGGTAACGTGTCTGTACTATCGGGTAGCAAATACCGCTTATCATCGTGATGGCTTAAAGCAAGTTTCAATTGTCGAATTGAATACACTTTATGCAGATTCGAACGAATGATTCGCTGCGTTTTTGAAATACTCTCGTGTTGGTTAAGGCAGTCGAGATAATTTTCGAAAGTTATTTGATTGTTCAATACATTATTTTTCACACCTTTTGCTCTCTTCACGATCTTATTGTCATCCATTCGCGTGTCATACATTTTGGATCGCAATCCGACAAATTCAGTCATTATTTCGCCATTTCTCTCATCCTTCATTAGTCCTACAACTTTTTTGTTAACCTGAGGGATTTTATAAATATTATCCGCAGGATAATCGCTGGTGTCGTATCTGTCAATATTGTTGCGAATGAATTCATAAACGTCGCAAGATTTTATTTCATAAATAAGACTATCCGTATCGGTATACATTAACTTACAATTTGATTTAAACTCTGGTAACATAAAAGAATAATGAAAGTCGTAGACGCAAATTTTGGATAAATCTAGAATGGCCATCCTGGCGTAAATTGGCTTGTTAAATATCACTTCGAGCCTGTTCAGCTGTATCGCAACGAAATTTTCATCGAATATACATCGACTGTTGAAATTTGGTCGCGATATCAGTGCTTTGGCATCGCAACGTCCATGCCATTTTCGCGTTAACTTGACGTCGGAATATTTACGAACATATTCCATCGTTTTACCAAATACCGCGTCGTTCATCAGTTTGTATAGATTCTGTTCGAATTTGTTGGCACTTTTGGCTCTTAACGCCGTGTTCAAATCAATATAACTCTTCAACCATGCTGATTGTTTGAATTTTAATATTCTATGACTTTTACGCAATATCAAACGGTTTTTCACACACTGTTGCAAATTACGATAATGTATAACATAACGTGTCTTGTTCTGCAACGTAGCTAAAAATTTCGGAGTTTTCCCACCGGGGGGTTTTTGATGATTTGGACAAAAGGGTAAGTCTTGATGTAATACGTGAACATTGGTGGGGTATTCTAAATCTACCTTCAATATGTATCCATCATCAGACTCTTCGCCAACGTGCATGAAATCAAAATCATGTACTCGATGCACCCATTCAAAATTCCTACAAGGCAGGTACTGAGACATCGCCCAACCATATAAATTATCTACGTCTAAGTAGAGCAATGATTTGGTTTCCAACTGTGGATTGTAATCTGTCATATATTTATTATTCGCTATACTGTATCGATTCGAGCATTGACTCAATCCTCCACGCAAGCCTCCTTCAATGAACAGCAGCATATCAACGTCCGGGAGTAATTCCAGCTGAATTTTGGTGTTGAAAAGCATGCAATCACAAGTAAAACCGGGTAAGGTACAGTAGTGTGCTGGATCTAGCTTATATATTCGGAGGCAATTATCGCGGAAATTTTGAAAGACGTCTGCAAGGAGCATTACGTCAATTTTCAGATACAAATCACTATACTCGCCCAATGATGTGATATTAAAACTGTGCCAGACGTTCTGTGCATGAGCGTAGTCTTAGTCTTCAATATTTTGGTCGTTCAATACGTTATAAAATGATTCTTTCGAGGGTCATGAGCGTTCGTTCAGTCGGTCAGCTTCGGTCACGTAATCATACGGAAATATCCCTTTGCGGGTTAGAAGATTGAATTGCGAATCTGTGGCGTTGGGGATTTGACATTTTAAATTCGTTAAATCATTGTGCCGCAGGTAAGAACTTAGTTCGGCTAAACTCGAACTCATATGTCGATAAGAATCGATGAATTGAAGTCTTACGGCGAGGCTGTAAAACGTCTGGGTGAATGCTATGTACTTTTCTTTGGTAATTGGTAGAACACTGAGCGAGGATGATTTAATATTAGCCAATTCACCGATTATGAAGTGCGCATCGTAACCACTCAAGTTGTGGAATACACGGGTACGGTGCGATTGAGTTTGTAATTCAGATTACAATTTGAATGTGCAGGCCCGCGATATAGTCCTGTAACATGACAATGATCCTTCACGTGATCATTTAGATGCACAAATTTTAGCTCGCAAATGTGACATACTACAGCGTTTTCGAATTCAATCTGTTGTTGACCAGACAATTGATACATAGATTTCTTTTGATTGAAGTATTCAGCTACCCTGACTGCGATTCCGTGTAATTGATGGGCTAACCATTTCTGATAATCGACACCTCGATAGGAATTGTAGTATGATAGCGACTCATCGTGACTACATTCAAAATAATAACCTACGCTATACGGTACATGTTTATGATATATCTTCGTATTCGATGATTCAGAAGACTGTGAGGAATTCTCCAACAAACACTCAAAATCTGCGTAAACTATGTATGGTACTTGCATTTTGTTTGAGTTATTCTCAAACTTTAACCACTTGTTGGACTGATCTGGAAGCGTGAGTTGCCAAGGTGTATCTGGACTGCAATCAAGCCTGTGCGCGAGCAATTTTGCTTCGGAGTAGAAAAGATGTGAACATCGATTACAAACATGGATTGCATGCGTACGTGCATTCAATTGACGATTGACTAGTCGCGATAAATTTTTAATCCAACAGAAGTGTGTTCTTTCATGGGAGAATTCATCGTCAATGTTTTCATCGTGTAGCATGAGCAAGTTGATGTGTTCGATACTTGGATTTTCATGCCGACTGATGAGTAGTGGTAAGACTTGATGCCGCTTGCCCCGTTTCTCCAGAATATATACATTCACGGAAATATTATTAAGTTTTTCAAATTTCGGAATGTCATTTAATTTTGTAGGGAATTTGATACCAGTGAAATTGAATACTTGATTGTAACGGGGGTAGGAAGTTACTCGATTCGCGTGTGAAGCAGCAGGATGTCGAGCGGATACGCAAGCCCAAGCAAAACAAGCGTTATCGGCATTTTGAACATTAACCACGGCTTTTTTAACCTTAATATCGCTCGGCAAGTCTATCCACATCGCATCTTGACTAATAAATTATCTATACTAATCAAGGCCCAGCCACTATCGCGCTCCTGAAATTCTTCGATTTGAGCTAGTAGAGGTGATGCAACATACTCTTCGTACTATTCCGCCAGATTCGAGGTTGTTTGAAGAGTGACGTTCTTCGTATGGAAGAATTTTGTTTCGGATTTCACATCCAAAACAAAAGTTGCAGATAGCGTGGTGTTGACTTTGAGATGGTGATGCTGGCGAAGCAATGTGTTGAGTTTCTCGAAAATAACGGTGTATGCAGCTGTGAGGAATAGTTTTAGATCGCTGATTCGAAAGTTGGTGATTACCCCGGTGATCAAACGCTTCTCGAACGTAGATTCCAAATCATCCCATTGAATGGCCGGAGCGTCGTGCGAGCCGCCTCGAATTGAAGGGTTTAACACAGCGCGTTGAGACGTCAATTTAACAATGAGAGTCTGAATCTTTCGTTTATCGGCAAAACTGGTGGTTCGATCTCTGTACAAGTCGTTCAGGGTTTTCAGAAGTTTGAGACTAATAGTGTTCCACTGCGAAGCGAGATCTTCATTGGAGTCCGTAGTGAGTCGCTGGTATGCAATGTCTAATTTATCAATTACGGTATGAAAATCGTCGAACCGGTTTGTCATTGTGCATCCAAAAACGTTTCGAAAATTATATGAACAGCTCTCGTGATACAATGTACGATTCAACTCACAGCTACTCTTCGCGCAAAGTATCAGCAATTATGCTATAGTTCTCATTAGCAGCTCTAACGTAAATATATTCATCGACTACGGAGAGATCCTGGTGAAAAAAGTATATTGGTTCCCACTCGATGTCTTTGAATCTGGATATCGCTGATAACTGTAATGGGATGCGTGGTTCGCAACGAGCCGGCTCGTCACATTGCGTGAGCAAGGAAATGTGACACTTGTGACAGTATTGGGGAAAATCAAGTTTTTGCACGTTGATATGAAATATGCAGGTCCTAGAGATCGCGACCGGATTGAATGATCACATATGACTTGTTTATAGCACTGATGGCACACGTTCAGAAAAATTGGTGGATGAAAGAATCGATCACCACCTTGATATATATCACAGGCGTAGAACTGATAGGCAACGAACTTGTAGTAATACACTGTGCGGATGCGAGATAGCAGTGCAGCATTTTATATCGTGGTGAGGAGTGGTGGGGGAAGCCTTTTAGCGGTAGCAGAAGTGTTGTATAATTGCTGACTGCAAGACAATGTATTGACATTGAGTGGCCTCTGAGCTTGAGGCCGGAAATGATACTGCAGACATTATATTTTCAGGGGAATGTGTGGAGGCGTGTTCCTATGTTGCATTAAAACAGAAAGTTGATACTTTCGACAATATGTTTTAATTTCGTCATCACTTCGTCGCACTTGGTACAACCCTCTGTTGACCGGGTTGTTTCGAATAAGCTGTCTCCACAAACTCGACACGTAAACGAGTCGGGTTTAACATATGAGATGTGGAATAGTACATTGTTGTGAAATTGGGATATGTCGAAACTGAAAAAATTATATGAGTTAACAATTTTGATGACAGATGATTTGAAGGTGTTGTTTTTACTCACTGGGCGATGAAACAGCGCGGGCAAATGTAGCCCGGTACATATGCTAACAACGCTAACAGTGTCGCAACGAACTCGAGCCCACTGTTGGGCAAAGTGTTGTCGCAGGGGCTCGCGGGTTAGCCGATCGGTCCAGTCGAGTTGGGTCGCAACTACCCGGACGTTGGTGTTCAGATGGAAGTCTAACATAATGAAAGATTTTGCAACTGCGGATTTTTGCTGGAAAACTGCTTTTATATGATGTTAATGTTGCGGTGGGGCGAAAAAATCTGAGGGATCGTGTTATTTTTGAATGTGCTAAATCGCAAAAAAACGACAGAATTATGCGGAGAGGCCCCCGGGGTGTATTAATTGGGCAGCTGGCCAGGGTTCTACTTACCATTGCACTCACTGATGGTAATCACCCACTGATGGTAACACTCATGGAGGTTGAGAACCGCGGGTTGAGAACCACAGGTTGAGAACCACGGACACACACACACACACACCTCACACGGACACACACGCGTTGGTCCAGAACCGGCATATCCACGTTAAGTCAGATTAGGCCGGTCACACGGACGCACGCACACCTCACACGGACACACGCACACCGCTCGCCCTATGAAAACAATTATCATCACTGAAAACCGATTTTTCAAGTTTAAACCTGTCAAGGGCACGTGAAAAGTAAAAAAGACGAATCCCGCGAAATGTTTGAAATTGATCAACATTATGGAACCTGTGTACAAAATTTTGGACAAATCATCTCCAACGGAAATTCATAAATGGATTACATTTGAGATGCAAAATATCCGACTTCTAAACAAAATACTGCGAAAGGCTTCAACGATAGGTGAGAAAACAAAAAGTATCACAACGATCGGACTCTTCAAATCGCTGGCGCGAAAATTCAAACGTCTGCAGAGAATGGGTGACGGTACGCGGAAACAAAGAGGAAGCGATTGCGTTCACTGGGAAAAATTGGAATCCGCTTTTGAGGGAAGAATACGAATATTGGATCCCTCACCAATATGGAACATAAAGACGTGGAGAGGTTTCTAGAAGTCGCAAAGTTACTTCCTGTGATAAGACTGAAAAATGCTTTGAAGCAAACCAGGAGCCAGAAAATTAACGCTATCCTGGCTCGTAAATTCGAAGTAAAGAAGGATGATCACACAGTAGAAGAAAACAAATTCTTCAATACAAGAAGCGAAATCATCCTCGAAACAACGGATATTAACGAATGTTTCATCGAAAATATAACAAACCGTTTGTTAACAAAGTTGAAAGATTTCCAGGAAAAGGATTCAGGCTGGTCTTCACTTGAAATTATAAATCTTGCTGTCAACACTAACAAGTATACGCCACTACAAGGTGGTCTGTGTACCTACACCCTGTGACCAAAGCACATAAGAGATACGAGAGCTGTGGTCAACATTCAAAACAACGACCTTACTGCTTTCTTTGGTCGGTCACCGCAGCTCTCTTCCAAGCCAACAACAACAATCCTAACGTAACCAGCTTGTATCCACATTTCAACTCAGTGCTACGGTATGATGGTGCAAACTTTTCTATCTCTCTTGACAAAAATACCATTTTGAAATTTGAAAAATCCAACGGACTTTCCATCAATGTTTATGGTATAGACCGAACGAATTCCCCAAAAGCCTCATTTACTTTCCGATCACCGTCAGGACCGTAGATTAAGTTTAGCTTCAGCTAGTGAATCAGGACGGAGACTTGGTTGATTTTCGTGTTGAAGTTGTAACTGTGAGACAACACATCAAATTGCAAAATGCGAAGAGTATCGATTATAACAGACAGCCATAGAGTAGGTATATCAGTAAGTTGACAATCCGTAAGGTGGCTTGAAACCTTACAAATTGAATTGTCTACACGTCAAATCCAAAAGCCAAACTCCATGGTTGCAACGCAATTTCCACGGTGTATCTTGGAGTTGTGAAAATATACCGTTCGAGAAAGTGGAATGGACAATTGATTACGAGCTGTGCAGAACGCGCAGGATGTATGTGAAAGGAAAAGAAGACGAGATTGGCTGCTTAAAATTCTACGCAAACTTCAAAACATCGATTTGCTGGATTTGGGCTGTCCATCGCTTCAAACCATTCAAAAAACTTCGGCTGTTCATATACGATGTGACAAGCACACAATACCCAACGTAAACTGCGCAGCTCAAAACGTCGTGTTACTTCGAAATTAGTGACTGAATCACCACGTTGTACGTATGGTGACTGTGTGCTATTTGTGCTAATGCGCAGAAGCATCTACAAGAACAATTCCGCATTCCTGGCGAAGATATCATGCTGGTTATGATACTGTTGAACAAAATTATCGTACTGACGTTATAAAGTAATTTCTGCTTTAACATAAAAAAAATTCTAAATAAAGCTCTTTTTTTAATATTCATCAAGTTGTTTCACACCTTCAACTTAGCTCCAAAAAAAAAATGTCTAAGCAGCTTGATTCTGTCGATTGTCACATCAGAGCTAATAAAGGTGTTCAAAATAGCTCTTGATTAGGCCATTACAAGGTAACAAAATTTGCTGGGTCAAAGGTAGACAGAATAGCTTAATACTGACTGACAAATACATATAATTTTAATCGTTTTATTCAAAATTAAACTTAGTACTATTTCAAGGTATAACATGTGTGTGCGTATGTGATACTTACATTGCACGTAAACGAATTCGAGTTGATAACATGGCCCAACCAAGCGCCGCAGCCGCAACCGAGTGTCATTATTTGCTGCCAACTATTTTGTCACCAAATTTCGTCTCAACTTGACGAATTCCGCTGTACTCGAAGTAGGCTTCAAAGTCCGAAATATTTTTCAACGGGAGAAATGTCTCCAGTCGTGCGCCCTCATTTAATTTTGAGAAATCTATGATTGTTACTGTCAATTCGTGTTTGCTCAAATTTTTTTGTGAGTTGATTTAGTTCAGATCTGATTTGAAGTAGATGCTTCACTTCCTTAATGTTCTTGATGAACAGGTCTAGTCGCTTATGAATTTGCGTTGTTGTTGCGGAGCACTTTTCATTTGCAGGAAGAACAGCTTCAGACTAACGACGAAGTTTTCACTTCTGACTTTTACAACATTCCCACCACCTGCATTTGAAACTTGATGGGGATAGAGAATATCACGTGGTTGATAACGCATCAGACCTTGGTTCTCATAAACAGTTCTTGGTCACAGGAAAAAAATGTCACGTGGTCAATATCGTGTGAATAGGCTATGGGGTGGTTGATATTAGACAGGCATCTCGGGTAACGGAAACAATTGTTGGAACTACTTAACGTCGGCAGCAGGAATCTCTATGCAAAATCGGCATTGCTACACAACTTTCGCACACATACGCTTTATATGGAAACTGTAATATCTACTCTCGATGAAATAGCTGACAAACAAAGTCTTGTAAATATATTATTAGCGGCAGTATAGTTGGGTAAACATGGTATTGTGGAACCAGCATTAACGTCGCCCCTAATGCTATAAGTCCTGCCCATTTGAAAATGAAGGTGGAATGCATCTTTTCTCTTCAACTGAAGACTATTGTCAGAATTTTATTGATGTGTCTCAACTCTCAATAATTGGAAAAAAAAGGTTAATTTACACATTTAAAGTACCAGGTAAAGAACCGTGGCCACTTCTTCCGAATATCCCCGTTCCTATCAAGATTAATAACACTTACGTGACGATAGTACCCACGTATAACCTTCGCATACAAAGGAACAAATGTGTAAGGGAAGCCACTATTGTAAAACTGCAACGCGTAGGAGACTACTTCTTAGGACCCTGCGACGGTGTAGAGCATAGAATAGATACTATAGAATTATGCAAAATATTTAACCATACAGTACCAAGAAATTGCACTATTTGCAGATTTGTCGTGACGGATATCGCGTTTTCCCACAAGCAGGGCTTGCAAGTGATATTGCCATCCGAATCTGCACGGGTTATCACGACCTGTCTTAATCAGTAAAGCGTTTTACTCAAACTGACTCAGGCATCTCTGATCACGACTAATGATACTTGTGAATTACACACGCTCATAAAAAATCCAGACAAACAAAGCAGAGAAGCTAGGCTCCTTAGTCACGCAGAACCATGACCTGAGACGGTCTAGCGCTGACTAAGCAGACGGCGAATCATCCGTACCCATGATATAGTGATTCTTGAAGCAGTCTTGATGCTCGAGCGCAAGCGAACGGGTAGACCGACACTTGCTTTATAAATGTATAAATTACGTGTGTACTCCTTAATATCCACTTCAATTGATGAACGAATAACCGATATAATCAATAATCCATCTCATCTGATATCTGATCTATGCCACATAACACATAGAAGAACACCAAATTGAAAGGTAAATTGACCTCTGTGAACTTTGCCCCTCATTTTTCGAGGATCGATTTTTTTTAGGAGTTCTGGCTTCTATTCGAATAGTTCTAGAGTTTTTTGTAAGTTTTGAAAATAGTTCTGTCAATCGTGGTAGTGAAAATCGTATTTAACACTCGGGAGGCCAACTTCACAAAACAGACTCCTAAAAACCGACGCAATTTCTTTCAACCCAATAAAATCGAAAAATTTCATTGGTATTTTCTTTAGAACTCTTGTAGGGCTACCCAGAACTCTCGAGTAATTTTGAAAATCCGAAAAAATAAAACCTAAAATATCCGGGAATCCAGCTACTATGCCTAACTTCTTCAATTTTAATCGGATTCCGAAATTTTGTGACAAACGTAGAGAGAACTCAGGTAGGAATATGAAGAACTCGGAACAGAACTCCCGGCACTCGAGTTCCGTCAAAAACATTCCGAAAATCGTCGATTGAACTCCGAGAATCTCGCGAAACGTTTTTGATTCCGATCGTATCGCGAAACTTGATAAAAATCATCGGAAGGATTCAGGTAGGGCTACCCAGAACTCTGGCCAGAACTCCCAGAACTCGAGTCCCCTCAAACACATTTTGAAAATTCTCAGTCGAACTCCGAAAACCTCACGTAACTTTCGAAGGTAAGACAATTCTATTTGAAGTCTGTCGGTCGAATCTATCAAATAGATTTGTTTGACCAGGTAAAGGAACTTTTAAAATCGGTGCTAGTAGTTGCGTTGAGCCAAGATATCGGTCATTCTGAGAATAATAAAATATTAGCATCAGAAGTTCACCTACGGAAAGTAGCTGTGCATATCAAGGAGACCGAGAATTACGACGAGCAATCAGACGATGAAGAAGAGTATAAAAAATGGAGCACCAACGAGGATGAAGAAGAAGAACAATCACAAAGTTGGAGGCATTGGGCAAATTCAGTATACACCGATGCACAAAAGATAGCTACCAATTGTCAAGACGCCGGTTCACCAAACGCGTATTATAATCCTGAGGCAGTGAAAAGAATAAAAGCCTTTATTAGCTACGTACCACTTTGGACGGGTATAATGCGGCCTTATTTCACTTTTGGCAACACGATTGCACCATCTGCGCACGTAGAAGCAGAATTTTCAGAATTAAACAGAGTGTTCAAAGGTCAACTCCCGATGCGCGCGGACAAGTTTGTAAAACGCCACATAGACTACGTTAACGGAACGCTGCGATTGACTTCCGGCCAATCTTCAGGTCGAATCGAACTTAAGTCATTTGGAACTGATGAAACAGAATACAAGGGCAATGACGATATAAATTTGATGATGAACGATCATTCATCTGAACACTCAGGAATCAATGATACCACGGACGATTCTACTCATCAAACTATCAATAGCACCAAAGATACCGATTGTGATTTCCATATAAATACTGACGTCCGTCATTTCTATTACATAGACAGTGAAAACGAAGAGAACGGAAGCAGAGTCCAAAGTGAAAGCGAAAAGCGTTTGGAAAGCACCGATGATACTATAGCCGAAATCGACACGGATAATTCCAAAAATGACATTTAACTATAGACCGGAAGTGATACTAATCTAGATATGCGGAACAAGACACACGATTGGATGACACTTGAAATCACAGAA
Source organism: Diprion similis (assembly GCF_021155765.1). Classification (NCBI taxonomy): domain Eukaryota; kingdom Metazoa; phylum Arthropoda; class Insecta; order Hymenoptera; family Diprionidae; genus Diprion; species Diprion similis. The sequence goes on along the minus strand of NC_060109.1, from coordinate 5,706,534 downwards.
AATGACGAAAGTAGTGAACGTCTGAAAATGAATAACTTGAATGAAGTTGAAAATTGGAAAGGGAAAGCTAATCCTCCCAAAGAGTTGGGTGCTAAAACCAGTGCGAAGCGTGCCAAAGCCAACTACTTGGACCCATGTCCGGACTGGGACACGATTCCAAATCACAGAACCATTGGGATTCCATTGATAAATAATGGTAACTTGTGTAGCCCTGTGATTGTGGGTCAAAGACGTATTATCGTAGTACAAACGTGTGCGACTGATTCACTGCTGCAGATAATTGGAAGTTCACTCGTCGTATTTCCGACATATGAGGCAAACGTGAGCGGCAGTGAGAATTCGTTTTTGAACTTGGCTCGAAGCATAGTTACCAGCGGAAAGCTAAATTCTAATCATTACAGACAAAGGGCTGAGATCTTGTGTTCGATTCCGATCTTAAATCATCGCGTGAAAACCCGTTACCGGGTGGAAAGCTTGAACTGCAAATGTAATGTTGGGCATTTGTACGAGTATTTATTTGCAGATTCGCCGAGTTATACCGTAACCACAGAGTGTCACGAGTGCTATCATATTGCGAAAACATCTTATTTGTACCTCAACGTGAACGTGAACGTGCTGTTGCGGGACGGACTTTGTGAGATACAGGAGGCAATCAGCGTTCAAGGTTTGAAGAACGTCACTCCATGTAGTCAATGCCGAACAACTACAACAACATCAAAAACCTACGGTCCGCAAATCATGATAGATACGTCTGTGATCACTGACCATACTTACTTGAACACTCTGGATTTTGAAGTTGAAGAGTGCGAATTAGCTGGAATAGCCTAAGCACGTGTCAATTGACGGTGATATGTATACCCTTACGGGGGTCGTACATTATGACAAAGTGCGCGAGCATTACGTCGCGTTTACTCTCAGAGGCATAAACTGGTGCGAATACGACGACCTAAAGAAAAAACCTTTGAACATACAAGGTAAGCGCGTTGTGAAGCCACATGTAACGATATACGTAAAAAAACATAATATTAATTCAACCTATTTTTCACGATCACAGCAATTAGGTATTTGAATGGAAAATTTCCAAATAGCTCCTTGGGTCCGTCAGATGGAATGTCAAAAATTAGTTCACGGATATTTCTTTTTTCTTTCAATTCGATTTTTATTAACAAAGATATAGCAAATTGAATTAGCGTGACGTATATCTATATCTATGCACAGTATGACATTACGGGTCAATTTTGAACTGCTATATATTTGTTAATGAACATTGAATTAAATAAAGAAAAAATGCGTGTCAATTATTTCTCGATATTCTATCTGACGGACCATACAAAATTTTTCGTACGAATACTCAACTCTCGAACATTGATCGGGGAATACCATAAAGAAGAGAGTACATTTAAATACAAGAAAAATACATAAAATTTTATATAAAAAAAAAAAACACACAAAAAAATACAAAAAAAAAAAAACATTCAAGAGGAGGCCAGAAACTCGCCACGTCCATGTCGTTGGCCTTGGGTAATGCTGAGAGCGAGCTTATACGGGGGTTGAAGGGCAAGGAAGAACTGCCACCTCAATTCGAGTACGACTATACAAGCATTGTGGATTAAGATTAAGACAACACACAGTTATACAGGGTGGTCGATTGAACTATTTTTTTGGATTTTGGAAATTTCTTGGAGACGACCGAGTGACGGGAGTTCTGATCGGAGTTCTGGATAGCCTTGCCTGACTCCTCTCGATGATTCTGATCGAGTTTCGCGATCCGATCGGAATCGAAAAAGTTACGCGAGATTTTCGGAGTTCGACTGAGAATTTTGGAAATGTTTTTGAGGGGACTCGAGTTCTGGGAGTTCTGACTGGAGTTCTGCGTAGCCCTACCTCAATCCTCTCGATGATTCTCATGAAGTTCCGCGATCCGATCGAAATTGAAAAAGTTACGTGAGATTTTCGGAGTTTGAGAATTTCCAAAATGTTTTTGAGGGGACTCGAGTTCTGGATCTTCTGATCGGAGTTCTGCATAGCCCTACCTCAATCCTCTCGATGATTCTCATGAAGTTTCGCAATCCGATCGAAATTGAGAAAGTTACGTGACATTTTCGGAGTTTGAGAATTTTCAAAATGTTTTTGAGGGGACTCCAGTTCTGGGAGTTCTGATCAGAGTTCTGCGTAGCCCTACCCTAATCCTCTCGATGATTCTTATGAAGTTTCGCGATCTGATCGAAATTGAAAAAGTTACGTGAGATTTTCGGAGTTAGAGAATTTTCAAAATGTTTTTGAGGGGACTCGAGTTCTGGGAGTTCTGACCAGAGTTCTGGGTAGCCCTACCTGAATCCTTCCGATGATTTCTATCAAGTTTCGCGATACGATTGAAATCCAAAAAATTTCGCGAGATTCTCGGAGTTCAATCGACGATTTTCCAAATGTTTTTGAGGGAACTCGAGTGCCGGGAGTTCTGTTCCGAGTTCTTCATATTCCTACCTGATTTCTCTCTACGTTTGTCACAAAATTGAGGAATCCCATCAAAATTGAGGAAGTTAGGCATAGTAGCTGGGTTCCCGGATATTTTAGGTTTAATTTTTTCGGATTATCAAAATTACTCGAGAGTTCCGGGTAGCCCTACAAGAGTTCTAAAGAAAATACCAACGAAACTTTTCGAATTTATTGGGTTGAAAGAAGTTGTGTCGGTTTTTAGGAGTCTGTTTTGTGAAGTTGGCCCCCTGAGTGTTAAATACGATTTTCACTACCACGATCGATAGAACTCTTTTTAAAACTTACGAAGAACTCTAGAACTATTCGAATAGAAGTTTAAACTCCTAAAAAAATCGATTCTCGAAAAATGAGGGGCCAAGTTCACAGAGGTGGTAAACTGTTCATGACTTCGTTTTCTAGATGTTTCATTGCTAAGTCTGCTACGACTGGACTTACAGGAGAGCCCATAGCCACTTTAAGTGATTGTTTGTAAAATGAATTATTGTGTGCAAGGCCACTTGATTCAAGACCAAATTTCCATGCATCTACAAATTCCTTTTTGTTTATTGTTGTGCGTTCTTTGATTTCAGGCCACTTTTGACTGACTATAGTTATGACTAGATTCGTAGGAATGTTTGTCAATAAAGATGTGACATCAAAAGACAACAATACTGTGATGTTATTTTCTGGCTTTCACCTTTTACGCCACAAATCTTATATCTAGCTAACGTAAATGTACACATAGTCAAGCGCAAGGAAATATGAAATGGATAATAACACGAATTTTGTGATGAAATATGGAAAGCCCAGTAGACAATTATTATAAAAAAATTTGGAAAACGTGAAATAGGAGAAAATCGTGTAACGTGGTTACACATTGCATAAAAATACTAAAAAATATCAATCATCCAAACCCATTCACTTTCAAAAATATGCCTAATTCTGCGAACTATACATACATAGATCAACACAAGCTTGCTGTCTTTGTGATTCTAAGTTAATAAATGATTCTACTTTTAGCTAATGACTCGAAGTTCAGTGAAGCTCAAAATCAATACCTTACAACAATTACATAGAATAAACGACCACCTCAGTATATTTTACGATAAACGAATGAATGTGGCACGGACACTTACTATTCATTCATTTTTGTAAACTTGCTCGGATCTTCCAGGAAAGGATGCGGTCCGACGGCTCTGTAGATGATGCGGTTCCTAGTACTTCTTTGAAGAATCAATAATTCACCATCACCAATCATTGATTATTACGCTGGTGTAGATCCAATCTGATATGTGAAATTTCCGAAGCGAAGAGGTGTACAATTGAACTTTCAATGACGTTTGACAAAATTACTGAACGTGGTGGTATTAAAAAGGGTTACGTCGTACGAGGAATTTCAGCGACTTGTTGCTTCGCTTACTACTACTACGTGACCTTGAGGTATAGTTTTTCCTTCAATATTTTTAGCAAAGCACCAAGTATACGTGACGTGTCTTTCTATTTTTCTTCAGCAAAAAATTTTGAAGTATGTAAGTAGGAGCAATGATGTTAGAAACGATAGGTCTGAGTAGAATGTTCGGTTCATGAATTTTTTTAAGAACCTAGGTATTAAATCTAGTTGCCCAAATTTTAGCACAAAGATCTTAGTATGTTTTGCTTTGGCAAGTTTTTCCCTGTATGATCAGATTTCCTCTGTTGAGTAGAATCTAGTTGAATATGGGAGTCGTGTTCCTGCGATAAAATTTCGTGACACAATGCCTGATTTCATCGCATGGACACGACGCCCAAATTCACCTAGATTCCAATCAACGAAGAAAATCTGGTCATGTGGAAAAAAACTTTCTGAAGGGGAAAATAGAAACGCTTTTTTCTGCTAAAATGTAGGCAGCTACATTTATAACCTAAGTTCTTTTCCTTAAATCAAGTTACTTCGCACGCAATACTTGATTTTATAAACTGTAACGAGCTTTTTGCCTTACACGGAGGGAAGGCGGGCTTAGCACAAGGCAAGTTTACAAAAATGGCGTCCTCCGACATGGAAATAAAAGATGGAAAAATTATACGGCACTGCATGAACGCGTACTGAGCGCCAGGCTCGGGAGAGCTAAACGAGAGCCAATGCTCTCACTATACACAATTACGGGGACATATACACCTTAAACCAGTAAATTCAGGGTCATTTTCAAAGGAACACAGTTCATAGGAGAATAAATTTTATTCATTGTGGTTTCACCCTAGTTTAGGGTCATCTCTGGGTATTATTTCCCTGGTTGAAGAAATATCTCAACTATTTCACGAAGCGTATAACTTGTAACGTCTCTTTTTGCTGTGCCTGTCACAGACTCGTCGGACGTACTTTATCCGCTCGCTAGGGGCAGTTATGTCGATCAGTGTTGGTGTGGGCGGTTCTTGCCGAAGAGTGCTGCTCGTCCTTTGATCCGGAGGTGCAACGTTGTGCGCGGGAGTAGCAATGAATCTTTCACTGCAATAGTGAGAAGATGCAGCCGGTGAGGTGGGTGGATGTATGAGTTAGCAATGTAGAGTGCGCTGCAATAGCGCACGACCGCAGCCATGTGTGTGTAGTAGCAATGAATCTTTCACTGCAATAGTGAGAAGATGCAGCCGATGATGTGAGTGGATGTGTGATTTAGTAATGCAGAGTGCGCTGCAATAGCGCACGACCGCAGCCGAGTGGGTGTGTGTAGTAGCAATGAATCTTTCACTGCAATAGTGAGAAGATGCAGCCGGTGATGTAGGTGGATGTGTGATTGAGCAATGCAGAGTGCGCTGCAATAGCGCACGACTGTAGCCGTGTGTAAACGTGTATGTGTGGTGGCAATGGATCTCTTACTGCAAAAGTGATGAAACGCAGCCGGTGGGATGGAGGTGTGGGTGATTGACTGAATCTCTCTTTTCGTGTTTGTTGGACAAAATAAGAATCATCAATCTATTTCGCCATCAGGCGTGTAACATTATACAGAATAAAAAAATAAGAAAATAAAAAAGCAAACGGTATCGAGTGATAAAATAATGATAATAATAAATAACAACTATGGAATAATACAGAAAGTTGGGTGGCCTAATATCGGCGCCAGGTACCAAATTAATTGATTAAAGGTTCGTATTGAAATTAATGACGATTGTTATAAGTCGTTAACTAGCTGCGGTGTATCAAATAAAGATAATAGAAATTTATATATGTTTGCTGTTTGAAATGATCTGAGATTTCGAATAGAAGAATATAACACTTTGAATAGCCGTTATACCGTTAGAACACAATGTATATAATTGGGTCTGCAAATGAATTTTTTTTATTGTTTCGTTCGATTCTTTGGGTATAAGTTTCATTGTAAAATATTTGTATTTTTGTAAAATTTTCAAAATTCGCCGAGATATCGAATTTTGAAATTTTACTTATTTAAACGTAAGTGGGTATAGCCGACTACGTGCCGGAGATACCCGATGTTGGTCGAATCGATAGTGACGTCACGATGTTATACGCTCTCCAGCAATATATTCTAAATACGTGCGTTGGCGCAGAATCCAAGGCGAATTTACTAATTTTTCGTTGAAATGAGCAAAATAAAAACTTATAGAGTGTGTTTTGTGCCCTTGTGCAAAAATACTACGAAACGCACCCCTGAAAAAGTATTCGTAACAGTGCCAAAAGAAGTAAAGCGTCGGAAACAATGGTTTGCTGCAGCACGTCGTGATTACCCCAAGTCTGCTTCAAATTACTTTTGCTGCGAAGACCATTTCAATGTAAGTATAGTTTCTTACAATATAAAGTTAATCATCCCACGTGCCTGTTTTATTTCACAACGCGAGTATATAAGAATGTAAAAATTTAGCCAAAAAAAAAAATCAAATCCTAGACTTATAACCTCAATAACAATAAGTTTAAACTTTTGTGAGAGCTAATGTTACTCATTTTTTGGGCAGCTGCATGAAGATATGGACAACTATTTGTATTATACATATCAGGGAGGTCCAGCGAGAATGAAATTATCTGCAGTTCCACATAAATTTGAATGTCAACCTAACCGCAAACGTTCAGCAAATGCACCTCCACGACCTGTCGCAGAGAAAAGAAGAAGATTGCATGAAATTAATGAAATGTTAGCTGCTGAAATTCCACCCTGCTCTTCTGAAAGTCTACCAAGCACATTTGCACAGTTACAAGGAGAGAACGAAGTCCTCGATAGATCTATGGAAGATATAAATTCTAATAGTGATCTAGTCAGCGACTCCAGAATATTTGACACAGCGACTGTGAAAGTGGATGCACAAACTCAAACCGAGTATAACCCCACTGAGCATAGTATTGGTGTACAAGTTAATATTCGAAAACGATACCGTAGTATTGCTACCATGTGTAAGATAATGCCATCGATTTGTCATACGAATTCCTCGCCAATCAAAATTTCCAATCTTATGGATAGCGCAACATCTCCTATCAAGTTAATACCAAAAATTAAAGCACAAAAAACTGATTTAAAGTCATCAAGTACAGTCTCACGATCAGTCAGTGAATTTATCAGTTCTACTGATTATTTTGAGCCTACAGAGGGATCCCATTCAAGTAATTCAGATAGTCCCCAGAAAAAATTTCCAGATGCTGTAAAACTCACAAACTATTTTATCAGTATAAATATGAAGTCGTACCTAGGTGTTCCGAATGAGTGGTCCTTTTTACTGGACATTCTTAGCTCACATACTAAAATTAAAAGTGATAATATCAAATTATGCTTGATGAAAATTAGAACGCAAGACACGTTTGAGAGACTGGGAGAACAGTTTGGTATGACCACTTCTAATGCAAGCTTTATTTTCAGAAAAACAACTCCAATATTGGCACATATGTTGAAAACTTTCATTTTTTTTCCGGACCGTACCGCGGTTAAACAAATTTTACCAATAGCTTTCAGAGGTACATATAGTCATGTTCGATCTATAGTTGACGCTCTTGAAATACAAATTGAGAAGCCCAGTGATCCTGTCAATCAGGCACTGACTTGGTCAGAATATAAGAAGTGCAATACATTAAAATATTTGATTTCTTGTTCGCCTGATGGCTTTATCAACTATATTTCTACCGGATACGGAGGTAAAATTTCAGATGTGCTGTTATTCGAAAAATGTGGTATATTAGATAAGCTTCCTGCAAATAGTGGTGTGATGGCAGACCGGGGCTTTAAAAGTATACAGAGCTTACTATCAATGAAAGATTGTGAATTATTAAAACCACCCAGTGTATCGTCTTCAGTTAAACCTGAAAAATCTGAAGTGTTAGAGACAAAGCGTATTGCCAGCTTGCGCATCCACGTGGATAGAGTCATTGGCAGATTGAGAGAATTCGATTTCCTGAAACCACATGCTGTCATTAATCACAGTATGTTATCTTATACTGATGACGTTATCACCATCGCATCAGCATTAGTTAATTTACAATCTCCAATAATTAAAATGTAATTTTCAGTACTTGAATAAAAATCTTATAATTTTACAACCTTATAAGTATGTTTATTAAATTGACATTTTATACAGTAACTGTATTATAAAGGAAAAGCAAAATAGATTTTGATAAGACTTTTTTGATTATATTAAGTTATAATAGTATAAAACTTGAACAGATTTTATTAGTTAGTTAAGTCAAGTTTATTTCTGTACAGATGACATTATCTTAGGAAATATATTATTGGTCCAAAATAATGTAGCTTTTTGAATCAAATCTTGTGTTGCTGCTGCCTCGAATTCAAGCCACTGCATATGAACTTGTTTGGTAGTTTCGAAGGATGGATCAGCAATACAAAATAATCCTTTTTTTCTGTCAGTCAATAACATTTGTAGCTGCATTTGTGCGATGCAGCGAGGATTGATTACACCATTGGAGAGAAATCTGTTGAAAGATTTTTCATTCATAGGACATTTTATCTCCACAATATATTGTTTCGTTAATCCATCAGTTGATACTCCCAAAATGGGAAATTCGGGTAGGAGAAAAAGTCCTGCATTTCGAATATTTGTCTGCAATAGACTTTGAATTTGCTCTAACACATCCTTTTCTAGTTTCTTTCCACGTAGCATCGCATTTGTTTCATGTATCTTGGATACTCCAATAATTTGATTTACAAGTGACATTATCTGTCTTGCAGTGACCTGATTCGTGTAGTTTAGACGCTGTGATTCTTCCATATCTCAAATCGTACCACAATGGACAATTACTTTGCTCTTTTGTAATCACTTGAGCTTCATTACACAAGTCTTTCGTCATTTCATTAGTACAAAGAGTTAGAAAATCGCCTACTGATTTACATTAAGGAGATTCATGTGAATAAAACTGAAGAGCTAATCTGTGCATTGATAAGTTACTGGTTCTTTCACCAATCAATTGAAAGGATATTCTTGAAATCTGGCCATCAATTTGTTGCGCCTGGGCTATATCGAGTACTTTTTGCAAAAATGTCTCATTATTTGGAGGATGACTCAACACCGATCTTGAGTTTTGGTTTCCTAGATCCTTCGATTCGATATATTTAATAGCAGTTCCTACACCGGATAACCGAGATTTTTTCCAATAACATTCCACTTCTGTAGGAGCAGGGTCTTCGCTTCGTCGATGTAACCACATAAGGAATGCCAGGGCATGCTTACATCCACCTTCATATTGAAATAAATGATATAACAAAAAATGAGTAGAGTTCAATTTGATATCACGGCAAAATTATAAATGCTTTGAGATCTAATTCATATTTTTCATTTAAAAATTCATACGTTCAAAATGAGTTTAAAAACAACATTTCAAGAAGTTCATTCTGCGTTTGGTTTATCATACATTTGAAAGGTAACAAAGAAAATTCTAGGTAGCTTCGATGAAAAATTCATTGTGAAAAGATTTTTATATCAATGCATAAAAAAGGAATGCTTTTAAATCCATAACTTCAAAATTAATGAATATTTATAAATGTTCGTGGAAAGTGGAAGTACTATAATGCAACTGAATCCCAAAATTGCAATACTCCAGCAAAAAGCATCTATGATTTTAAAATCTAAGTTAACCCCACCTTAATTACTACTATACAAGTAAATTCTTACCTGCCGCAGCAGCACAATCATGACACTGGACATTCTGAATTTCATTATCTTTTTCGTTTATAGTTATTGTCGCCACATAAGCCTTACTTCGAACTTTATGTTCAGGACATACGCGACATTTAACAGTGCAGATGTTTCCTTCTCGCTTCAGCTGTACATAACCTATAGCTTTATCTCCACAACTTTCGCGACATGCCCTGTGATAGAATAAAAACTTTATTAAAACTAATTTTTACAATTAACATACGATATTTTGTTGGTAAAGTTTTAACAATTATACATCTCAGAGACTTACATTGATGCTTTGGCACCCCGAACTTCTGCAGCATTAAATCGATCATCTGCTTTTAGAAATTCTGTGACCATAAATATGTCTATGGTCGGTAGATTACTAGCAGTTGCCTTGACAAAACCCGTATCGCACATTTTTTCATACACGTGGTAGTTTGAGTACTTATAATAATTGAAACTTGTTAACAGAACTTCGAAAGCTGTGTATCGTCGACTGCCGCGTTTTTGGCTGTAACATCATGACGTCATCGGCTCAGGCCGCCAATGGTGATGCGTTTCATAATCACGTGACACGGTTCGAATTTTCGCGATTATAAAATTCCCGTTATTTAATTGAAGAAAGGTCAATAATGAAAAATTCATTCAAATTTATTGTATTTTACGGTCAATGTTTTGTTTTAGCATAAAAGAGGTGATCAAAATTTTTTTTTCGCACACCCAATTGGATCAACTGAGCGACCTCAGCTGATCCTTTGTTTGGGAATTAGCTTCTCCAAAGGAGATCTGGAAGAAGAGAGTGTCTCCTGTGTCCGAGGTGCCGGCTTTTATACTATTTTGGTTCCTTCCCCCTTTTTGTCGGCACGCAGCGCTCGGACGCCAGGTGTTCTATAGATACGGGTTTTTGCTTGCTGTGCCGAATTAGCGTGCCTCATAAAGGTATATTTCTTAGTATATACATATTATTCTATTCTCTTTGGTTTTACTCGTTTTGAATATTATATGGCTAGTTTCAGTCTTTTATATGTTATATTCGTGCTTGGCAACGGCTAAAGTTAATTCAAGGAATGATTAACTCGAAGGAAGTGGATTGCTTCCGTGGATTATAATACATGATGCCATTTGGGCGTCACAAACTGTTTACCTTATTCATGCAAAACCCCAATCATTTCAGATGAGAAATGGCATCGCAGTCATGCACAACGTGATGTAGAAACAAAAACGCGACGGCACCTCTCCAAGGCTAAACCGCTCTTCGTAATGAAGATAGAATATTCGTTTAACTGGGGAAATAATCACCAAAGATGATTCTAGACAATGGTGAAACTACAATAAATGAAATTTAATCTCTTATCAACTGTGTTCCTTTGAAAATGACCTCTAATTTATTAATTTGAGGTACATATTGAGGTGTCCCCTTAACCAGATTTTACTACCCTCTTGCAAACTCGAACGGCAAGACGTGTGTGAACCTAGCATATCATGTGCTAGCATTTCATAAAAAAATGGTTGTTCCTATAGCATTCCCAAAAGTTTCGTAGTTCCTAATAGTTTTTATCTATAGTTCTGATGAATTATTACGCCAAAACTAATTTTAAAAAAATGAAACGCTAGCGGCCGGAAGCTAGCATTTTATTAGTTCAAATGACGATTTCTATACACCACGAACAGGATAAAACAAATTTCACGAGAGTTTTTCATAGTTTTCGAGCAATTGGTGCATGCGTCTTACATTTTTCTTTGTTTTTAGCCACGTTTTATAACACATGAACCGAACAACACCCAAAAAAGTGAAATGCTGGCTCATATGCCAACTCAGGAGGTAAGCACGGCAAATGATATGACAGCACTTGCTCTTTCCAACTACGAGGCGTGGAGTTCCGGCTTCCAAAATTATTTACGTCAATTGTTTACAACAAATAAATCGAACCGGACCCAAAAAGGTGAAATGCTGGCTCATATTCCAACTTCGGGGGTAAGTACGGAAGATATGATGATAGCACTTGCCTTGTCAAACTACGAGGCGAAGAGTTTCGGCCTGCTTTCTCAAATTTGGTCTCCACCAAGAACACAAAAAAAATTGTCGTTCCATCAAAGTGTTTTTAGAAAGCTACCTTGAAGTGCAAAGATATAGAGAATTTCTGTATATCCTCTGGGGAAATTTTATTAAAAACGTTAAAGATTTGAAATTTCCTGTTTTCACTTTTAGCGTTACCAGAACCAACGACGAGGACGTAGTGAGAGATGGCTCCATATTTTTTTTCCTTTTTTATTTTTTTTTTTGCTTTTTTGTACTTTGTTTTATTTTTTTTCTATTTTTGTGCTTCTTAAAAAATAGTTTTCTCCTTTTTTTGTATTTTGTATATTGTTCAAACATCGTGTTTGTTTATTTTACTTTTTTTTGTAATGTTTATTATAATCTAATTAATTATAGTACTAGTTTCCAGCACATTCCTTTGCTTATGTAGATGAAATATTTTTTTTTCCATGTTCTTGAAATGAATATATATTGATTTGTTTGTTGAATAACTGGTCTATCCAATGGGGTGTTTCGTTTGGAACTAAAATTTCGTTTTTCAGTGTCGCAATAAAATATTTTAGCAGACCTTTGAAATACCCTTGTCAACAATTAGCGCTTGATCTCTGTGTCGACAATACATATGCGAACAAATGGGGTTTGATAATTGTGCTTTTTTGCACGGTTTCGCGCTTACGATGCATAGCATTGTACACATACCAATACAATCCGGTCTTCGTATAAGCCGTGCAGTGCTCAACTTCATAGTGTACTAATCCAGCAAGAGCATATACATTACCGCCTAAAGATATTGTCGGCGATATGGACTCGAGTCGGTGGGAGATGGTCTTTCTTCGTATCTCATAATTTTGATCGGTTATAACTGACAGGTCAAGCAGTATATGCGGGCTGTAGACGACTTGATCCTCCAGAACATTTTCGCACTTTATGCAGGTTCTCCTTGTCACCAAAGCATCATCGATAGCTTCTTGCATCATATGAAATCCGTCGTTCAACAATATATCCACGTCAACGGAGATTGTAACGCAAGGATGACTGTTTTGATAGCCGCACGTACATAAATAATTTTTTGTACAACTTGGCTGTTGAACGAAAAGGTAATCGGCCAAGTGGCATACATTACAGTGAGCATCTAGACGCTTGATTGTTCTAGTGAACAAAATCTTTGCATCCTCAAACAAGTTCAATTCTAACAGTATATTAGCTCTTTCTACGTAATGTTTGGCATTGATTTTCTTCTCTTTCAGAACTTTGAGAGCCAGTTGAATGAGTGGACTTGAGAATGAGGCAATTTCATAGTGGTAACTCTTGTGACACGCAATACCACTCAAAATCACTTGGAATATCGAATCGAAAGTACATGTTCTGATGACAGAAATGCTTTTCTTTTTGATAGTCATGCAACCTTTCAGTAGACCATTCTGGAACATTGGTAGCTGTGGATTGCGTATGTCCTTAATGTAGTCCCATTCTGGGCATTTGTCGAGACATGTCTGCTTATATCTTTTTTTAGGAATGGGTTCTACGTCAGTTATCTTATCTATATCAATTTTTTCGGCCTCATTTCCCCAATTTTCGTTGATATTCCACTGCTTAAAGTCAATAGGCGTGCTGGTCCGGCGGTTTGCATCGATATTGAATGTTGAAGAGTTCCCTACAAGACTGTTCGTAGGTTCGATCGCATTTGTGTCCGATCCGACTGTGATTGAATGTTTTATAAGTTCTTGTTTTGAAATACCATGACTGTCATTAATCTCCGGTGAAAAATCAGTGCCGTTATCTTAATTCTGAACGAAATCAGATTCTTCGAATTCGCTAGCAGAAAAATAAATGTTAGCAGGTAGGTCTGATTTTTTCATTGCTTACCCTCGGTTCTGGTCGCTAATTATTATCCTATCGTCGATGTTTGGTGAAAGTTTCACCTTACCATCTAGATAGTCATCAATATGTTGTAAAACGAATTTGTCGGGGCGAGTTGGTAGGATGCCTTTCAACGATCTCTTCATGTCACCAAACTCTGCTTCTACGGCAGAAGAGGTAGCAATAATTAGACCCCGTTTAAAGTGAGGTCGCAATATACCGGTCCACAAAGACACGTAGGGCATAAGTTGTTTTTTGAATTGCTTGGCGAATTCAGGATTGTAGCAACCGTTTATTATACTTCCGCTTTTCGATTTTTCAGCAAGATCTTTTGCGGTCTGATAAATTGTATCAGCCCACATTTTTCATCCAGTATCGGAAGCATGATCGTTCTGTGAATCATCGTCTCTGTCTTGACCGTCTTTTTATTCGCATCCTTCATTGGCCAGTCCATCGCAGTGATCTTCTTTGTCACTTAGAGATGTGCCGCGTATCACATCGTTTATCAGTTGTATCCGTATTTCAGAATGTACTGGCACGCTATTATCCGTATAACCGATGAATTCTCTCAAAGATACTACAAGTACTGCTTCGAAAAAGTCAACCAGGGTTCTTAGATCCCACATCGGACAGGCCTGCGCTACGCAACGCTTGTAGAAATTACTAACAGCGGGACCTCTACCATGTAAGCACTTCCACCTAGTCACAATGTGTACCAAGTGACTCGTATTAAGTCGTATGTAAGTTTTTGGAAGTGTACCTTGATGTTGTACTGAAACGTCATAGCATCTCTGCAAGTAGTCCTGCAGGTCATGGCACATACCAAAGATTTTAGCAACCGTGATTAGAAGGGCCCACCTAAAATCTGTCACAACGATCGACGGAATAGGTGCACCTTTCGTGAGGATATACCACAAGAAATAGCCTATTACTAGATCAGTTTGATCCGCAGATATCATCTGAAATACGGGAACACTACCTTGATTGGTATTGATCATACACTGGTATAAGAATATTGCTAGATCGTGCTTCCCTTCTCGTTTAGCAATCCCACCAGTCGCATCAATAGTGAAAATTGCGTCAACATTTTTTCACAGCGCTCGGTATAAATCTGCTGTTGCTCCGGCGTCCAATAAATACAGTAGAATTTCTTAAGCCCTATTTTATGAATAGTGCCTGCATGCTTTCCATTTTTGGAATAATGGTACAAGTTCAAAGCCGGATTACCAAAACATGAGCCATGGATTTTCAGCAATTGTTGCTCTTTTTCTTTGCGTAGGACTTCTCTACTTGGGAGTATTGGGGGATCTTTATCGCCAAATTTTTTTAAACGCTGCGCTTCTTCGTAGCGATACGTAACCGCTGCTTTTCGTTGCTCTATCAAGCGCGTAGCTATTTTTTCACGTCTGTCCCCTCGTAATTGTCGTTTCTTTTCACCCGAATGGTGGTTTGGAAAAATATTTTTCAGCTCGACTACAAATACCACATCGACATCCTTGGCCGGTTCATTGCGTAAGGTGCCGTGGATGGTGGCCTGGCATTCTAAACATTTGCCATCAAACTTTGCATATGCTTTTGCATTCGAACTAGAATGAACGATATTATTTTTGAACGAGATAACACAATCTATCTTGCGTTGTTGCCATATTCGTTCGGCGATTATATCGCTCCAACCCTCCCTAAATTTCCAAAATATTCGGCCAGAATACTGTTTTTGAACAGGTTTCATTAGCTGGTATTTTTCAGATGATACGACGATTTTAATTTTCTTTGAATACGTCATGTCAGACGTATTCGTCAAATTGCCTAGACTCATGTGAGTACTCAGAGAACTGTCGTTGGTTTCAGGTATTTCGGCGATTTTCTTTGACAAATTATATGCTTTCTGGACCGTTCCCCAACTACTTCTCACGATAGGTTATAGGTCGTTTTAGAAAACGATTTCAGGTTTATTCTTCTCTCGATCCATCTCTTCTTATTTTTTTTTTGTTTCGCAACAAAAGAAATGTATGACAAGGATATCCTTCGTAAAATATTATTACAAACCGACTGTCGAGCGATAGACAATACCGGTCTCCCATACAAACCTGCACATGATGTATATGCAATTATTTCTCAACGCATGATTGATCACGGTTCAAAGATTACACCAAAGCATGTTGACTGTATTTTAAAAGAGGATCGCAACGGGTTTCGTAGCTTTGTCCAGAAAGCATATAATTTGTCAAAGAAAATCGCTGAAATACCTGAAACCAACGACAGTTCTCTGAGTACTCACATGAGTCTAGGCAATTTGACGAATACGTCTGACATGACGTATTCAAAGAAAATTAAAATCGTCGTATCATCTGAAAAATACCAGCTAATGAAACCTGTTCAAAAACAGTATTCTGGCCGAATATTTTGGAAATTTAGGGAGGGTTGGAGCGATATAATCGCCGAACGAATATGGCAACAACGCAAGATAGATTGTGTTATCTCGTTCAAAAATAATATCGTTCATTCTAGTTCGAATGCAAAAGCATATGCAAAGTTTGATGGCAAATGTTTAGAATGCCAGGCCACCATCCACGGCACCTTACGCAATGAACCGGCCAAGGATGTCGATGTGGTATTTGTAGTCGAGCTGAAAAATATTTTTCCAAACCACCATTCGGGTGAAAAGAAACGACAATTACGAGGGGACAGACGTGAAAAAATAGCTACGCGCTTGATAGAGCAACGAAAAGCAGCGGTTACGTATCGCTACGAAGAAGCGCAGCGTTTAAAAAAATTTGGCGATAAAGATCCCCCAATACTCCCAAGTAGAGAAGTCCTACGCAAAGAAAAAGAGCAACAATTGCTGAAAATCCATGGCTCATGTTTTGGTAATCCGGCTTTGAACTTGTACCATTATTCCAAAAATGGAAAGCATGCAGGCACTATTCATAAAATAGGGCTTAAGAAATTCTACTGTATTTATTGGACGCCGGAGCAACAGCAGATTTATACCGAGCGCTGTGAAAAAATGTTGACGCAATTTTCACTATTGATGCGACTGGTGGGATTGCTAAACGAGAAGGGAAGCACGATCTAGCAATATTCTTATACCAGTGTATGATCAATACCAATCAAGGTAGTGTTCCCGTATTTCAGATGATATCTGCGGATCAAACTGATCTAGTAATAGGCTATTTCTTGTGGTATATCCTCACGAAAGGTGCACCTATTCCGTCGATCGTTGTGACAGATTTTAGGTGGGCCCTTCTAATCACGGTTGCTAAAATCTTTGGTATGTGCCATGACCTGCAGGACTACTTGCAGAGATGCTATGACGTTTCAGTACAACATCAAGGTACACTTCCAAAAACTTACATACGACTTAATACGAGTCACTTGGTACACATTGTGACTAGGTGGAAGTGCTTACATGGTAGAGGTCCCGCTGTTAGTAATTTCTACAAGCGTTGCGTAGCGCAGGCCTGTCCGATGTGGGATCTAAGAACCCTGGTTGACTTTTTCGAAGCAGTACTTGTAGTATCTTTGAGAGAATTCATCGGTTATACGGATAATAGCGTGCCAGTACATTCTGAAATACGGATACAACTGATAAACGATGTGATACGCGGCACATCTCTAAGTGACAAAGAAGATCACTGCGATGGACTGGCCAATGAAGGATGCGAATAAAAAGACGGTCAAGACAGAGACGATGATTCACAGAACGATCATGCTTCCGATACTGGATGAAAAATGTGGGCTGATACAATTTATCAGACCGCAAAAGATCTTGCTGAAAAATCGAAAAGCGGAAGTATAATAAACGGTTGCTACAATCCTGAATTCGCCAAGCAATTCAAAAAACAACTTATGCCCTACGTGTCTTTGTGGACCGGTATATTGCGACCTCACTTTAAACGGGGTCTAATTATTGCTACCTCTTCTGCCGTAGAAGCAGAGTTTGGTGACATGAAGAGATCGTTGAAAGGCATCCTACCAACTCGCCCCGACAAATTCGTTTTACAACATATTGATGACTATCTAGATGGTAAGGTGAAACTTTCACCAAACATCGACGATAGGATAATAATTAGCGACCAGAACCGAGGGTAAGCAATGAAAAAATCAGACCTACCTGCTAACATTTATTTTTCTGCTAGCGAATTCGAAGAATCTGATTTCGTTCAGAATTAAGATAACGGCACTGATTTTTCACCGGAGATTAATGACAGTCATGGTATTTCAAAACAAGAACTTATAAAACATTCAATCACAGTCGGATCGGACACAAATGCGATCGAACCTACGAACAGTCTTGTAGGGAACTCTTCAACATTCAATATCGATGCAAACCGCCGGACCAGCACGCCTATTGACTTTAAGCAGTGGAATATCAACGAAAATTGGGGAAATGAGGCCGAAAAAATTGATATAGATAAGATAACTGACGTAGAACCCATTCCTAAAAAAAGATATAAGCAGACATGTCTCGACAAATGCCCAGAATGGGACTACATTAAGGACATACGCAATCCACAGCTACCAATGTTCCAGAATGGTCTACTGAAAGGTTGCATGACTATCAAAAAGAAAAGCATTTCTGTCATCAGAACATGTACTTTCGATTCGATATTCCAAGTGATTTTGAGTGGTATTGCGTGTCACAAGAGTTACCACTATGAAATTGCCTCATTCTCAAGTCCACTCATTCAACTGGCTCTCAAAGTTCTGAAAGAGAAGAAAATCAATGCCAAACATTACGTAGAAAGAGCTAATATACTGTTAGAATTGAACTTGTTTGAGGATGCAAAGATTTTGTTCACTAGAACAATCAAGCGTCTAGATGCTCACTGTAATGTATGCCACTTGGCCGATTACCTTTTCGTTCAACAGCCAAGTTGTACAAAAAATTATTTATGTACGTGCGGCTATCAAAACAGTCATCCTTGCGTTACAATCTCCGTTGACGTGGATATATTGTTGAACGACGGATTTCATATGATGCAAGAAGCTATCGATGATGCTTTGGTGACAAGGAGAACCTGCATAAAGTGCGAAAATGTTCTGGAGGATCAAGTCGTCTACAGCCCGCATATACTGCTTGACCTGTCAGTTATAACCGATCAAAATTATGAGATACGAAGAAAGACCATCTCCCACCGACTCGAGTCCATATCGCCGACAATATCTTTAGGCGGTAATGTATATGCTCTTGCTGGATTAGTACACTATGAAGTTGAGCACTGCACGGCTTATACGAAGACCGGATTGTATTGGTATGTGTACAATGCTATGCATCGTAAGCGCGAAACCGTGCAAAAAAGCACAATTATCAAACCCCATTTGTTCGCATATGTATTGTCGACACAGAGATCAAGCGCTAATTGTTGACAAGGGTATTTCAAAGGTCTGCTAAAATATTTTATTGCGACACTGAAAAACGAAATTTTAGTTCCAAACGAAACACCCCATTGGATAGACCAGTTATTCAACAAACAAATCAATATATATTCATTTCAAGAACATGGAAAAAAAAATATTTCATCTACATAAGCAAAGGAATGTGCTGGAAACTAGTACTATAATTAATTAGATTATAATAAACATTACAAAAAAAAGTAAAATAAACAAACACGATGTTTGAACAATATACAAAATACAAAAAAAGGAGAAAACTATTTTTTAAGAAGCACAAAAATAGAAAAAAAATAAAACAAAGTACAAAAAAGCAAAAAAAAAAATAAAAAAGGAAAAAAAATATGGAGCCATCTCTCACTACGTCCTCGTCGTTGGTTCTGGTAACGCTAAAAGTGAAAACAGGAAATTTCAAATCTTTAACGTTTTTAATAAAATTTCCCCAGAGGATATACAGAAATTCTCTATATCTTTGCACTTCAAGGTAGCTTTCTAAAAACACTTTGATGGAACGACAATTTTTTTTGTGTTCTTGGTGGAGACCAAATTTGAGAAAGCAGGCCGAAACTCTTCGCCTCGTAGTTTGACAAGGCAAGTGCTATCATCATATCTTCCGTACTTACCCCCGAAGTTGGAATATGAGCCAGCATTTCACCTTTTTGGGTCCGGTTCGATTTATTTGTTGTAAACAATTGACGTAAATAATTTTGGAAGCCGGAACTCCACGCCTCGTAGTTGGAAAGAGCAAGTGCTGTCATATCATTTGCCGTGCTTACCTCCTGAGTTGGCATATGAGCCAGCATTTCACTTTTTTGGGTGTTGTTCGGTTCATGTGTTATAAAACGTGGCTAAAAACAAAGAAAAATGTAAGACGCATGCACCAATTGCTCGAAAACTATGAAAAACTCTCGTGAAATTTGTTTTATCCTGTTCGTGGTGTATAGAAATCGTCATTTGAACTAATAAAATGCTAGCTTCCGGCCACTAGCGTTTCATTTTTTTAAAATTAGTTTTGGCGTAATAATTCATCAGAACTATAGATAAAAACTATTAGGAACTACGAAACTTTTGGGAATGCTATAGGAACAACCATTTTTTTATGAAATGCTAGCACATGATATGCTAGGTTCACACACGAAACGGCAAGCTAGATCACAAGAACAGGAAACGTCTACTCTGTGAAACACGCAAATTCCAAACGAAATAGACAAGCAAGTGGTGAGGGGTATGTCGTTGCGAGTATAAAATAGTATTTTCGGACAGTCAAATGATTGTAGATGTAACAACCAGCATATTTATTCACAAGCAATATTCGTTCCGGCAAAAGGCGGAATAACTAAGATCTCAAGGGGACCCTCTGGTCTAGAGCACGAAAATTTCACCCATTTTCAAGATTTTTTTTTTTGCCATTAAAAATTCAAAAAACGATTTTTCAACTTTTCGGTCTTATTACTACGTTCATTGAACATACAAGTTTCATTTTATTTTTTTATTTTAAAAACATTTATTATTATAAAAATGCCGCTGAAGCTGACCCTCTCAAAAAATCGGACACGGACGGCGTAGGTGATTTCGAGGCTTCTACTTATCCGAAACACAAAATTCAAGAAGATTTCTAATCAGAAAGAGTGCAGTTATGGTCGGAACTAGAACAAATCGAAAAAATCGAAATTTAAAATTGACGAAATGGTGCGCTTTTGGAAAAAAAGTTCGTAAAATCTTTTTTTTTTCACTAGTTTTTTAGTGTAGTCCGCGGGGCTGTAGAAGCTATAATATTGGGAATTTCCGAATGAAAATTTCACAGTATATTCTTAAGATACTATGCTTTCGAAATATCGAGAGAAAAAAATTGATTTTCCGAAATTTCTAGACCACCTGGTCCCCTTAACGATGGCAAACGGTCTCATTGGTGGCGGTACGCTTCGATGTAATTTGAAATCAATATAAAAATAAACTACTCAAATAACACAGTGACATCAGGTACAATTTCGCCAAGTATAAATAAACAATGAGAAAAAAAAGTCAAGTAGCGGTTTGATATCATAAACAATGCAGGTACAAATTTCCACGACTCGGCGATAATACAGTCACGCCGTTGGTGCGCTTAACAATATTAATATTGTTCATTCCCAACAAGCTCTTTTAGAGCTCGTAACGCACCTCGGAAAAAGTGTATATACTTACTTATTCCAGCGGCATATGGAATATTCAATAACATGAGTTTGCTTCAATTGTTTCTTGGTTCATTTTCTTTCGATAATGATTATCTATCGAGCGTACTTCGTAGACACTATTTGTTGTTCTACAATGTAATTACGGATGAAAATCTAAATGTAATAACCGGCTGTAGTAGTGTAGCGCATAACATGCGAGACTGCGGAGCGGGAGGACTTGGGCTCAAACCTCCACCCTGTCGAAAGGAAATTTAAAACTGGTCACATCGTTCATATCAGCGAGCTGAGGTATAAACTTAGCTCAGCTACACCTGGGCAAGGTTTTCTGCAGTTTTTCTTGTCCCTTGTCCGAATGCGGGTGTTTCTATTGAATCTCTTAAGACGACTTGCAGACGAATAACGATGGTTATTAATCCATCCCTCCTTCACTCTGTACAAGCTAGTCGGTTATAAAAACATCCCCGAAAGAGCATGGTGGGTACGGACGTAATTATTATTATTGTCAATAATAATACACACGATTATTGAAGAAAATTTAATTGAATAAAGTGAATAAATAACAGTCTTCCGTAATCATTGACATTCATTAGCTTCACACAAATCTTATCCGTATTTTTAGTAGACCTGAACAGATCAGACACGTGTTCTTCAGTGAGCTGAATCTCAACGGAGTTGATATCAATAATGTGAAACAATTTGATGCAGTGACTGGGAGGATTACAAACATGATTATATCATATGACATGGGATGGTCAAAAAGAGGAAATGGAAGATCATATACCAGTATGAATGGCTACGAGGCGGTCATTGGTTTTTTAACTGAAAAAATTATCGACTACCGAACTTGCAACAAAAAATGTCGTTTATGTAATTGGGGCTGATTGCCAGAAAATCACGATTGTAGGAAAAACTGTGATTCTAGTTCCAAGGCAACGGAGGCAGATGTTGGACCAGAATTGGTACTCGGTAGTAACACTTTGAAAAATAATGGTTTAAGCGTCAAAATTATAAATGGCGATGAAGATAGTAGTCTAATAGCAAAAATAAATGGAGCTCAACCTGAAAATAAAGTTTACAATCTTGCCGATAATACCATGTCAAAAAAAATCTGTCGAAAAAACTTTACAATTTGAAAAATAAATATAATGAACTAGGGAAAAAAGGAATGATTACTCACATCAAGAAATGTTTTAGCTATGCATAAGTTCAAAATAAAGGAATTAGTGTAAGTCTAAAGGCCGCGGTGAAAGCAATTCCTAATCATTCATATAACTATCAAGAAAATTGTAGTACCTGGTGTAAAAAGAAAACGAGTTGCATCAAAGTATATTCATATTGAAAAATGACAATCTGTATAAGGAAACTTGATAATTTATCCTCAATGTATGCTAACAGTGCTTTTAAATATTGGTTCAATTCTTCCAGCCAGACAAACGAAGCATTTAATAATTCAGTCACGAATAAATTTCCAATGAATAAAAGTTATTGTATGTACTAGTCCGTCGGGTGATACTGGAGTTGCAACAGCTGTATTAACTACAAATGAGGGAAATTCATTCATGGTAGATGTTAAAAAGAAAGTAGGAGTTGAAGATGGTAGTAGTTGCATTAAGTATTATGAAAAATTAAATAAGCATAGGCTGAAAAATATAATTGTATCAAAAATTATTGAGCAGAAGCGTCGTAGATTGGAGTTAACTCAGAAAAAAGAGAATTTACGGAAAAGTCTTGAAACATCAGAAGGAAAGACTTATAATTACTTATAAACTGATTACTTATAAGCCAAGTATGGGCTTCGAATCTGAAGAAGTTAATGATTCTACAGAATCCAGTATGAATGATATCCACAATCTTTCAAACGATGTATTTCAATTAGTGTTTCTTGATCTTGAAACATCTGGTTGTGCACAAACTGCTGACATCTTGCAAATAGCTGTAATAGCGGATGAATGAATTCCTTCTGTGTACGTCAAACCAACAAAATCTGTCGATGAATCTGCATCAAAGGTTAATGATCTTGAAAATTTCAGTGGCGAGCGCTATTTGCCGGGACAAAAAGTGACGATAGTGACAATATCAGACGCACTGAATGTATTTTATGCTTTGTTAACTCGATTTGCCCCTAAATGCTCACTCATAGCACACAACGCTTCATTCGATGTTAGATATCTTCTGAGAGAATTAAGCAATCATAATGGAGTACAAGACTTTTCTCATGTTATTTATGGATTCTATGATACATTGAAATTAGTTCGACAGAATCATCTGTTAGAATATAGATATATGTGAGATACATGTGGGGATTTTGAAAAAGACTTAACACGTTTAGTGATAATAGAAAATGTATTTTACTCAGAAGAAAAGGCTTTTACACTTGCTGGTTCTCTCTTTCACACTTTGTCGTCTTACTGCTCTCCCTATTCTCTCGTTCGCTACTCTCTCTTCCTCTTCTCTCTCTCGCTACTCTCTCTACCTATTCTCTCGCTCGCTACTCTCTCTCCCTATTCTCTCGCTCTCTACTTTCTTTCGCTCGTGTGGTCGATCGCGTCACTCCCTTATCGCAGTCGGTAACGTGTCTCCCTACATACATGTAAGCGACGGCAATGCATGCCAGTTCGAGACAGACGTGCGTGCGCACCTCTATGTAGTCGGGTTGTTGAAGCCGGCGACTTCCGCAACTCTCTGCTTGCGCGATCGCCCGTGATTTGTGTGACATATGAACTAATAAAAGTAATCGCAGCAAATCCACGTTTATTGAAAGACCTACTTGTAAACCGTATCTCGGTAAGCCTGACAAAACATCATCCTTATAGAAATCGGGAAGAAATGTTTACTTTATCTCAATTGGCTAAAGAGTTTATTTTCGATGAAATGTTTGTAGAAAAAAAACTTTCCTGATGCATCGTATGACGTGATTACTCTACAGAAGATAGTTTATAAGAAAATATCGATTGATAACGTTTTCAAAGATGCTGTGTTGTTCGTAGCATCAGTAAAAAATTTCTTACGAAATGAGCAAACTAGTCCGAAAGCTAGAAATCTTACTGGATTAGAGGGTGTGACAACAAATTACACGATGAGGAAAATAGCGTCTACAAGTACTAGTTACTCTGATCTCAAAAAACTCTACAAAAATGACGGAAAAATGCTATTGCATCTTTATTAACTGAGGTAGAAAATAAAAAAGTTCGTGTTATGAAAAGTGAAAAATTTTTGAATAAGATTATTAATCATTTTAAAACAGAAGCTGAAAAGTAAAAGAGTTGCGATGTTTTGAGAATAAGAAGAATTTGCCGTAAAGCGTTTACCTTTTCTCAAATGCTATAACCGTACATGTACCGCTAGTCACAATGTCAAGTCAATGTTAATTTTTGAAAGATTATATGATAAAAATACATTATACGATAATTTCCGTGCAAAAAATGTTGTTTTATTATATTGCTAGTTTTCATCTGATTTATGAATATATATATTTTGATGTTTTTCTTGATGAACTTTTTGTTTTACATAACTTTCTCCAATGATTAATTCTTTATCCTCTATTCATGAAATGCCGAACAGGCTTCTCGATCCTACATATAAAATTCGGATTTGACGTTGTAGAATTCAAACCTGCCTCTCGCGAAATGCGACGTTACCACGTTTATAACGCGCTATCTCTCGGATGGCAAAACGCTTGGCCTATTTTATTAACAACGATCATTCTCATGAGGCTGTGTGGTCGGTTTGCCTCAGGTTTAGGCAGGTCAATCGCTGGTACGTTAAGTTGTTATCTTATATTTTTCGATCATTTCTCGAATGTGGTTTATGAGTTCAAAGCGCTTTTCTGTCCCGTCCCAAGGAATTGTACTTTACTCCCATGTATAGGAGGAGCAAAAGTAACGAATTTTAAACACGCATACCTCTGAAACTAGATGATCAATTGATCTCAGATTGAAAATAAATGAACATTACTATTCAAACTAGTTTTTCACAAAGTTTTGGAGCGTTCTCGAATAAAGTCCGTTTGGGGGATTACCTTAATCAAACAAATCGTTTACTTATCGTGACTCAAGGGAGAGTAAGGCGGCCGGGCACTTAGTCGATCGCGATCCCGCGGTGGCGCTACGGCGGTGGCGAGGGCTGTCGTTTATAACGGCGGTACCTGTGGGACCCTGGGCAGCTGGTCTGTCCGCCACGCTGTGCCCCTGTAAGGAGGGCGGCAAGTTCAAACTCGGTCTTTTTCTCGGTTTCGGAGTACCCTAAGGGAGGCTGAGGCAGCAGCAACGACGTCATAGTCGGTAGTGTCTACAGCAGCGTCGGCAACCTCAGAGAATGTTTCAAGAATAACAAGATATCAGGAATAATACAGAAAACTTAAATCTAGCTCTAGTCGTCGTTCTGTGCACACGGCAGTATCCTGCCTTGCTCTTTGGAGCTGTTCGTTTCCATCCGGGAATCGAGGTGCAAGTTCGTAACGGGCTGGAAAACCCACCACGTCACAAATCAAACATTTAAAGTAACCATGGGCTCTACTATAAGTCCAGTCTAGATGTTAAGGGTGAGACAATGAGAATAATCTTCGACACGCTGTAGTTGGTGGACACTTTTATTAGTTGACGAAAGGCGACTTGTTCCGCTCGTGGTCGGATCGAATCTGATTTCTAAACGCGCGCCTTAGGCTCATCAACCTCTCATCTACCGCAGCGCCATTTGCCTAGGGGACTTATTCTGATTCAGGCCAACGCGCCACTAGCGCCCTCTCCTATTCTCTCTCGCTCGCTCTTTCGCTCGCCCGCCAATCGGCCCCGACTTGGTCTCGCGACCTCGTCGTGCCGTTTTGGGTGACCTGCATGGACTTGAGAAAAATGAATTTCCCGGGAGGTCTATAGCCCTTAAGGAGAGACTCCCTAAGGCTGAATTGGCGTTACATACACGACGACACGTATCACGTGCTCGAATATGTTCGTGGGCGAGCGTCGAACCGCGAGAGAAACGTTTAACCAGTGCGGTCGTTTGAATCGGCAACAATATTCAAATCCACCTCAATGGTGTTTATTTCGCCGTCTCCCGAGGAATCAAACAAGTCGCCTTTCGTGTTTACAATCGTTGGTGTTTCAATCTTCACAATACATTTTTGCCATAACTATTTCATGTGGCATTTTGATAATTCGCTTACAATATTTTACATTTAATTACGTTACATTTCGACTTATGAACTGAACACAATAATTTGGTATCGTAACTAAATTCATCATGATGTAAACTGAAAGTAATTGAATTAAAGAATCAAGCAACTCAAGAATAATATAAACATAACGTGCTCGGAATTTCTGTCGTCGAGTCTTCTTAATAACGTAATACATTTTTCTCCTTTCCCCCTTTTTTTTTTTTTTATTTTACATACACCTTTTGGTTTCCAACAATCTCCCCCAGTCAAAAATTCACTCGATTTTTGACTTATTCTGACAAACTGAAAATTTTAATCAATTTATTTACGGGTCTCATGAAATCCTTTTTTCCGACGCGCACTTTCACGATTCTAATGACGTTGTCGGATTTATTTGGGAAAAGCTCAATTACTCTGCCCTTTTTCCATTCGTTTCGTTGGGATTGGAAATCTACAACAAGAACTATGTCGTTTAATTTTAAAGGTTCAGCTGGAGTACACCACTTCGTACGAGGCAGAAGTGTCGGAATATACTCGCGAAGCCACCGTTTCCAAAAGCCGTTCGCCAAGTTTTGAGCAATCTCGAAGGTCTTCCGAGGATTTTCTACCACCTTGTCGTACTTTGGCATCCGTAAGTGACCAGATGAGCAACCGATTAAAAAATGGTTGGGCGTGAGCGCCTCCTCGTCTCGCGGGTCTACCGACACATGGGTCAACGGCCGCGAATTGACCATATGCTCAACCTCAATCAAAATCGTGTGAAGTACTTCCTCCGTCGTAACCTGCCCTTCCAGGGCGTGACGTAAACCTATTTTTATTGAGCGAACCAATCGCTCCCAAGCTCCCCCCATGTGCGGGGCATCGGGAGGATTAAAATGCCAATTGAAGCGATTTCTTGCCGCGAATTGTCGTTGCTTATTTTTATCAATATTGGCGATCGCTTCCTTTAATTCCTTATCGGCCTTTACGAAGTTCGTACCGTTGTCGCTGTACATATCGGTCGGAAAACCCCGTCTACTAGCTAGTCTCTGGATCGCCATAATAGTTGAACTCGCATTCAACGTGCTTGCTAATTCTACGTGGACTGCTCTCGTTGTCATGCACGTGAAGAGAACGCCCCAACGTTTTTCGTGCCGACGTCCAATTTTTATTGTCATCGGCCCAAAGCAGTCGATACCGCAGTGCGTAAACGGGCGTTGTTGGTAGGCTACGCGACACGCGGGTAAATCGGCCATCGGCGGATTTGATGGTTTAGCCTTACGCATGCGACAAGTAACGCAGCGTTTCGCTAGCCGTCTGAGTCTCGATCTAAGCCCTATTATGTAGAATTGTTGTCGTAACTCGTTTAACACCGTCTCATTGTTAGCATGTTTGTAACGGCGATGAAACTCCAGAATCAGAAGTTTGGTGGCATAGTGATCAGCATCTAATATTATCGGTCGATTCTCAAATTCTTCGACGTCGAACTCTGATTTTACTCCCTTCGTTTTCTCCAATTTTGTGACGCGTCCTCTTGCCCGCAATAAACCTTCATTATCGATGTACGGCTCTAAGCCAAATAGTTTGCTACCTTTAGGGGAATCGCCTTTTCGTAACGATTCTAACTCTCTCCAAAAACATGCAGCTTGAATCTCGCGGTACCAAAATTTTTCCGCGTCAGCGACGTTTTCCGGCGACTCCATTACTTTTAGGCGTTTTAAAATCATCTTCTCTCGCTGTTGATGTTCCAACGCTGAAGGTTTACTGAGCGTGTTGCTCTCTCCGGGCGGCCTTCGATATCGACGCCAAATGATAAATATTTGTCTCACGCGCATTATGGGTCTCATCACTCTTTGCCACCCGAGCAATCTGACTCTAGTAGGGATCATCCACATTTCAGGTTGTTTTAGAAACGCCGCTCCGATATATTCTTTCCGAGCTTCTAACTCATTTATTGCCCGCTTCTCAGTATTTTTCAAGGTTTTTTCTTTCGGCCACGAATTACGACTTTCGAGCAAGAATTTGGGGCCAATCAACCACCGATCATCTGAGCGCATGGGTAAGTCAGACGGTCGCGTCGCATCGTCAGCCGGGTTTAAGCCCGTGGGTACCCAGTGCCATTCCGTAACCTTTGACAACTCACCGATCTCTCCTAATCTGTTCGCGACGAACATTTGCTTTTGTAACGGATCTGCGCGGATTCAATGCAGAACGGTCGAAGAGTCGGACCAAAAAACGCGCTCATGTATTGGAATTTCTAGTTCTCGTTCTATAGTGGCTGCCATCCTCGCTCCAAGCAGAGCCGCCTGTAATTCCAATCTCGGTACCGTCATCGGTTTTACCGGCGCCACTCGCGATTTAGCCATCACCAACGACAAATAAACTCGGCCATCGCTCGCTTCCGATCGCACATACGCTGCCGTAGCATATGCTTTCAAGCTCGCGTCGCAGAATATATGCAGCTGAGTTTTGAGATTATCAGAACCAGGTATACGATAACAACGCGGTATTTTGCAATTTTTCATTTCGATTAGATTTTGCAGCCAGATCACCCAAACTTTAAGTTCTTTCATCCTAATCGCTTGGTCCCACTTAACCCCGCTACGCCAAATGTCTTGCATTACAAGCTTCGCTTGAAGCGTGAATGGGGAGAGAATGCCAAGTGGATCGTACACCGACATTGCAATGCTAAAAAACTCTCGTTTGGTTGGTGCTACTTCGCCGCGGGCTAAATTCGAGCGAACTTTGCTTAAACCGACATTGAAACTAAGCGTATCTTCGTTTCTATCCCAGTACAACCCTAGTACGCGTTCTTCCGTATCGCAGAGACTTGCAATGTCTTTTTTCTTTAATTTATTTTCATCGCATACGTCGTCAACGACGCGCGAGTCATTCGACGCCCAGCCATGCATATCGAAATTAGCCTCTTTGTTGATTAAAATTACGTCTCGGACGCGTTGTCGCATTTCCGCTACCGAGTTACCCGACGCAAGATAGTCATCCATGTAGCTGTTTTTTACAACGCTACGTGCGGCTTCGGGTTTCTGTTTAGAAAATGTGTCCGCATTTTTATTTTTCACATAAATCGCGCTGCAAGGGGAAGATCTTGAGCCGAATATCAGTCCCGTGTTTTCCCAAACATCGGGCTCACGTAAACGATCGGCACCTCGCCAGAAAAACCTTTGCGCTCCCCGATCTCTCTCTATCACTTTAACGCGCATGTACATATCTTTTATATCAGCTATTACGGCGACAGGGAACTGTCTGAAACGCAAAAGTACGCCGAGCAGCGACTCTAACAAATCCGGGCCCGTTTCCAAAAAATCGTTGAGGGAGAAGCCTTTCGTTTTAGCAGCTGCGTCTAAGACAGGCCTCACTTTCTCCGGTTTATTTAGATTCCTGACCGGAAAATGAGGGATATACCACTTACGCGGCCTCGGCAGATCTTTCGTGATTTTTACTACATAACCATTTGCGATCCATCGCTCTATCTCTTTGTAGTATCGCGCCGCCAATTCAGGGTCTTTGTCTAATTTTCTCTCCAACGAATACAGTCTTTTCAACGCGGTCTCTTTTCCGTCAATGCTCGGCATTAATCCCGTTTTCCAAAGCAAACCCGTCTCCCAATAACCACGTCTTTTTTTTGTTGTCACTTCTAACATGGCCAAGGCTCTTTCGTGCTTACCGTTTTCGTTTTTAGCGATAGCCACGCCGAGGTTTTCGGTTTCAAAAAATCCTCTTACAAGTTTATCTAGATTTTCAAGAGTCCGCTGCTCAATGCTCTCGGGTTGCGGCGTTTTCCACTGCGTCGCAAGCGCGCTTAGATTGAGCTTTAAACCGCGTCCGGTGGTGTACCCATGAAGCACCCAACCTAACGTAGTATGTGAGACTGCCAAACTGCCGTTTTCTAGTTGTCGAGATTTGTCCGGCGTGATAATAGACCAATTGTCTTGTCCGATGAGAATTACAGGTCTTGCGTTGGTATAAGGCTCAATTTCGATTCCCAATTCTCCATTAACGTGATGCGCGACTTCTCGTGATAAAGATTGACGCGGCAAGTCTAAATTGGCCACTGCCACAGCATGATTGATTCTCACCTCGCCAAAGGCACCTACTACAACAAAGCTCAATTTCTCGCTCTTGGAACGCATCGTACCACTCCACAGTCCTCGGAATGACATATCTATTTGCTCACCGCGTAATCCCTGTTCGTGCGCAAATTTTTTATCCACGACGCTAATCGTGGAGCCCCCATCGAGCAGAGCATATGTACTCGCTTCCCTTTTTGATCCCAGCACACGAATCGGTAAAATCTGAAGAAGTCCTTGTCTCGACGCTAGTCAAGTTCTATTTTGAGGCGCGCGATCCTGGGCGCGCGAATCATCACGATTGTTTCGATTTTCTCGTCTCGATAAGTTTTGCGCTCCTTTTGAGCATCTACGATCTCCGTCTTGTCCGGGACGATTGAGATCTCCTTGGCGTTTCGATGACTGTCCTGCCTTTCTGGTGTGATAATGCAAAAGCGTGTGATGGTCATATTTGCACGCATCGCACCTTGTTTTCTCTCTGCACTGTTGTTTCGCGTGTCCACCACCAAGACAGACAAAGCAGAGCTTGCGCTCTTTCACGATGGCCCACCTACGACTCGTATGCTGTCTTCGAAAGTCACGGCAATCTTTTATTTCATGATTGTTTCGACCGCAATTCAAACATTTCACCCGATTACTTCGATTTCCTTGTGTGTCAGTATCCGCGGCCCGACTTGTTGACGCGCAGACTACAGCTGCTCTCGAGGGCCTGTTTTCTCGCCTTGATGAATGAGATTGTTTCTCACTTTCCACTGCAGACGCCTCTTCGATTTCAAATATGCCCGCTTTTATGATCAAGTCAGCTTCCTTGTTCATGAACCTCGCGAACTTAGCTAGAGTGAATTGATTCTCCGACGGATCAGCTCCCTCGTCGGCAAATCGGTAAAAATCGGTTTTTAGGTTGTCGGGAATCTTAGCGATTATACTTCTCAATAGATCGATGCTATTGATGTATTCTGGCAAATTTAATGTTTGTAGCGCAACAAGACCGTTTGACAGTTTCGTATTAAACGTCACGAGATTGCACTGTTTCGCCTTCAGGGACGGTATGTTTTTGAGATCCTTGATTACTTCGTTCGCGACCAAGTGGCGATTCCCAAAATGTCTATCCAAGGTTCGAATCACAATGTCCGGATTATTAGTAGTATTAAGAAGCGTGCTGACGAGCGCTTCCGCTTTTCCATTTAGCGCCTTTTTCAGACGCCCGATGTTAAACCTGTCAGTGAAGTAATCCACAGATTCTTCGTAAGTCCGCTTGAAGTGATCCCACTCCAACGGATTGCCACTGAACTCGGGTAGTTTCGTAAGATGATTCAGAGATTCGCTGCGTGAACTTCCCGCGGTGGTCTCAAGGATACTTTGGCGAAAGGCGTCCAACGTTCGCGTGAACGTGTTCGATAGTAACACAAGAGGATCATCGGTTACACCCCCAGTAGGTAGCTCTCTTGGTACACTATTTCTACGTAAAATCACGTTGACACCGTCATCGTTGACGCTATTATCATCGCGACTGTTGAGTCGTTCTCTCGATCCGCCAGGAGTCGGAGCATCCGGCGCGACGGAGATGATAGCGTCGATATCCAGTGGATACACAGGCGGGGGTTGCCTACGCTCTGGTGTTAGCTGTTGTCGCATTTGTAATTGTTGCGCTACTCTCACCGGTGTCGGTTCTTCTCGATCACCGGAGCTCGCTCGTAGCTCAGAGGGTGTCACCCTCGTAGTAGAATTGGCTGCTGGTGGTTCTTCCCGATCATTACGCAGTCGACGTCGTCGTTCAGGTGGTGGTGTGATCGGAGCTGATGCGAGTCGTTTGTTTTTACGCGGTGCCATCGATGAAAACAGATAAGTTTCTTTTTGGAGAACTAATACACGTTGTTACACTTTTTGATTATTCCCGCACTATTGTCGTGGTTCCTCAACCGGGGCACCAGTTGTTAAGGGTGAGACAATGAGAATAATCTTCGACACGCTGTAGTTGGTGGACACTTTTATTAGTTGACGAAAGGCGACTTGTTCCGCTCGTGGTCGGATCGAATCTGATTTCTAAACGCGCGCCTTAGGCTCATCAACCTCTCATCTACCGCAGCGCCATTTGCCTAGGGGACTTATTCTGATTCAGGCCAACGCGCCACTAGCGCCCTCTCCTATTCTCTCTCGCTCGCTCTTTCGCTCGCCCGCCAATCGGCCCCGACTTGGTCTCGCGACCTCGTCGTGCCGTTTTGGGTGACCTGCATGGACTTGAGAAAAATGAATTTCCCGGGAGGTCTATAGCCCTTAAGGAGAGACTCCCTAAGGCTGAATTGGCGTTACATACACGACGACACGTATCACGTGCTCGAATATGTTCGTGGGCGAGCGTCGAACCGCGAGAGAAACGTTTAACCAGTGCGGTCGTTTGAATCGGC
The DNA here is from genome assembly GCF_021155765.1 of Diprion similis. Lineage (NCBI taxonomy): Eukaryota > Metazoa > Arthropoda > Insecta > Hymenoptera > Diprionidae > Diprion > Diprion similis. The sequence goes on along the minus strand of NC_060109.1, from coordinate 5,673,868 downwards.
AACAATATTCAAATCCACCTCAATGGTGTTTATTTCGCCGTCTCCCGAGGAATCAAACAAGTCGCCTTTCGTGTTTACAATCGTTGGTGTTTCAATCTTCACAATACATTTTTGCCATAACTATTTCATGTGGCATTTTGATAATTCGCTTACAATATTTTACATTTAATTACGTTACATTTCGACTTATGAACTGAACACAATAATTTGGTATCGTAACTAAATTCATCATGATGTAAACTGAAAGTAATTGAATTAAAGAATCAAGCAACTCAAGAATAATATAAACATAACGTGCTCGGAATTTCTGTCGTCGAGTCTTCTTAATAACGTAATACATTTTTCTCTTTTCCCCCTTTTTTTTTTTTTATTTTACATACACCTTTTGGTTTCCAACACTAGATTTGATGTTTTTCTACAGATATGTAGATGATATCATCACTTGCTTACGTTAAGATAAAATCAACTAACTATTGAGAAAATTTAACAATTTCCAATCACGTATATAGTTCACACATAAGTTAGAACTACAAAACCAGAGTAGTTTTCTACATATGTTAATCATTTAGGATAATAATAACACAATACTGGTTTGTTTTCACAAAGACAGTTGGCCAGGACGCTACATACAATATGACTCGAGACATCCTTTGCAGTACAAAAAACCTGTTGCAATAGGATTATATGACAGATGTCTACATTTCTGTTATCCCAAATTCAGAGCAAAGAATTTCGAAACTCATAGATTTCAATCTTTTAAACAATTTTTACACAAAAAAAAAAACTGATGACCGATATAAAAAAAGACGGAGAAAATTTTTTTATATACCTCTACATGTTTTACGCGTTTTATCGTGCTTATTTTGTGAACGTTCAGTGGTCGTTTCTACGACGGTCAAAAGAATTTAGTGGTGGGGGGTGTGAAAATGTACAATAATGAGCTACTTAAACCCCTAGTACAACAAAGCGCCCGAAAACGTACACTGCACATGCGCATGGAAGGTCTGAAACCGTGTCTAGTACTCTAGACGTGTGCTGTATTGTACTTCGCGTATGTACATTCCCCGTGTTTGTATGATAAATCTTGTAAAACATGCTTTTGGTGTATAAAATATCGTGTGCATCAAGGAGGCTAGGTGTTTACGCACCTCACATGTTTGCAATACTCGTCTTCGGTTCGTCCGCGCTTGGCGTATAAAGACCTACTTAGCCTCTCTGATGCACAATATACTTTTATGACAGCATCAAGTGGGAAGATGAGAATGAAAAAGACAAAATCACATGTGCAATCCCACATGTTAATGGACTGTCCGCCAACATCAAAGAGATTCTGCAAGATGTAGGTATTAATGTCATCATGGAATCTTGTTAAAAAAATGTATATAACAATGCAAAAAAATAGTATCATTATAGTAAGAACAAACATAACCATATTATTAGGTATAATTTGTAATACAACACCATACTTTGATTTAAAATTGAAACGATAATCACTGTTATTGTTCGACGAACATAAACGAAAATTAACATTAGCATGTGCAATGGTTCATCAGCCTAAAGATGGGTGGCTGCAGCTTCTCCGAAACGTCGTTAATAAAGAATTATGTCAAAATTAACCTACATCGCCGAAATCGAATTCTAATTTTGCTATTGACACACACTTTCAAAAAATTGGAAACTGATGGAAAATAAAAATTTTGCTCCTCCATATTATTTTCAGTTTCTTTTATTTCTTCAAACCCACTTTGCTGGTTGAGTTTCTGTTAGCATTGTTGCGTCCTAGCCGAGAATTATAGCGTTACCTTCTCTGTACCCTAACTTATCAACGTGCAATTATCATGAGCGAGCATCACATGCTCATACAATGGATTTAGGATCCGTATCGATCTGGATTAAATTTCCATGTCTGTACGTACCAGGCTAGCACCGACAAACTGCATATGACATACCATACGTTAGTTCGTGACGTAGTACATATATATTTTCATTGCTGACTTTATATATTCAATTTTAACTCACATAAAGACCATACGCGTCTAGAATCAAAACTCACAGAACTCGGGTTCATAAACCTCACTGACCGAATGCTAAGAACGTGAGAAAAGAAAAGATAAGCAATTCACAACGTATTATTCTGAGAACGCAAAAATGCATTCTTGAAATTAACTATCTTGTCAGTATCGTACCGATTGGTCTCTTCAAGACCAATTGTTTCGCACCCACATACTTATATTCATAAAAAAATTAAAACACAGAACTAAATTCAAGCCTTGAGCAATTAGAACCTCTTTAGATTTCAGACAATTCAGAACTCTTGAAAATTGAACACAGCTTATTCTAAATCACTGAACGCTTACATCCAGAACCTCCGAGTTTAGTATAACTGATTAAGTGAATAAGAACATCATTGTGAAACCAAATCTCCAAATCGATTACAAGAACATTTCATTGTTAATGGATGTGTATTTGAATTGAAGTTTTGTGTACAAATCATTATTTCAATGAGGCATAGTAATAGTTAGCACGACCCACAACAACATAATTCTAGATGCAATGTGTTAAAATTCGGGTTGGTTATCCCGAATTCTAACTACAATTTATTTAAGGGATTCGTTGAATGAATTAAGAGTTGAAACTCTGTCGTAAGAACAAGTACGAAAATATAATTTATTGAATATAATAGAGGTACAAAATGAAATACGATACTGATTAACAAAAAGTCTAACGATGCTTCTTCAAATCGGTCTGATGTTCTGACTGCCGTTGCGCCTGTGTTATGCTCATTTAATACATTAAGTATGCCACCAATAACCTGAATTGGTGCATTCCTATGTATTGCTGGTCTTTGTTATCGTTGCGACACCTCTGGGAATTCGCATTACAACAAAGGCAAGCTAGACGAGAAATCATACGAGCAGATCATCAAGGTTCATAAACCTGGACATGACAAGGTTTGTGAATCCAGTTTGAGGAGAAAGGATACATTCTTGATACCAAGGATGTGGCAGCTCTATCATTAATAAAATGGTGGCAGCGGTGGGATAAGCCAACTCGAATTAATTAAACAACCTTTGTGACCAGCGAGGTGACATAACCAATCACCAATAACCCAAAGTTATCGAAAACCTCAAAATCCGCAAAATATAACAATCCTGGAAATACATACTAATCGATACTCAATCGCAAGCAAATCATCATCAACATCAGTAGTTATATATTGTTACTTCTGTAACACACCGCGTGTGCGTCCGCAATTACAAGAGGTTTCTGGATCATGGCATTTACACGAGGTTTCTGCATCATTAACGTAGCTATGACGTTTCTGGATCATAGCAATTGGATGATTGCACCACCTCCACCACCAACACCATCACCCGCCTTATCACCACAGCACTGCCACTACTAACCTCGACCACACCATCAACAAAATCTGGTTATGAGGAAATAACCATCACCTAAAATCTGGTCAGTTATCATTTTCTCCAACATGATCATGACACCCATATAAAAAGTATTGACACCCTGCTACTATTTCCAGATTTATTAGAATCATTTCCACGCCACTACACTATTGATTAATACGTTCTTATAAATCACACGATTGCCCAAAACCGAATCGGCATTCATACCAAGTGCTTGAGATTAATGTTACAAAAACTTCAATAATTCCGATCCAGATTGCAAACCGTTACGCGGCATTGATCTATCTGACGACCTAAACGCATCACTAACTACGGTTTTACCCACAACCGCTGCAGTCACGCCTCTCCAAGAACAACAACAGCAACACCAACAACGATGGCAACACCAACAACGACAACAACGGCAGCATGTACCCCGCCGCTGAAACCTATCACCTCATGAGCAAGACCTACCTCGGTAACCCTCAAAATCGCAACCACCACTTACACTGAAATTGATATACTCAACGCACAGGAAATTCGGCAATGAATCGAACAACAGCAGGGATTACTAGACTACATGGCTAAACTGAAGTCAAATTCAACGGCCATCGCCCTAAATAACTAACATGGATTATATGAATTTTTGTAACGCCGTTATTATGTTAATTTGTTGCGGATCGTGTGATCTTTTTTACCGCCATTACTCTGTTAATACAAAAGTAACACTAAATATTATAATAAACAATCTACGACATATTCTGTCAATACTCGTGGCTGAATTCAATAAAACCAAGTGGGTATTTTGTTGTTCATACTGCCATTTTATTTGTCATATTGATAACGCCTGTTCTGCTTGAGCAGCATGAAGTCCTACCACTATTTATCAGTTGGCATGAAAATCCCCTTAACTAACACATTAACTTGCTCATGCTGCATGATTCTGATGAAAACTGTTGGAAAACAAGTATATTTCCTATCTTGAACTATTAAAGAATGAGCGTACATAATGTGTGGATACAACGCGAATAGAAAAGCATGCACGATGTATGTATGTGTGCATATGCGTGAGCGCCGATAGCGCCAAGAAAAAGCGCAGTAGTAGCCAGTTGCACGCAACACGTAGCCATGTGTAGATCTCACGCTTACTATACAATGTAGATTATAAGGCTGTACATATTTGAATAAACATTAAGTTACCTTACAGAACAACCAAGTTATTTCGATCCAATCGATAAACAATTTCAACATGGTAGCAGAGCGTGGTTGGAAAAATTAAAAAATAAAAAGTGTAAAAGACGAGAACACGAAAGTAAGGTTAAACGAGCCACGTGGTAGTGAATAAATGAAAAGCCAAAAGTGTTGTAAGTCCAAATCAAAATGAGAATAGTTGCATCTTTATCATCTAGACGATAAAGTTAACAGAGAATTGAAATAATTTTTTGGAAAAAATAAGTGATAAAAGACAAATGTTAATCGAGACAGTCGTGGTTAAAATGAATCGAAAAGCGTGAAAAAGTGATCTGAAAAGTTTTGAATCTCGTGGTTTAGAGTAATGTTCCACTCGGGGTGTGCAACATAAAAACAGATTTATTTCTGTAGAATATTATAAACATAACATGGTAAACAATAGGTATGTTTAGACTGAGAAAAAAGAATACATAGATTGGAAGGTCGGTAGCATGCCTTTGGATGGGGAGGTCGGTAAAGACGATTTCTCCAACAAAAAGTGAAAACATATCGATAAACGGAAAGTAAAATGTTTAATGAAGACTATTGAACAATTTTTTTTTATGAATAAATAATGAAAAAAGTGAGATGTTGATAGATAAAAGTTTGTATATCGAGCGCGCCATAGAGTGCATGTAGTGAACACGAGGCCAATTTTGAGGTTAAGCACATGGCTATATGGGTGACACACCACACCCGAATTTGAACAAAAAGTATTTAATAAAGATTATGTGATTGGAAAAGAATCAAGAAATAAAATAAGAAGAGTATTTTTGAGAGAAACTAAGAAAGATAATATTTTGAAAAACGAAGTTGACGAAAAAAAAAAAATCGAAGGAAATTAAAATGGCTACACAAGCTAAAGTTGAGGACATTGCCATGCGTATTTTTGACGGTGTAAATTTTTCAAGTTGGAAAATAAGATTGTTGACTTTATTGGAATATAAAGAATGTCTAGAACCAGCAAGAAGGGTTAGACAAAATACAGATAAAGAAGAAGACTGGAAAAAAGCAGATTTAAAAGCCAAAACAACATTAATTAGCACCATTTCCGATTAACAATTAGAACATGTTTCTGACTGCAACACATCAAAAGAAATGATGGATAAATTTGAGAGCATGTACACAATGAAGACTACTGCTCTGGAAATATTGAAAATAAATAAATTAGATGATATCAAATTGAAAAGTTTTGAAACAGTTATAGAATTTTTCATAGAGTTTGAAAAGGCCATAAATGAATTCAAAAGTGCTGGTGGAAAAATAGATGATACTGAAAAAATGAAATATTTGATTAAAGCGTTACCACAAAATTACAGTTATATTGATGATTTTATTGACGTAATACCAGAAGATCAAAGGACAGTTGATTATGTTAAATCCAAAATAAAATAAAAAAGTTTAAATAGAAATCAAACTGACAGCAGAATAAACAACGTAAGCACCTTCGCAACAAAAACAAAAAGAACGTGCTACATCTGTAGCAAGCAAGGCCACCACAAAAAGTAGTTTTGGCATGTAGAGCCAAACAGCAACACCAGACACGACTACGGCAACCAAGGAGGCAGTCAACAGCAAGGCGGACATCAACGAGGTCGAGGCTACAACCGAGGAAATTTCCAGAGGGGACATGGCTGAGGCAGAGATTTCCAGCCAACAGGCGACAACTCAAGACCTCAGCGGAGCAACGGCCAAAGCGGGGCAAACGCTTGATCAGTACAAGTGTGTAGTGAACAAAAGGTCATTCAGTGTAATAAAAGTGCAAGTGAAAAGTGCAACGAAATTGATTTGTTACTCGATAGCGGTTGTACAGTTCATATTGTTATTGATTATAATTTTTTTGAAAAATATGTAAACCTAAAATATCCTATAGATGTAAAAGTAGCTGATGGTAAAATTTTGAAAGCGATAAAAATTGGAAATGTTCAAGTACTTTTTAAAACATATTATAATGAAAATCCAATTAATATCCAAGAAATAATGAGTACTGTTGCGTATTTGAAAAATAGTACTATTTCAAATACAATTGAAAATGAAACACGATACGAAATATTTTTTTTAAAAAAACCTAATGTTGAAAATTTAAAAATTTATAGAAGTAGAGTTTTTGTGAGAATCCCAGAAGTACGTAGAAAAAGTAAATTTGATAATAAATCTGAGTTAGGTGTGTTAGTAGGTTACAAAACAAATGGCTATAGAGTATTAGTAAATGGTAGAGTAATAAATGCAAGACATGTAAAAAATGCAGAAGAAAATACTCAATTAATCTGTTCAGAAAAGTTTGATGAAAATAAAGATAGAGAATATGAAACTGAATGTGAAAATGAATATGATGAAAATGAAAAATCTGAATCAAATGTAAACATAAGCGACGAATTTGATATTGAAATAGAGAGTAATGAAAATTTTGAAAAACATGAAAAAACAAATAAGTCTTAAAATAGCAAAGAGAACTTGCCAATACCTAGAAAATCAAGTACAAAGAAAAGTCCTGTAAGAAGATTCAGAAACCCTGAAACTCATTGTATTTATGTAAATTATACCAATGCGAATATTCCCGACAAATTCGAAGAGGCGATAAATTGTGATGAATCTGAAAATTGGAAAATTGCGATAGATAAAGAGATGGAAAGTCTAGAGAAATACGGTACATGGGAATTAGTTGAAAGGCCCAAAAATAAAAGGATAATTAATGTAAAATGGATTTATAAAAGAAAAAGTGATGATACTTATAAAGCTAGGTTAGTTGTGAGAGGTTTTCAACAAAACGAATATTTAGAAAATGTTTAATCACCTGTAGGAAAAATGCAAACGCTAAAAATATTATTATCGTACTGTTGTAAAAACAATCTACACATAGACCAAATGGACGTTGAGACGGCCTTTTTGAATGGCCAAGTAAAATCGGAAGTTTACGTGAATCAACCAATAGGTAATGAAATTGGTGCAAATAAAGTTTTGTAATTAAAAAAGGCATTGTATGGTTTAAGAGAAAGTCCAAGAGCATGGTATGATTTTTTTCACAACTATATAAAGAAACTAAATTTCGTTAGAAGTAATTGTGACTATTGTTTGTATGTAAGTCACGAAGGCAGAGATCCAATATACATCTTAGTGTTTGTTGATGATCTGTTGATTTGTTGTAAAGATAAAGGTAAGATAAATGAAGTAAAGCAAAGTTTAATGAATAAATTTGTTATGAAAGATTTGGGTAAAGTTAGAAATTACATTGTGATTGATATTCAGTACAGTGATGATAGAAAAAGAATGACTTCAAGCCAAACAAAGTATATTGAATCTTTAGCCGAAAAATATAAATTACAAAATGCAAAATTATACGATACACCCATGGAAACAAAATTGAAATTAAGAAAGGCTGAGGAATGCGATGAAAATATAAAATATAGAAATCTAATTGGTGAATTATTATACATTCGTACAGGTACGAGACCTGACATTACCTATAATGTAAATTATTTAAGTCGCTATCAAAACTGCTACAATGCAACAGATTACAAATATGCTATGCGAGTCTGAAATATTTGTACAAAACTGAAGACTTGAAATTATAATATGTGATTGAAATGTAATATACTAGAAAACATATAAACAAAGGAATGTAACGACATGTCCAACTTTTGCAGAATATACTGCTATGTCAGAAGCAGTAACAGAAATTTTATTCGTAAGAAATTTATTGATTGATGCTTTCAATTTAGATTTTGATGAACCTATAAATATGTACGAAGATAACGTAGGCGTATTATTAATTGCGAAATTCGGTAATTTTACGAAAAACTCAAAGCACATTGAAGTGTAACATCACTATATTATCGATGAATTCATTTATCTATATTAATGAACATTACGAAAATGGAATTATTGATATTGTTAAAATTGATTCAAGGTATAATTTAGCTGATATGTTAACAAGAAGTTTAGAGAAAGTAAAGATCTTGAAGAATAGAGATTTATTGAGGTTGACTTAAAATTTAAGAGAAAAATGAATAAAGTAATCTAACACTAAGTTTGAAAAAGTTGATACGGAATAGACAATAGATTGTATACGTAACAAAATAAAATTAGAATCATTATATGAAGTTCAAGATTGTATATCTAAAGAGGCGTGTTGGAAAACAAGTAAATTTCCTATCTTGAACTAGGAAAGAATGAGTGTACATAATGTGCGAATACAACGCGAGTGTAGAAAAGTATGCAAAGAGCGCAGTAGTAGCCAGTTGCACGCCACACGCAGCCATGTGTAGATCTCACGCTTACTATATAATGTAGATTATAAGGCTGTACATATTTGAATAAACATTAAGTAACCTTACAGAACAACCAAGTTATTTCGATCCAACCGATAAACAATTTCAACATTTCTGACGACTCAAATGATTTTCACGATTTCTCAAGGAATTCTCTAAGCGTCACAACCCACTATTGCTGGATCAAAAATTTGTCTCAACTTTTTGTTCATCGTCAAGCGACTGCGCGTAAAAATGTGATCCATATTTGTAACCGATGTTTACATTTTTTCTTTGCCGAGGCCAAATTGCTTGCACACAGGCTCGATTGCACGCCGGAGAATGCTTGTAAACTCACACTTCCAGACCAGTCCAACAAGTGGTTAAAATTTGAGGATTACTCACACAAAATAGTACCATTCATAGTTTACGCGGATTTTGGATGTTTGCTGGAAAATTCCCCACAATCATCTCAACCATCTCAATCACCCATGTAACGATTCATATTGTAACGGTACAGCGGTCAGCCAGCTCCGGGGGTGACAGCTGTAGCCGACATAACACCGAGGCCCGAGCCTCAGCGAAAGCCTCCGAAAATATACGAAGACGAACCGCCAAATTCGCCGCAATGACTGACTTCCGAACGCCAAAACAGACAGCACGTGACGTAGATCCGCGCGCCAAAACCTCACGCACATGCACGCGCACAGGTACGCACTTCACGCGCGCAATAACTACTGGCCAGGAAGATTTGACACACGGACAGAAAAACTGAAAGCAGCGCAGCGTGACGATGACGGACGGTGCCCCTATAAATAATGGCACGCGACCAGCAACGTTAGCAGATGTACGGTACTAGGCCTACCTGTCTCACCTATTTACAAGGCGTGTGACTTATCTTGGAGCGCACGACCTAAATTAACGTCATTTAGATTTTCGATGAAACTTAGAAAGAAAGAAGTAGTGGCCGCGGGAAAGCATCTCTAGATACCAGATTCGAATCCTGGCTCCGTCGTTAATTTTTCAAGTCACCTAATATGTATTCGAATTTATATTATTCTTTAACCAACCTCTTCGCATCAAAAATGATATGTTTTCATATCCTCATATTTCTGTTTAGACGGCTGGGCCATCTAACAGACTGAGCAGTGATACTGAAGAGTCACACTCACAAAAAGAACCACACACACAGTCTATAACATCTATACAGACATAGTCATTCATGTGCTTCCGCGAAGAAACTTGCAAATGTAAAGGAATAAACCAATAATTCGAAATACAAATGTCCGAATAGAATTTTGAAACTAAATAAGTTTCTGACCATTTTTTCAGTGGAAAAATTGTCGGCCGATGAAGCTGCAGCAAAGTTATATGAAGGAGAATTTAAAAAAATGGTCGCAACCAAAAACTTGGAAAAAAAAATATTTTCAACATGGATGAGAGCGGTATCTATATCAAACAAGTACCTATTCGTACTTTGGCTCCAAAAATCAGAACCAGCATCCCAGGGACGAAAAAGCAATTGGAACGAGTCACGATAGCCGCTTGCACTAATGTTGACGGATCTTTGAAATTACCTTTGGCTTTCATTGGTAAATACCGTAATCCACGATGCTTAAAACACTTCAACAAGAATTATCTGCCTGTAAAATATTATCATTAAAAAATGCATGGATGGACAAGGCAATTTTCGAGGATTGGTTCCGCAATCACTTTGTTCCCACAGTGAAAAATTTTCCTGATGTCCAACGATTTACCTCAAAAAGCGGTACTGATCGTTGATAAAGCTCATAAATATCTCAAGGTTGACGATATCGACGTTGATTTCTTTCCTCTAAACGTTACATCCCTTATCCAACCTCTCGATCAAGGGATTTTTCAAACGCTGAAAATAATTTTTCAGAACCTATTGATAGATTCGATTTTACTTGTGTAATTGCTTGATTTTCTGCAAAATATTGAAATCAAAAAAGTTATTTTTTAGAGCTCAGAAGCTTGGAAAAAAATATCTTCTGCAACCATCGTCAGCATGTGAAAAAAACTATGGTCAACCGAAAAAGGAGACGTATGAACTCAAACCGACGAAGATTTTTCATTGGGTCTTTTGGGCTCAGAATCGTCAGTCGGGACAGAAAGTGTCCCTGGACTTTCGTACCGCAATGATTTGATGAATTTGTTGCAATCCATTTACAAATTTCCAGGGCACGAAAATGTTTATAAAGAAATACTTATCGAGTGGTTGGAAAATAAAGGAAGAGATGAGTGTGGAAAAATATTAATGTTAATTTTTACCGAAGTGTTTATCAAACGTATTGCAAAAAATTTTGAAAATCCATTAAAGAAATACCTATTGAAAAGTATCTTTCGTCACAATATCTGAAGAAAAGTGGACGAACAAATAAAATTACTGCGCAAGTCAATGAGAGTGCAGAATCGTCAAATCATCTGGAGGAGCCTTTTGTACAACCGAATCCTACCGACAGCGAATTAACTAAAGATTTTGGATTCATTTTTTCCACTTTCAGCATGACTGAAAATACAGGTTCCTGAAAACGCGAATATAGACGCTCTGAGAGTTTTAGTGCGTGAATTTATTAAAAAATCGGACGAGAAGAACAGTGAGTGTGTCGACGGTTCTGGCTCGGAAGTGCGAGCGGAAAAAGTCATGGCACGAGCGATAGGCAAACTGGTGGACTTCGACCCAGAAATACAACTATGGGAAAACTACGCCGACCAATTCGAGTTTTATCTTGAAGCCAACAACATCACTGAGGAAGGTAAAAAAAGATCCACTCTTCTTACTGCCGTCGGGGTCAAAATATATCCAATAATAAAATCTTTCTGCCTGCCAAAAAAACCGAAAGAGGTGTCGTACGACGAGATCGTAAAGAAATGCAAAGAACACTTCGGCAAATCGTCGAATGTTTCACTAAACAGAGTCCAGTTTCAAAAACGCGACCAATTAGAAGAAGAATCGTTACAAAATTTTGTTCGCGAACTCAGAAAATTGGCCCAAGACTGCAAATTTGGAGGACCTACAGAAAAATTACCATTAGAAATAATGCTCCGCGACCGATTTGTAGCGGGTATCAGAGACGAGGAATTACAAAGATACTTGTGCCGAAGGCACGAAGAATTAGACGAGGACGCAAATCCAGACGGAATCACGTTAAGTAAAGCGCTAGAAATCGCTCGAAACGCAGAATCAACAGCAGATCAGCAAAAATTACTCCGAAAAAGAGAGACAAACGCGGTAAATAAAATCGCGAATCAAAAGAAAAACTTCGGAGATAAAAGCAACCGAGGAAAAGGGTGCTACAGGTGTGGATATAAAAATCACACTCCTGAAGTTTGTTTTTTCAAAAACGAAAAATGCGGTACGTGTTCGAAAACCGGGCACCTCAGTACAGTTTGTAAAAGTAAACAAGGGGTTTTGGGTAGCTCGAAGACCAAACCATCCCGTACACACCGAGTAGAGAACGACTCATCAGAAGATACGGGCTTGTGCGACGAAGACAGCGACAGCTATACTAACGCGATTGTGAACCAAGCAAGCTTGGGCGAACATAATAATAAATACAAGGTCACGGTCGAGTTAAACTCAGTGCCTTGTTCGTTCGAGATTGACAACGGCGCACACGTATCCCTAATAAATCGAAAAACGTACAAAAAAATTTGGCCGCAGACTGCACCCAAGTGGTCAAAAAAAGAGGTCAATCTTTTCGCGTATGAAAAAAAACGACTGGGCGTTCTGGGCTCGACGAGAGTCTCGGTAAAATACGGAAAACACAAGGCGAATTTACCGGTGACTATCTTACAAGAAACGATCGGACCAAACCTCCTCGGAAGAGACTGGTTTGATGATCTCGGAATAAAAATATTGGGCATTAATCAAGTAAAAAAAATTAAAACTGATTACACAAAAATGATCAGCGAATTCCCGCTCATAACATCTTCAAAACTAGAAGGACACAATGGGACTCCCATAAGCATCGAATTAAAAGAAGGAGCACAACCGAAATTTATTAAAGCAAGGCGTGTCCCGTACGCATTACAGGAAGCAACAAGCGAAGCGTTAAAAAGTATGCAAAACCAAGGAATGCTTATTCCTGTGATGCAGTCAGACTGGGCAACTCCTGCACACTTTGTCAAAAAATCAAATGGGAAAATTAGAGTAGTGGGAGACTACAAAGACACGGTAAACCCAAAAATCAAAGACTCGGAATACCCCATTCCCACTGTGTCTGAAGCTTTCGCGACGCTTAACGGCGGAAAAATATTCACACAAATCGATTTACAAAACGCATACAAACAACTACGCGTTGATGAGAAAACATCGGAAATTCTGACAATAAGCACACATATCGGCCTTTTCAGAGTCACAAGATTACTCGATGGATTATCGGCTGCACCAAGAATCTTCCAGCACTACATGACGAAGATATTACAGGGCATTCCCGGCGTACAAATATATATCGACAACATTAAAATCCAAGGACGAGAAAGAGAAGAACACGATGCACGTGTAAAAGAAGTTCTGCAGCGGTTGTACGAGGCAAACCTTAAAATCAACATGGAGAAATCTATATTCGGAGTAAAAACCATGGAATTTCTAGGACACACAATTTCGGCGAAAGGAATCAGTCCAACGGATGATAAATTGAAAGCAATTCAACGAATACCCGCACCAAAAGACAAAAAAGAACTTCAAGTGTTCCTAGGAGGAATAAATTTTTACGGGAGGTTCATAAAAAAACGCGCAAAAATTGCAGAGCCCTTGCACCGACGATTGGACGAAGGAAAAAAATGGACTTGGGGAGATGCAGAACAAAGAGCTTTCGAAGAACTCAAAAGAAGATTGATGGGATCGGAAGTTTTAACGCACTACGACGACAAACTCCCACTCGTTGTCTCAGCTGACGCTTCGCCAATCGGAATCGGAGCAGTTCTGGCTCACGAAATGCCCGACAAATCGGAAAAAGTAATCGAATACAGCTCGAAGACCCTAACAAAAACCCAAAGAAATTACTCACAAATTGAACGCGAGGCGCTGGCGCTGATCAAGGCCACCGAACATTTCCATCAATATTTGGCAGGCAGAAAATTCAAAATGATCACGGACCACAAGCCGCTTCTAGGCATTTTCAAGAAGAACAATAAAAACACACAAAAACTCTCACCTAAACTCGAAAGATACAAAATAACTATGTCAGCATATGAATACGAACTAATTCACCGACCTGGAAAAAAGCACGGAAATGCTGATATGCTATCCAGGTTTCCACTTCCAGAAGAAGCTACAGAAGATGATGACACAGCAAACATTCGTATGCTAGAAGGTACCTCAAGGAATCCGATCTCAGTCAAAGACATCAAAGAAGAAACAGAAAACGACGAGATACTAATGGAGGTGAAAACCTATATAAAAAAGGATGGCCAAAAAACACCTCATCGTCGATGAGGAACTTCTGGTTGAAACGAAACGAACTGGCAATCCAAGAAGGCTGCATAGTACGAGGTGAAAGGGTGGTAGTACCAAAGAAACTGCAACGCGACACATTAAAATACTTACATTTAAATCACTGCGGCGTGGTGGCAACTAAAGCATTTGCCCGATCGTACGCATGGTGGCCCGGGATCGACGAGGACATCGAAGTAATGATCAGCAACTGCGACAATTGCCAAGAAACTAAAAACAACCCGCCCCGAGCACAGATCGAAAATTGGGAAATCCCGCAAAACCCGTGGACTAGGCTTCATATTGACTTTGCTGGACCATTCCGAGGACAAGTTTTCCTGATTGTAGTCGACGCAACGTCAAAATGGATCGAAGTTTCCAAAGTCTCCTCGACAACGTTAAAAAGAGTAATTATTGAACTAAGAAGACTTTTTGCCACCTTCGGCACACCAAAAACAATCGTCTCGGATAATGACACGTCATTTAAATCAGCAGAAATGGCGGAATTTACAAAAAAAAATGGAATTAAACAGGTTTTCGTTGCTCCGTATCACCCGGCGGCAAACGGACAAGCGGAACGCGCTGTGCAAACAACCAAACGTAACCTTAAAGTTCTCATCGATGGAAACTGGGAAGAAAAAATGAGCAGATTTTTGTTGAAACAACACACGACTCCTTCAGCAACAACAGGCCTCACACCAGCAGAGATAATGATGAACCGAAAACTGCACATTCCACTGGACATAATGAAACCAAATAAAGAAGAAAAAAACCCGACGTCGGCGGAGACTCGGGCTGGTACAAGAAAATTCAAGATAAACGAGACGGTTTGCATGAGGATATACCAGAGCAAAACGGGGCCGAAATGGGCACGAGCAATCATTATAAAAAAAACTGGCCCCCTGTCATACCAGGTACGAGAACGAAACACTGGACTGGTACACAGACGTCACGTGAACCAACTCATCAAGATCAAGACCGGACCAGAAAGTGAGCCAAAAACACTGTCGACGCCAAAAAAGAAACCAATGGACGAAAACCAAACTCACTATCCACTTCGAAGCAAAACAAAAAATTTGAGATTTTTGTAGTTTTCTCTTCCTTCTCAATTCTTTAAATTTTGTTCATTGCATACTAAAAAAATTTTTTTCTGTTCTTTCTTCCGCTCTCCAAAAATATTTGGTTTAGTTGTGAAAAACAACATATGTCTCACACTAGGGGGGAGGGATGCTATATATCTACACTCTGACTAAAGACCTGTGGGTCTTGCCCGAGCTTGAGGACGTGTGAGTCTCGTGTCGGGAACGGCGATGTAAACACCGTTACGAAATAAATGTGAAAGATGAAATAACGCTGTGTCTCTACTTATTACATAACAATAAGTTTGTTGTACCTACACATCGTCTTGTTTCGCTCTACCCATTTTTCCTTATCATATAAAAATAGATTATTTCGATTTTCTAATTTCAATTTCTTTTTCTAAATGTCGTTATTTTATGTAAACTTTTTGGAAGTTTCCTCATTTATTCCACAGAATGTGTTAAAAATACACATTGATATGGGAAAATAATCAAATGTATATAATCTCTATTTCTTTGAACAAAATCAATTATTATTGAAATGATGATAATCGAAATTTATAACATTTTTATTAATGATATTATTGTATTGTATGTATTGGATTGGGGACGGCCAGGCGCTCAGTTCGGTTGGACCATTGTGCCCGGGCCCTTTGGGGCACCCCTAGTGTGTAGGGAACGAGGTCAGGCCGGCCAGCTTCGCGAAATGAAGCAGCCTGCCCACCCCCATTTCCTCGATTTTGCTCTCGCCGGTGTAGTTAGCTCCGAGGGCCTGCTTACGCGGTCCCTCGAGCCCCCTACACTGGGTGATGAGGTGGCGGGGGGTCTCCTATTCCCCTTCACATCTCGGGCCCAGGAACTCTGATCTGAGTCCCAGGTGCACGAGGTGCTTGCCCGTGTACCAGTGCGGGTGATGAGGCCTATCACGGTCCTCAGCTCGGTCCTGTTCAGTCGTATGAGCGTGGCTGCTAGGTCTTGCGATGGCCCTTGGAATGAGCCATGCCTGGTGTACGGTCACAGAGGTCCGCAAAGCGGACCACCGTCCATTGCTTCGATAGGCATCTTATAAGCCCAGGGCGTAGGCCGGGGAGGAAGCCCTCGTCGCTCGGTTGGCGCGAGGCCCCCTCTTTGGCCAGGTTGTGTGCAATTTCATTGCCTTGGATGCCGCTGTGTCCTGGCACCCATACCAGGCTCACGCGGTTGTCTTTGGCCAGCCGTGATAAGACAGTGATGCAGTCCCAGGTCAGCACCGACCTTACAACGCAGGCGTCCAGGTGTTTGAGTGCTGTCCGGCTGTCACTGCAGATATATATGTGTTTCCCTTTGTAGCCCATGCTCAGGATATGTCTGGCACAGGCTAGCAGAACGTACATCTCAGTTTGTAGCACCGTGGCTGTGGGTTCCAGGGCAAGCGACCTGCTCGTCCTTGGTCCTCCACACCAGAAGCCGGCCCCGGTGCCCGTCTCAGTTTTGGACCCGTCTGTGTACCACACGGGTCCTTTTGGGGAGAGTATTCTGTCCGGGTTGTTTGCCCAGGTCTCTCTGAGCGGGTACGTTACCCTGAAAACTCGGTTAAACTGGAATCTGCTGGTGCAGCGGTCCCCGCTCTGTTCCAGAGCTGTCCGCGGTGCTCCTTGCCGGTTAAGTATCACAGTGTGTCCCAAACCGGTGCGCTTCCAAAGTCCTAGGTGCCTCAGGCGTAGCGCCGCCCTCCAGGCCTCCTCCTCCACCGTAATGTGTGGGGGTGGCAGGCCCAGGAGGGCCCCCATGGCAATAGTCGGGGTGGTTCGAAGGGCCCCTGTAATGCCTAGGATCGCCATCCTGTAGACGCGTTCATATGCCTTCCGGTATGTGGCACTGCTCATAGCGTATGAGCAGTAGTATGATGGCCATGAAGATTCATCGAACTACCCTTGCTTGTAGACCCCAGGTCTGGCCCACCATCCTTCTGCAGGCCGAGTACGTGGCCGTAGCCTTCCGTGCCTGGCGGATGGTGTGGGCCTTCCATGTGAGTTTGGGGTCTAGGGTGACTCCTAGGTAGCGTACCTTGGTGGATAGGGTTAGCCTCGATCAAATATCTCGACATGCCCCATCCTGAGTTTCCGCTTCCTGGTGAACAGTAGCATCTCGGTCTTGTTAGGATTGATCCTTAGTCCCTGAGATGTGCACCAGTTCTGTACAAAGTCCAGTGCCTTTTGCATCTTGCTTGTCACAGCTGGAAGGTGGTCGCCTGCGACGATCAATGCCACGTCGTCGGCGTAGCCCACCGCTGTCACGTTTAGCTTGTTAAGCCCCGTCAGCAGTCCGTCCACAACTAGGGTCCACAGCAGGGGGGAGAGAACGCCCCCCTGTGGGCAGCCCTTGTCGACCTGGACGCTTACTTCGGTACCTCCGAGCTTGGTGGCGACAGTCCTAGTCTGTAGCATCTGCCTGATCCAGTCGACCAGCATAGCGCTTAAGCCGAACTTCGTGGCAGCCTCACAAATTGCATCGAAGGAGGTGTTGTCAAACGCTCCTTCGACGTCCATAAATACGCGTAGCGCCGCTTTCTTCCGGTGGAGTGGCCCCTCTACCTCCCTTACCAGGTGGTGGAGTGCCGTCTCTGTCGACCTACCGACTTGGTAGGCGTGTTGCGCCCCCGAGAGGGGGTTTGCAGCAAGAGCCCCATCCCTCATGAATCTGTCCACTAGTCGTTCCAGTGTTTTCAACAGGAACGATGTTAGGCTTATCGGTCTCCATGATTTGGCGTGGTCGTAGCAGCTCTTTCCCGTTTTAGGGATGAATACTACCCTGACCTCTTGCCAGTTCACAGGTATGTAGCGTAGCACTAGGCACGCTCTGAAAATCTTGTTTAGTCTAGCGATGAGGGCCTCACCACCCTCCTGTAAGAGGGCCGGGAAGATCCCGTCCGTCCCCGGGCTTTTAAACCTGTCGAAGGTGTCGATGGCCCATCTGATCCTAGCTAACGTTACGATTTCCCCTGCAGATTTCCAGTCCCCTGGTTTTCGCCTAGTCGGGCCAACTTGTCGAGGCGGTCCCTGACTTGTGGCTTCGGACCCTGGGAAGTGGACCTCTAGCATATGGGTGAGTATGTCTGACTGGCACTCTGCCATGCTGCTATCCGGCAGCGTGAGGCAGTCCAGTCTAGTTGGCGGGCCTGATGAGAATACTCTACGGAGCTTGGACACTAGGGGTAGGGCCTCAGTCTCACTGCAGAAGCTCTTCCAGGCCCCCGTCTTTGATCTTTTTATTTGATTCTTGTACTCTTTCTGGCCAGCCTTGTGGGTCGCCCAGTCCGTGTCTTTGTTGGTCTTAAGGGCCCGGTTTAGGAGTTTGCTGGAGCTCGCTCTGAGCTTGCCCAGCTCTCCGTTCCACCAAGGGACCTTAGGCCTGTTTACCTTGGGCTTTGCAGGACATGCTGCCTCAAAGGCCAGGTTAATGGAGGTTGGAAGGTGTATTACTTCGCCCTCCACCTCGTTTGCACTGTTCAGATGTTCGCAGGGTCCCTGGAGCCTCCAGTTGAGCTCCTCTTTGTAGGAGAGCCAGTCTGTGGTCCTGGGATCCTGTACGTACCCATCGGTTCCAGCCCACTCACCGTTGCGAGGGAGAACGTGATGCGCCTGTGATCTGAAAGTGTGTCCTCGTTCTGCACCTGCCAGTCAGTGATGAGGTTCAGGAGCCTGGGGTTGCAGAGCGTGAGGTCTATCACTTCTTGTCTGTTGGAGGTGATGAAGGTTGATCTCGATCCCCTGTTTAGGATCTCGAGCTCGGCTGACGAGAGGTACTCCAGCAGCGCTGTGCCCCTCCTGTTGGTGTCGGAACCGCCTCAGACCGTGTGTTGCGAGTTCGCGTCGCAGCCCACTACGAGGTGTAGCCCCTTGTCGGTGCAGTACGTGACCACCTTTTTTAAATCTTCCGTGGGAGGAGGTTCCATGGAGTCGTAGGGGAGGTAGGCAGAGCAGACGACTATGTCGATTGTTCCGCCCTGCCCCCTTTTAAACTTGATCAAGGCTGCTGCTAAGTCCCTGCTGCAAAAGTGGCTGAGCCTTAGAGCCTGGTGTCTGTTGTTGATGAAGACCGCCGTCCTCGGACCGGGTCCAGCCGCGCCTTCCTCACATACCAGTGGGCCGATCTTCCTGTCTAGTTCTGAAACAAGTCCCTTGTCAACTCATGGTTCTTGGATGACTGATATGTCTGTTTGCTCCACCGCCAGGCTGCGGCTATGGATAGCCGAGGCCGCTTTGCAGTGTTGCAAGTGGATCTGCGAAAATCTGATCTTCCTCGCGGGCATCGGTCCGTGGGATATCAGCATCGCCGTTGTGCACTTTACTGTTCATATAACAATTTTAATGAAATCTAAATCACGCGAAATGATACAATCAGTTCAAATAATAAAACATAAAATAAACCTGAATCTACGATTTAAAGAAAATCAGCAAACTAAATAAAACAATAGAACATGCCAGAATTCGTCGGTTCGGCTCCTATCGATTTAGTTTGTTTAAATTTACACTCCCTCTACTCTACTTAATCAATTCATGCGCCTCCCGTGGCCTCTATTCTTTCTCTCTAAATGTTTCACTGAAATTTCTAAAACTCTAAATTAGGTCGTACGCTCTGAGATGAGTCACACGCCTTGCAATTTGGTGAGACTGATGGGCCTATTGCCGTACATCTGCTAACGTTGCTGGTCATGTGCCGCTATTTATAGTAGCACCGTCCGTCATCGTCACGCTGCGCTGCTGTCAGTTTTTCTGTCCGTGTGTCCAGTCCTCCTGGCCAGTGGTCATAGTGCGCGTGAAGTGCGTACCTGTACGCGTGCCTGTGCGTGAAGTTTTGGCGCGCGGATTTACGTCACGTATTGTCAGTTTTGGTGGTCGGAAGTCAGTCATTGCGGAGAATTTGGCGGTTCATCTTCGTTGACTTTCGGAGATTTTCGCTGAGCTCGGGCCTCGGTATCATGTCGGCTACAGCTGTCACCCGCGGAGCTGGCTGACCGCTGTACCGTTACATTAACTACTTCGTTACTTAACAAATCATATTAACACTATATTATGAATTTTGTGATAAAATAAAGTTATCAAAGAAATAATGGCAATAAATTGAATTGAAAGCAGAGAAGTATATGCAATTTCATTGAGCCAGCGTTTGGCACTATTGAGAGAGACGAACATGAAACCCGAGGTGAGCCCGTGGTAGGGGTTACGTTCGAGCGAGAATAAGGGGAAGCGGCACTATTAGAACTGGCACTATTACGGAAGCAAACGGTATTTGTATTCTTTGATACGATTCCCTGACTGTTGTTAAGTTTGACCAATGTAGGAATTGAAACAATCTCTGCATTTAATTTGGTAAATAACATCTGATTGGCAGAGAATGGGATCCTTATGTTTTAAATTGGTGAAAAGTTTAGAAAGAGTGTTGGTGATTTTATAAACTATTTTAATTTGGTATTTGTGGAGAGACCATTTTATCTGTTCTGGTAATCCTTGTATGTATGGGATTACAAGTTTTTATAATTGTCCTGCGCCAATCTCTGTTGGCGTTTTTCAAAGAAAATATCATTGTTATACAGTTTTTCTGTCCTTTGTGCTTTAATGCTGTTAATTAAGGATTCAGGATACCCTTTCTCGACCAACATGTCCCTGATGAGGTTTATGTACTCCTGTTTATGAGAAGGTTCAGCTAATTTTAACCCTTGGTCAATTAGGCCAATCGTAACACGTATTTTTTGTGTCAATGAATAGTTTGATGTATTATTCAGATATCTACCAGACCACGTTGGTTACCTGTACCAATCAATGATACGTGAGTTAATAATGTTTATAGTGTTGAAATCTAGGAAACTGATAAAATTGTTGTTTTCTCGTTCAAAAGAAAATTGTAGGTTTGGATGAAATTGATTGCAGCGTTGTACAATATCATTGATATTATTACTATAAACGACCGTGACTATATTGTCGACGTATCTTTTATAATATGGTAGTGTGTAGTTGAATGTAGGAATAAAGATGTTTTCTAATTTTTCCTACTAATGGTAGCTAATGGGCGAGCCTATTGCTACACCTTCAATTTGTTGATAGAATACATGTTTGCGCACAAAACACGTAAAGTTCAAACAGAGGTTTACCGCCTTCATATAACCCTCTTTCGGTAAAAATGTATGTTTTTTTGATTTCATCCCATCTATTATTGATACACTCACCAGATAAAGGTACAGGAATATTCTTTACCATTATCTGACTAAAGATTCTTGGGTGATCGACCACTTAAAGCACTTGTTTGAATCCATCGACAATTGATCGGGCACTCTTATTTCTCAAGGGTATAGCGCACGTGAATTTAGATAATACGTCGATAACCGTTAGAATGTAAATGAAATTTTTATTAATTTTGGCATACTGTCGCATTTCAAACAAATCCGCTTGCCACAAGTCGTCAAAGCCTTTCACGATCGCTCTCCTAGGCTTAAAGTTACGACGAGCCGGCGCATGTGGCTCTCTAACTAGCTGAATTTTTTCCTCGCTCATTCTTCAAACAATAATATTCGCCTCGCGTCATTTTCCCACTATTGAGATAATATCATCGTTATGAGCTGTGTTTTCAACAGCCTTCAAACGACTCAATAACCACAACCTGTCCGCCAACTCGTTTCGCTCGTCCCAATATGTATAGTCTACTTGACGGTTTTTTTGTACAATATGTTTACTGGTGTTGAGATCCTTGCCGAGTGTCTGCTAGTGGCAAGCTGGAAATAGCTGGCGGATAATATTTTAATATTTGTAGGAATTATTTGAGCATACTTGACCCGATTTTTGATAACCTCTTTTATGAGCGTTGGTTGAATCGACGATATCGCGAAATTCACGAAGATCATCGCTGGTGTCAATATCTTTATCTGGAATTTTTTTGAACATTAGTTCCAATATACCTGGAATTGTTTTGAATCGCATGTTTTAACATAACAATGATCCGACTCAATTTCAATCGGTGAGTTGCCAATCATGAACCCCGTATTCCTATGGTTATTTACAAATCTAATTCCGTAAACTGAATCCGTTGTATTTGCATTATCACAAACCGAATTCATTATGTAATTACTGGCTAAAGTACCAGAGTTTTTTTTGACGCTCGTTTTATTTGTATCGAAGTATCATGGTACCCAATCTACTCCCTCAACGCCGACTAAGAAAATTCCGCTTGAGATTCCATATCAGGTGTCGTGTATACAGTTCTGTGCAGGCAGGAAATATTTTGCCCGCTCATTGTGTTCGCATCATCTTCAATATCACTGTTTTCGCGGGCATGCGGCGTATATTTCCCTCAGGGATTCGTCTGCGTTGAAACACTTTTCTAACAAAAGATGGACTCGGTTTTCGAATGCGATATTCGGAATTCGGAGTGTCTTTGTATTAATCCCAAGCCATACTATTATCTAACGGAGCGGCCAAATCATCATTTTCAGCATACACTTTCGGCATTATACCATCCGCTGTAAACTCAAGAGGCCTTTGCAATGACATTCAGCTGCTTAACACTCGGTTTCAAAGTTGTTTTAATCGCTTCAGTATCCGCTATGCGATCTGTGTTCAATGCTTGATTTTTCTTTCTCATCGCATCGCTTGCTTCTACTATCTTGCGTTTCAAATCTTTATCGGATTTGAGAGTCTTTACCATGCTGAGGATGTTACAGGTACAGGTTCAGGTGAAACACTGTAATTACAAACAGGATGTACCACGTTTTATAATTCAATGATTTTATCAAAACGTTTACGGTATCGACTATGCTTCGTAAGACTGTCTTTATCAATTGTAACAAAACCATAGTTCAAAAGCCAACAGATGGAGCACACTTGCTCAAATTGTGCGTACGTCATATCAGTATTCACGTGGTCATCAAATACATGCAGTAAGTTCTTACCGTCTTCTTTCAATGAAATTATGAAATTTGCACCGTCGTGGATCAAATATTTTGGGATTCTTGTATATGTTTGACATAGATAGGAACAATCTACAAATTTGTGATTACCTATACAGAAATATTGTTAAACAGCATCCTGCTTATCACAAGCCATATCATTGAAAATAAAAATAAATTTTGGCTGGGATTGTTCAACCAGAATTACCTCACAATTATTGGAATATGTAAAATAGGACACACCTGGGACACGATTTAACACTTTACACAAATATTCATACTTCGGTTGAGCCAAAGTCTGTAAATATATGTATACTAGGGTCGTCGTTATTTGGGGGTGAGAATGAATTTTACCCTTGCCGCCTCCTGAATCGGATCGAAATACGTAAAAAGTAACGCTGTAATTTTTTCATATTTTAAAGAAAAAGTTTAGCCCTTGACCACAGGGGTTGAA
Source organism: Diprion similis (assembly GCF_021155765.1). Classification (NCBI taxonomy): domain Eukaryota; kingdom Metazoa; phylum Arthropoda; class Insecta; order Hymenoptera; family Diprionidae; genus Diprion; species Diprion similis. The sequence continues at coordinate 5,650,081 of NC_060109.1, read as the reverse complement.
GGTTTTCCTTTAAAATACATAGAGTTTTCCTGCGTTTGCAGTCACTTTTTTACTGTGGGCCTGAAAATGTTTGTACAATCTCGAAATTTTTCATAAATTAGTTTACAAGCTTGTTGCTACATGGAAAAAATTTCCCAAACCCCCAACCTCAAAGTGTTGTATAATAATTATAATAATAAAAACAACACCATAATAATTAAAAAGAATTTTTCTGATCTCTCGTTTTTTTATAAATGTATTAAAAAAAGAATAATTTTCTAAACGAGTTACCAATTCTTAAGTATTGTCGCCTTTTTTGCATCTGGATGATTTTTTCGATACTCACTTGCAATTTGTAAAATGAACTGTTTTTGTTTTTTGTTCCGTGTAAGTATTTCTTTGTAATCGTTGAGCAGACGAACACCTCTTTCCGCGACGTTGTTAATCACTGTGAATTGTTTTGTGATTTTCAAACCGATTGCGTAATTTTCATTTTGACTTCAAACAAATGGATCAGTCTTAAGAAACTCGTGATCAATTCCAAACCTTCGGAAAATGTGAGCGTTTGAGGGGTTATGATCCTTTTCTTTATCATAGTTGTTACTATGACACAGTATAAGGTGTTACGAAATGATCCATTTCTTTGTCATAGTAACCGTTATGGAAATGGATCATTTCGTAATAGCATTGGGTGGACGTGGTGGGGGGCTTCATTTGGCTTCGTACAAGCAGGGATGGGGGCTTTTCTTGAAAATGCATGGTAAGCTAAAAAAAAACCTCAAAAAGTGAACCAATAAAATTCACTATAATAATGAAAATATCGGATTTTAGTGGTATTTTCATGAGGACCAATTTACCATAAAGTTTGCAAGTACACAGTTCAAACAACACAAAGTTTAGAAGTACAAAAAGTTAGCGATTCACAGCAAACGTACTTGACAAATACCCTAATACCCTCAAAAACCCTTGAATACTCCATTGAATAGTTGACAAAGTTTATGCAACTCCGTTGTACAACACACAAAGAAGGGTTTACCAGACATCCAAGTATGAAAAGAGAAAAAAAACAACAGTCAATTTTACAGTCTGACTCGTGTTATTGAAGGAAAAAGTGAACAAAACGATAACTTACAGGACAATCGTCCCACAACTCAAGGAGACCAATCTGAACTTGACTACTGATCACCCACGGTCATCTGGCCACTGGTTCCCTTTTAATAAATGCTCGAAATGCCCTCCAGCAGCTGCAGCTCAGTAACCGAGCCGATCGTGAAAAGCATTCGTCGTCTTAGATATGATGTCCAGCGACAGGTTCTGCAGAACGACCAAAATTCTGGCTCGCAGTGCTGCGAGGCCTTCAATTCTATTACGTGCATACAGAACATTTTTCGAATGTCCCCACAAGCCGTAGTCCACAGGGGCGAGATCAGGGAAACGAGCTGGCCATTCCACCTCCGGGCTTCCTTTACCGAACCAACGTCCAGGGAACTCTTAGTCGAGGTAATCTCGGACCGCTCGTATAAAGTGCGCCGGGGTTCTATCCTGCTGAAACCCGACAGGTTTGCTTTAAAATACATAAAAAGACACATTACTTTTAGTCAGCATAACAAATATTTATTTCAAAATCATAGGCAGTCTGCTAATAAAAAGGCCCCCTTCACACGATAAGGTACACTCACGATTTCTTGTTCAATCAGCCTAAGAGCTGGTAAGATGTGGTCCCTAAGTGACCGAAGATACTTTTCATCATTGAGGTTCCCATCGATGAAAAATGGCCCGATCAGCCGATTACCAATGGCGCCGAGCCAGACGTTGAGCTTCAACGGGTACTGCGTGCCGGCCTGAATGAACAGACAAGGGTTGCTTCGGCACCAGGCTCTGGTGTTCTGCCTGTTGGGTTTTCCGACAAGTATTACCGTACTTACATCGGAGAAACAAATGCGACTTAACAAGCCCTCATCTGCATTCAGACGTTCCATCATCTCTTAGCTGAAGCGAAGGCGATTATCGCCATCACCAAAGAGTTCGTGATGTACTTGAAACTTGTACGATTTGTACTTAGCTTCACGCAGCACTCTTCTGACCGACGCCTTGGAATTCTCAAGCTCCTGTGCAACATGGCTGGTTGGCTTGAAGGGATCCTCTTCGATGGTCAAGCAGATGTCCAGCTTGGTATCCCAACTTAGTTGCCCGTTTGGCTGGACCACTTTCTTCGTCCTCTCGTCGACACTCCCAGTTTGCTCAAACTTCAGGACCATGTTCCTGATTGTCGCGATGGACGGTATCGGTCGATCCGGGTGGGCGGCCGCGAAATGATCTTTATTTTCCCGGTACGTCAGTCCTTGATAGTGATGCTTCACCAACTCCACTTTCTCTTGAACAGAAAACTTGTAATTAGGCATTTTCAACCTGTAAAAAACTTCACAAAAGGATTACGATACTTAGTTTATATTCGCGGGTGGAGAAGTTGGGAAACTTTACAGATAGATGATTTGATTGGCTGATATCGGTCGCGACGTTGGTCTCATCCAATCAGATTGTGGTAGCAGCGTGATTTTCGCGCCCTCGCGGGTGTTTTTCAGTATGCACAGAATTATGATACGTACTATTGTCTGGCTAAATAACACGTGGTGATCTGTTTCTGACTTTAAGTTCAAGAAATCGATATTCATCCTCATCATTACGTAGGAAAACATGGAAATGGTTCCGCGATGAGAACGGCGACGTTTAATTACCGCGTGTTCAGCGGTTCGGGTAAATAAATTTCGATAACCTCGCGAGCATGATGTGACATTCTCGATTCGATAAATTTTGTTGGTTTCAGGAAAATATGAACTATAAGAAAAATTAACAATTCAAAGTCAATAAATGGAACTTACAAACGCATCACCTGAAACGATATCCAACGATCGGTAACTCGTGATTGTAATTTTCGAACGTGAAGTAAGTTGATGTCACATGGCAATGAGTTACATTAACGTTCATTTTTCTTGCAATTTATTGCAAATCAGTTGTATCCAAAAATATTAGAAGCTCCTAACTGATCATGATACCTTCTAATACTTTCAGGTAGGAAACAATCCATCATCGAAGTGGGACTGAAGTTGTCAGGCATCGAAGCGTGTAAGTAAATTTCTGATTCTGTGATCTTTGCATATTACAATATTTTCACATATATTTGATGATAAAACTCGTCTTTTTTGGTAGGCTCAAAGTTTCAAGTTTGGTTAATGGGAGGAAAATCATACCTTACCTAATGGTCCAAACGTTGATGGCAAGGACCCTGATTTCTCGATTGGTGCCACCATTCCAACCATCGACCCTGGTTGTTCCGTTGTTTCATCAGACAACAGATACCCAAAGGAATTTTTTCAGGTCGTCGCCACCTTCTGAACATCAGTTCAGAATATTCGATCATTTTAGATTGATCGAGCCAATAGTAATAAGTTTGTTTTTCAACAGTTGCTACTAATTAATTTTGCCGAGGAATCATTCCGTGCACCATTGTAATCCAAGCGGTATTATTAGCCCGCATTTCTTTTCAAATTTTATTTTTTTTAGTTTTGATATTTTATTTCCTACTCTCTTGGTATTCAATTTAGATGAATAGTGTTTCAAGTCTCGAATCAGATTCTACGAATGAGTTTTGATAGGTAAATTGAACCAATCTCAATCTAACAATGTTGGATAACTTCAGTAGAAAATATCTTTGAAGCCAATATTAATTGACGGTATCATCTGACTAGCTAGTTGCAGCTATCATCCATGCTTCAGTCTCGTTTAACTCCAGCAACGTCTACAGATTGCATTCACTTACTAGTACACGTTACAAATGATCACTTTGTCTACAGTAGGATTTACTTGCTGGCTAACTTTTTTATTATGAATCTTTAGCAGGGAGTTATCCGGTAACTCCTCGATAGCTTGAAACCAGATTCAATTTTACACTCTTACCGTGGTCCTTCACTTAGACTGAAAGTTTGTGAATCTCCATTTATCACAATTATTTCTGCATCCCATATTAACACTGTCCGAAACAACAAAATCTCATCCTGAGATTGGAAATGGAACTCGCAACGCAAAAGTTATCTAGTGGCACAAGTTGAAAACAAGGAATTGTATAATGGTTTCAGCGATATAGGAATTCCTACCGCATATTCATGTTACCAGATGATGTTCCGAGCACTTTGAAGAAGATATTTTATTGGATTCAGATTTGAGTCTATTGTTCCTAAATAACAGCAAGTAGGAGATTATTTGAGAAAATGTTTTCATGAACTTCGTTCAAAATTAGGTATTCATTTGTTTCAAAGGAACAAGGGCTAGAATCTTAAATTTGATAAGTTAATATCTTCATATTATTGATCTGAACATTTCTCTAAAACATGGTTATCCTGAAAGGTAATTGCGATACTGAGGCACATTTTGAAAATGTCTATTTTCAACTTGGGTCACAGAATGTTCCTGAGTTTTACTCTTTGGATTAGATTTTCTTTGTTTCGAACTGCACCAACATGAAATTCAGAAATTATTCCAGTAAATCAAATATTTTGATTTTAGTATTAGGTTCCCTTCATTTATTTAATCGAACATTGTTGAAAATTCATAAAATGAACTCGAATAATTATTGGGTAATTTTCTTTAGTAGTAACAACAATTTTGTTGAACCAAATTCTAGAAAAAGAGATTCACAGTTGTGTTATTAACGGTAAGATATTCCAATTTCTTGAACAATCGGTTTGATGTCTTTTATTTTCAAGAATCATCAAATCTAATGTTACCCTCTGAAATAACCAGAGAGTGACAAAGGTGATTAGAAGATACGTTGCACGCGATTTGAAATCAGAAGAAACTGTAAGACCCACAACTTCTTCCAACAACCAACAAAAGAGGCGATGATGTTTGCATGTGTCATGAATTGAATAGAGGGAGCAGATATCAGCGAATAGCAGAGATGCAATTATTTTTACTTTATTTTCTTGATAAAGATCAAAAAAAATGTCATTTTTATGCTTAATGTATGAAGTAATAAAAATGATTGAATAAATTGTCCCTACTCACCTGCTTTGTTTCTTCCAAGCACCAAACATTTAAACAGATTTCTTGTTTCACTCGATTAAGACGAATTGTAAAAAAGCATTAGCATTAAATTCCGACCGTTCTTTGAAGAATCAACTTTCTGGCGCAATGACAAATGCTTCCCAAGCCTTTGCGAGTCACTACCTCGATTATTTGACACTCTAACCTCAAAAACGCGTATGAACTACATGGCCGACGAAAACAAAGGTTAACAGCTGAAATTCGGGATGGCCAGACTGCACGGACGGCGGATTTAAACTCGCGCATGCGCAGTTCTTGTATAGTTTCTAGAGATGGTCCCGGTATAGACGGGTTATAAGACCAATGAAACTGAGGTACAGTTTTTTGGGTAATAAATTACATTCGGACCTTTATCGATTGGGCATACAACGTAATACTTTTTACATTTAAAGCGGTCGACGAAGTCAATGCGAATATTCGAGTGATGGTTTAATGCAGATAAAGGTCTGATTATGAACCTGTATTCCACCGCAAATCAAGAATAATATTGAGATATGGCGATAGCAATTTTGTAATAGCCTATTCCGGAGCGGATACTGTGACAGCAATGAGAAACTGTTGTACGGGATGATCTTTGACCGGTTGACCTTTACCATTCAAAGTGCGAGGAATGATACTGCAGTTATGTTTCGATATGAAGTGTAATGACCTCTATGTGGTTGTGTCGCAGACTTATGATAATACAGCTCTTTGATGCAATGCATAAGCACTTGTACGTGTTAGTTTTGACTTGTCTATATAGTTAAATGCAATGGTCGGCATACAGATGAAAATATTGCGAACGTTTCAGAGAATATTACGGAATTGGGGGTGAAATAAGACTACACCGCAAGTATGCTAATATAATATGTTTATTTTGAGTCAACCATGAGAGTAAAAAATTTAAATTCTCCACTACACGTTTGAGGGACTGCATCAGCTCATGCAACCAGACGCAGCCTTTGTAGGTCTAGTGTAAATGAATAGGCTTGTTTCACATCGCCTGTACTTGATTAAATCAGGATTCACGTGCCTGGCATGGATTTCTACGATGTGTCGGTAATGTTGGATGCTGCACTGCCAATAATAATCAGGGTATGAGAGGATAGAAGGCTGCAATATTGTAGTATTCGTTTCAGAGAGTTAATGTTTGAACTTACTATAAAACAAAGCAGCTCGTGCGAAGCCAGGTTCGCCAATCTCCGAAATCCCGCTTACCGTACCACGACTCCACTGTTGGTGAAAATACTGCCAGAGTGGTTCGTAAGTCAGCTGCCGCACGCCAGTCCAGTCGACTTGGGCGACTGCAACACCGCCCTGCTTTTATACTGTAGCGAATGGCGCGGTAAAGGGTCAACATCTGTCGCGGTGAACGGACATTTTTTTTTAGTATTCCCAAACCTGCGGCGTATTCATTACGGTGGAATGAGATCGCAATAATGATGCACATTTTGTTGGAGGCCGTTGTCAAACGAAATTGTATCCACCGTAAATTGTCGGGGCAGCTTGCAAAGTGACATTGTATGGTCCTGAAATAGCGACGATGCGGAGAGATTGGCGTATACATTATGATGGAATTGGGCTGCACACCGGGCGCCGAGGTTCAGCGACACTGGTGACATCGCGCGTGATGTATGAAATGTTATACTCACCACTGCACTTTACTTACCACTACAGTACACTCACCATTGCACTGCTATGGCACTCTACTTATCATTGTGAGATAGTAATTCACGAATTTACCCCCACCAGGGTAGTGGCACGTCAGCGAAAAAATTTACCCCTACCACACACACATATACATGGTGATACAGAAACACCGTTATGAAGAACACCGAAATCTCATTATGGCGACATTTGTTACCGACCTTTCACGCATGCCGGTAATTTTTTACCGACATTACACCATACATTACCGGCATGCGCGTGATCTCGGTAACAAATGTCGCCAAAATGAGATTTCGGTTTACTTCGTAATCGAAAACCAGATCAGCTGCCATTTCGTCATTTTACCATCAAATCTCACGGGACTGGGCTCAAAATGTGTGTTTCATCACCAACGAGTGGCATCATACCGAATAGTTCGATCCATTCAGTGAAACTGTGAGAATTTGGCCAATTTCTGTGGGTGGTAACCAATCTGTAAAATTTTTTTTCCAAATTTTAAAAAAGTAAAAAGTTGCTCCACTTTTTGTCAAAATGAGACATCAACTGCCCAAGTTTCACTTTGATCGCTGAAGCGGTGTAGGAGTTTTGCACCCCCGTGTTTTCGAGGTGTACAACGCGTCTTTATAAGCATCTTAAGGCTTGAATTCGGTTCTGTGTGCCTTGACGTTCAATTCAATTATGACTTCTTATCATGATTCTGGTGTCTGAAGGACGTTTCTTTGTTGCATCAGTTTGATTCGTAGTAGGAGTCTTGAAGAGACTTCTGATTGGATTTTAGGTACGTCGGTGCAAGACGATTGGTCTTGAAGAGGCCAATCGGTGCAATTCTGACAAGATAGTTAATTGCAAGAATGCATTTTTGTGTTCTGAGGATGACAATTTGTGAACTGCTTATCTTTTCTTTTCTCATCTTCTTAACGTTCGGTCACTGAGGTTTATGAACTCGAGTTCTTTTAATTTCGATTAGACGAGTATGGTCTATATGTTGGTTAAAGTTACGCCATGTGAGTAGCTAGCCGTATTCGGCAGGATGCGTTTACCATTAGTTTTATCACAATCTCAATATAATTAGTATCCTTTAAACTCTAGAAGCTTTTGAGGAAATGGACATTTGAAATTTATGAACGTTAGTGGAAGTTGAAAAATTCAGTTAGTCCACCCACAAAGAAAAAAAAAAAAAAATGCAATTCATATGCTATCAGTTTGAAATTCAATGTATCGAAGTTTTCATAAGATTAAAAAATGCATGTTTCGGATTTTCCTTGAATATCCCAATTATACACGTTCTAAAATGATTTCTTGCAGCGACATGGATGCTTTTATCTACGATGGAACCGTGCTTGACTATCTGGTTGCACAGGATGAAGATTGTAGACTTCTTACCGTCGGTTCCTGGTATGCCATGACAGGATACGGCATAGCCTTTCCAAGAAATTCGAAATATGTCCAAATGTTCAACAAAAGACTCCTGGACTACAGAGAAAACGGTAATTTGAGAAAGCATGATAAATAACGAATTTTGAAATAGCATAAAATAACGTCGAACTGCTCCAAGTAATCTTCAGTCTTCCAACGACGTACTGTTTATAGAAAAGAATCAAGTTTTGAAGATTTTATCCACTTCATTAATTAATTGATTGATTTTTTCCGGAAGAGGCTTCTTGATTGTATCATACGTATGTCAAACATTTTCGGTGTCGTTTCGGTCAAATAGATATAAAAACAATATGAATTGACAATTCGGCCCTGATGGTAGGCAGCAAAGGGCGTGGGGGGGGGGGGGGGGGGTCCTTAAAACTGAAACATCTATCCACAACACCAGTGAGACAACGGATTGAGTGTAGTATAATAATATTAGCAGAAATACCCGGCGTCGCCGCGGGTTGTGATTTGAATAGAATAGTGAATCTTTGGTTGATAATTTATTATGAATAGATGAGAATAAATGAAATTGAATTACTTTGAAACGGTGTTACCGGTCCTGGTCGGTCGGATTACCCTTCGGTGGTGGTTGCACGCTCCCCCAGCCGGATGCTCAGAGTCGACCAGGGTAGTTTAGGAAGGAGTAGGGTAATTAAAATAATCGGACACTTGATTATAGTATTGACTGTAGTTTATTTATACCGTCTTTGGATCACTAAGAAAAACAGAAATAGAAGAGCGTATGATGCAATCAACTTGGTTTCTCGTAATGAATAATTATAAATAACATCAATATATGTACAACAGATCGAAGAATATTCTTACGTGCTAGACAGGATATGACGGGTATTGAATCGGCGGTGCCGGTACAATGGATATATGTTTATATATATTTATTTATATTGTAACGCTAAATTCTGTTACCCTCTGTCGAGGACTTACCGTTAACACTTTGGCGCGATTCTCCAATCATTCGATACGATATATAAAGATAAGAAAAGGTACTCGTTGGGCGCTAGACGCTTCAGCGTCAAATTTTGAAGAAAAGGGAAAGATACGATACGGTAATGATAATGAGAGAACCCGCTGTATGGCTATCTAGGCTCAAGTACTCACACGAACTGGTAGAGTGGCGGTATCCAAGGCAGTTACAACAATTGCGGAAATAAGGAAAGTAAAGAAATCAAGAAATAAGCTCGAATCAAGGAAATTAACAAGTCAATCAGTCGTTTATTATTAATCAGTTCACAAGCGGTAGATTGATCATATTTGTTACAGAAAGGTAGCAAAGGTAATTAGTCAACGAGAGTGGTTTACAAGATTTTCGATAAAAAAAAGTTGAGCGATAATCCGCACAAAAATGATAGTTAACAAAAGAAATTAGTCGTAGGTCGGGAGAAGCGATATGATACAAAAAATCTACTTAAACTTGACGTCACTGGGCGACGTGATTTTACCCAAATTTCAGAAGGCAACACTACGAGAATTGTTAATTTGTTGAATTACAGCAAGAGTGAAACTTTAGCGAAAATCGGTAGTTGACAGAATTGACGATGGCTCAGAATGATAGTGATAAGAAAATAATATTGAAATTACGACAAACGGTAATTAGCAAGAGAGATTGACAGTGATATACAATTCAAAAATATCGGTAGCTTATACAATAGAATTATTCACAGCAAGCGAATCGATAATTTACAACGGTCAAAATTACGATATTACATTAGCAAGGAAATTCGAAATTACAATAACGAAAGAGAATACAAGAATTTATGCGAGATTGAGAGATTTAGAGAAGGGTTCGCAAGATAAAAATATTACACTAAATACACCTGTTTACAATAAGCAACTTAAGGTAACAAAGAAATACGATATTCGGGAAACAAGAAAATATTACAAGGTAATAAGGAATGCAAATCAATAATAAGCGATAGAAACAAAGGTGCGGTAGTATTTAGTGGCTTAATCTACGCTCGGCTGTACTCCAAGTAGCTCGATATACGATCCAAAATTCATGCAAAAAGCAAATAATATAAAATAAGCGATAGGCAATACTAGTAAAGAAAATTAAAGATAGCGATAGTGAGAGACAGTAGAAATTACAAAAGCAATTCTAGCATAAAATTACGAGAATCAGAGAAAATCAGAAATACGAAAGATATTCATTCGGTAGTTACGAGGTCACTCGACGATAAGTTTTAGGAAATTGATTACATAACGAAATTATGCAGCCACACGGCGGCTTACAGCACCTCAACGTCCGTGGACCATGACTCACACTGATTTCAGCCCTGACTGACAGGAAGGCTGCGTCGATCCTCAGAACGAGGGCTTTATCAATCCTGACGTAGTGTTTTGGGTTCGGTCAGGCTCCTGGCCGGTAAGTCGGGGAACGACAGGCTGCGGTCTGCCCTTAATGTCGAACTTACGGCATCCGAGAAAGTAGCCCTTTGAAGTTGTACGGGAGATTCATAATTACGGAACGGTAGTTGAATTCGTCGGTAGCTGGAACTGTAGTTTTCGGTAGATGTTGATCCCTAGGTGAATCAAAGAAATGTGTTGATCCCTCGATGATTGTGGTTGCGGTACCTGTTTAGCTTGCGCGGAAGCGCGGGATTACAAAATTCATACAGAAAATATTAGTAACTAGTATTTTTCGCCTATATCGTATTGAGCTTTCTTGGAGTACCCCGCCAGGGACGCGTTTTCGGTAGTTTCCTTCAGATTTTTGACCTTGTAACGGGCCATTCGAAAATGCCACGTCACAATACATATGACGGAACGGTTTATATATTTTGGTGGAAGGCGGACAGGTAATTCTACGGCGGACCTATTATATATTATAATATATATAGTCGCACCTATTAAACGGATGAGTCTGAACTAGAGCTGGAGTAGCGGAGACTGATTTGACTACGGGCTAAACGGCCCTCCATAAGGGTTGGCTTGCGGCACCCTTGATGTGAGCAGCGTGCGTTCCAGGCGGGCACTTAGGGCCCTCAGGGGATGCGCGTGGCCCGAAGGGTTCGGGATCTAGTGACGAGGTGGCGGCAGCGGGTCGATTTCAGGAATCGGTAAACGGGAAAACAGGTGTTCGGCCCAACTGCTGATTGCCTCGTCACAACTTGGAACATTCTTATGAAGAAAGAATATCATATGCACAGATGAGATCCGCATAGGATGCCCGTTTACGGTTGTTTGCTTGCGTGATCTGGAGCACTATACATATGGTTCCGCTTCTCCCACTTATAATCTAATTAACTAGCACCTTCCCTACGGATTCCAGTTACAATTCTTTCAAAATTATGGCCGAAGTGTCATTCAATTGGGGATGGCATCCGGAAACTTTTTGGAAAAATTCAAGATGTGATATAAAAAATTGCAAAAGTTATAAGCTTGGGAGAAACCTCGACGACAGCCTCTAAGCGCTGTCATCTATATAACCTCTAAGATCACGAGGGCACGAATAACCCCTTTCACAAAGTGCATAAGCCGTCAATTTAAGTATAAATATTCAATTTCATCATATTTGTATATTCGTCGAGTCTCAAATTAACGGCTTATGCACTTTGTGAAAGAGGTTATTCGTGCCCTCGCGATCTTAGAGGTTATATGGATGACAGCGCCGAGAGGCTGTCGTCGTGGTTTCTCCCATTTCTCCTGTGCACTGCTTCACCGGCCATAGGCACATAAAATACGAGTAGAAAAGAAACAAAAGTTGGAAAAATATACTTAGCCACAGTGAAAACCTGGGATCGCATAAATAGCAGACTATAATTCTTTCCATTGTAGAATGATTGAACTGTCCTATTTATTTTATATTTGATCGGGAACAACCAAATAACCGCATGGTCTATGACTAAATTCAGAAAAAAAAATTTATCAGGTTAAATGTATTTTTGGTTGATGCAATGAATCGTAGTGTGCCGTAGTTAATTGGAACTACTGCGAAACGACCCAAACTTCCCAATGCCGCAAGTCAAATTTATTTTAAGTAACCGTTTACATTTGAGAAAGAATTTACTATGAAATGAACATTTTAGTGACATTATATATGACGGCGTGATCGAAAAAGAGCCGCTAGACCAGCCGGCTGTTTTCCGGACTGAGTCGCGACTACCAGTAACGAATCGCTGACGTCTCTTTCGATTGTTTTTCTTGATTTGTATATTCAGATTGCCTTTTCATTCACTTCAATAAACGTGTCCGGTGCAGCTACTGTTTTCCTTCCGACCTGAATAAGATGCCCCTGCCCCAGGAAGATGGAACTCACCACCTTCCCGACATATCTAGGAATTTTTCATGACTATTTACGGATTTCCGTGACTCCTGTACATGAAAATACACACACTTTAAATGCACTATTTTTTTTCCCTAAAAAATCTGACCGATCAGTAGGGTCATCGTCTGTCGGAAAACAATATATGGGGCGGGTTTCGATATCAGCTAGTAACGGTGATCACTCCCTGGGACAGAGGCAGAGCTACTTTCAAACTCAGCAGCGCAAAAGAGGTGAATGATTGTTAAGCGAATATTGGAACGTACCGATTATGATGAGTGATAGCATATATACTCGTACACCCTTAACGAAAAGCAACCTTACTTCAAGATACGGATAAGTGTCACCAAAATGTGCAAATAATCATTGAAATCATTCTACCGAAGATTGATTGTATATGTAAGTAGAATTCTTGACCTCAATGATGATGTGTATAATAACCTCTTGGATATGAAGGTCGAGTGAAAACAACGAAACTGTTTTAACGTTTCAGCCCGAGTGGGGGCCCTCCTCAGAACAGAATTTGTTTACTGCAATCTGTCAAGTACACAAAACCAATATAACATGGCAATATAATTAGCCTGACTTATCAAGTGTTTATAAATGTGGTGTTATCGTTATAATACTAATGCCTAACCAAGATAACAGCAACCTTAGGTGTAACAATTGGTGTTGCACTGTGAACATTAACCTATAAGTCGTTTAAAATGGTAATCACCTGGCATGTTGCGCAGCTACATCACTGGCACGGACGAACGACAAAAAATCACATAGAGAATAATATTTAAAAAAAACGGTAGCAAACCCCAGAAGAATTATATGCAATAGCAATACAGATCTCTTAACTCAGCATCGTGTATATAAATTTTAGGTGTAAAAGGCCGCAGAAGTGAAGAAGAAAAGAAAAAGAAAAGAAAAATTATTGACAGTAAACACAACGTCGATCGTCCAGCGACGAGAAGCAAAAGGAGGAAGGAGGCAAGGCTAGCAAGCAGCGGTAAATCAATCAATATAGATTAGGGACAACAGACAATGCTGGCGAAGAAGAGCAAAACACAGTGGATAATGAGGTAAACTACGAAGGAAGTATCACTGGAGTACAGATGGAACTAAGATGTTCTATGTCCGAGCGTAAATTAACAGAAAGAGGATTGGCGACAATGTGACACATCTCCAGCAATAGTCTTTTGTAATATACGGGATCAACCGCCAACACACTAGGACCGTCGAAATTGAACGCATGATCTTGATCCAGAGAATGTCTAGTCAAAGCAGTGTAATTGTCCTCGTGTTCGTGAATATTGCGTCTATGTTCAGGTACTCTGGTGTGTAGTTGTCTACCGGTTTGCCCTATGTAAATTTTATCACACTGTTTGCAAGGGATCTTATATACTATGCAAGAACATTTATTAATCTCTAGAGAATCTTTACCTGAATCGAACAGGAAGGACAAGTCACGTTTGTTTTCTCCTACAAATTTGATGTTGTAACGGGCGAAGGTACGATTCAATGACTCGAAGAAGCCAAGAACATAAGGGATAGACACAAACCGTAACGGAACAACCGGATGAACATCTAGATTGTTATTGTCGGAGTCTGATGGTGTGACGATGGATTTATGTCTATCCCGTATGTGTTTACTCAACATAATGTAGGGATAATTGTTCTTCCATAGCACTTGATAAATTAAGGATAAATTCTTATTATGATAAGCTGGACTCGACAATCTAATGGCTCTGTTGACCAGACAGTTGATCGTGCCGATTTTATAGGATCTTGGGTGGTGCGACAGGAAATTTAAATACCTCTGGGACCAAGTATCTTTGTGGTACCAATCTGTGTGTATACATCGATTATGAATCATTAGGGAAACATCTAAAAAGCTAATTTGACATTGTGATTCTGATTTGATGGTGAACTGTAACTTAGAATGATAGCTGTTAAATGCCTAAAGAAGAAATTCGAATTTGTTACTAGAAAAGGCAGTAATGATATCATCCACATAACGGAAAAAGAATGGAATAGAGAAATCTAGTTTATTTAAGCAAAATGTTTCTAAGTCATCCGTTACAAGATCCGATAAAATCGGGGAAAAGGGAAAACCCGTAGGAAGGCCAAACGTTTGAGCGTAATTAGTATTACTAAATTTGAATATTGAAGCCTTGAAACAAATTTTGAGTGCCTCAGTTAGTTCAACTAGAGGTACGGGTACCTTGTCCACTAATCGTGGCCACCTTTTGTCCAACGCCATGATAGCAAGGCCTTGAGGTACATTGGTAAACAACGATACGACATCTAGAGAAACTAATTTGTAAAAGGACGGAAGAGTGTGACCCTTGAGCAAATCAACTAAAGCGAAACTATCTTTAACGCGTGATGGTGGCGGGACTATATGTTCACCAATTCAGTCGCTCAGAACTCGTGCGAGATTATACGTAGGGCTGTTCGTGAAGGAAACATTGATTCTTAACGGTACGTCAGGTTTATGAATTTTGGGAAGTCCATATGCTCTCGGTTGGACGCAATCGGACTCAATAAGATGACGTTTCAGCTGTTCAGAAATATAACCAGAACTTTTCCAAAAATTAATCAGTTTTCTAATGTCTTGTTGCAGAGTGTAATTAAGATCATACCTCACAACATTGTTAGTGTCTGTGTTGGAAAGCTGGAATAGCATTTTTTCAG
The DNA here is from genome assembly GCF_021155765.1 of Diprion similis. Taxonomy (NCBI): domain Eukaryota; kingdom Metazoa; phylum Arthropoda; class Insecta; order Hymenoptera; family Diprionidae; genus Diprion; species Diprion similis. Next base: position 5,634,969 of record NC_060109.1, on the reverse strand, counting down.
AATACGATTGCCTCTGAAAAACTACGGTTGCGTTGCCTTTGTCCGATTTGGGAAACAATAAATCATTGTTCACTTTATAAAAGCCTTTGTTTTATTGGTTTTATACTCCAAAACAGCGTCAAATTTATTGTATCCAGAAGGGACATTTTTAAACTTTTTTAACATATTAGTGTAATCTAACCTTGCCTGGTTTCTACGATCTAGTGAAATTAAAGACATATTGGCCTCAAAATCAGAAATGAGATTAGCAATTAGAATGTCTTTAGATTTAAAGGGAATACCATATTTCGGTCCCAGTTTAAGCACGTCAGTGACATTTTCTGGAATAGAGACTGAGCTAAGATTAACGTCGAGCGGCCCGCGGTCAAAGGATTTCGGTGCGACGTTGAACGTGACGACCCTGAACGAATTCTCGGAATTTTAGGCCGACAAACAGTTCTCGGAATCGGTCAACGAGTTTCGACTTGACGTCGAGCGGCCCGCGATCAAAGGATTTCGGTGCGACGTTGAACGTGACGACCCTGAACGAATTCTCGGAATCTTAGGCCGACAAACAGTTCTCGTAATCGGTCGACGAGTTTCGACTTGACGTCGAGCGGCCCCCGATCAAAGGATTTCGGTGCGACGTTGAACGTGACGACCCTGAACGAATTCTCGGAATTTTAGGCCGACAAACAGTTCTCGGAATCGGTCAACGAGTTTCGACTTGACGTCGAGCGGCCCGCGATCAAAGGATTTCGGTGCGACGTTGAACGTGACGACCCTGAACGAATTCTCGGAATCTTAGGCCGACAAACAGTTCTCGTAATCGGTCGACGAGTTTCGACTGACGTCGAGCGTCCGACGAGTTGCGACTTGACGTCGAGGGGCCTGCGTCTATCGGTTTTCGGCGTGTCGTTGAATTCTGGAAGGTTCTGAGCGCTTGGTGGGAGAAATATGGTATGAAAGCCTGAATTTCAGAACGTTATTCTCACAACGATTCTCCAGCTCTCATGAAGAGAACCTCCGACAAAGCACAACCACGCCGGCGAATTGATCTGTTCTTAAAAAATCTTGAAGACTTGAAAAAGATTGTTCATCAAAAATCTGAACTTAACAAAGTGACAAAGAAGTTGAAAAGTTTGAAATTGAGATAAAATTAACACCAACAATGGATTTCACAAAATTGAACCAAATTAGCAAACTGCAAGAATTCCTACCAACCAGGAAGCTATCCGACTAGAAAGTTTTGAAAAATTACCGAATCACAAGTGTCAGGAGGGTACAGACTCGATTTGGTCAACGGGTGGTCGTCGATGTGGATGCGACGTTCAGCGTCTTTCTCCCGGCACGCATGGCGAAGGTGCTCTGCGAGGACGACGGTCTGATGCAGAACTTGGTGCAGGCTGTCGAGGAGGATCGCTTGCTGCTGAAGTATCTGGGCGGTCAATATAACCCGGTGGAATTCACCGATGCGTCTACTCTCGAATAAGTTTGCACTTAATTTAAGTTTCAGACATTTAAGCAAAATTATGTGCATTATTGTTTTAAAGAATATATTTTTTCACAAAATTACAAAATACTACTCCTACTACGACTGTACCACTACTCCACACATGATTATAATGAGGGGTCTGTCGAAAGCTGTTACATTGATCTGAAACACACACAAACACAACAAAAACTGTAACTTGAGAAAAGTTTAATATACCCTAGAATCACGTAAGTTTTGTAGTCTTTATTGTAAAATAAAGAAACCAATTCATCGAACTTGTTATAAAAGTTATCACATCATTGTCCAAATACTTGAAAAAAAAACTTTATCAGCGAACGAACGAATTATGTAAAAAATTATAATATAATTTCATCTTACACTTTGAGGAATAACCACGAACCATCCCACACTCTTTCCAAGCGGGCTGTCACACCCGCTTGGCAAACAAAAACGTTTCAGTCCCGATCGCCATAGATCATAATGGCAAGTTGAACCGATCGAACGAGGAAGCCTCGAGGTAGGTGCTCAGCCCATTCTCGAGTCACTTTCATGTTCGGTAGAATGTGAACATACTTCATTTCTGAGAAAAAAAATAACTCCGTTAGATATCCAAAGTCTTGATTGCCCATCACACACAGACGAAAAAAATTTCGATACTCTGATAAAACTCACCGATATTTTTTTTTTTTTTTTGAAACGATTCTTTTTTTCGAATTCCCGGGGGAAAAAAATCTGAAAAAAGGCACACACGTTAAATTATTTCTCTTCGTTCAAGTAAAATCAAAAGTTGTTGCACATAAACGTTAAAAACTTTATAATAACTGCATTGATCTCGATCACCCACCTTGACACGTTGACAGTTCGACTGCGAATGATTTCATCAGGCTTATGGAGCACTCCACTCTTCGTGCAGCTTCTTCAAGTGTTTAGGTTCACAATTAAACCTATATGAAATCTCAAAGTGGTTGACAGTTGTCGGTTACGTTTGTAAATTACCGCTGTCTTACTCTGCTCTACTGAACAAGTGCAGAGGTCTCGAAACCGTAGACCTGACACTACTGGCAAAGTAAAAACATCCTCATCGCGTGCTCAGAGAACGATATCTACTAATACTATTGCACTACCACAGCTCTGTCTTGTACATGAAGCGCGTGAAACTTCATCGTCGGGTTCCAAGAACTGTCTTACCATCTTACATGAGCAGCAGATTCGCTCGATAAAGATCTCAAAGTTTTCGTTAAAGAATATTGTTCGCTAAGGTTCGATGATATGTGTGAGTCACGATGTACCATAAAAGGGACCGCGTCGGCGTAGAGTAATCATTACGAAGCAAGCTTTGCAACGATAACTCTTGTCAAGTGAGCGATTGAGGAAGAAACAAACATGGATTCCGAAAAGTGTTTGAAAATGATAAAAATCATGGACACGGCGTTCAAGATTTTGAGCGAGAAATCTTCACCGGCCGAGGTTCAAAAATGGATGCGATTTGCAACCCAAAATACGAGGCTTCTGAACAAAATTTGACGGGAGAACGCCTCGACGATTGGGGAGAAGACACGGATTTTGACAACGATCGGAATATTGAAATCGTTGACTGCAAAATTCCAACAGTTTCGAAAAGGAGGCGACGGATTACAAAGACGACGGCGGAGCGATCGAGTAAAATGGGAAGATTTGGAGACGGCGTTCGAGAGTCGAATTAGAACGGGTGCTGTAATCAATCTGCAACACAAGGATTTGGGTCTGTTTTTGAAAGATGCCAAACACCTGGTCGTTGCAAGACTCAAGAACATGCTACGTAAGACAGGAAGTTTGAAAGCCAACTGTGTTTTATCCTGTAAATTCAGTGTTACAAAGAACGCTGAAATTGTGGAAGACAATAAATTTTTCAACACCAAAAATCAAGTTATCCTCCAACCAACGGACATACATGGGTGGTTCGAAGAGAATGTCAAGCAGAAAGTGATGGCTAAGGTGGAAGACTTCCAAGAAAAAGACTCTGGCTGGTCTTCGACTGAAATCGTCAATTTGACTGTGAATATCAACAATTACGTGCCACTACGAGGAGGTGTGTTCTCATATACACCACTACCCGAAGATATTCAAGATAAGAAGGCCGTTGTCAACATCCGTAACAGCGACTCGTATTGCTTTCTATGGTCGGTCACCGCAGCCCTCTTCCCAGCCAACAATAAAAATCCCAATGAAGTCAGCTCGTACCCACATTTCAGCTCAGTGCTACGGTATGATGGTTTGAATTTTCCAATGTCCTTGGATCAAATTCCAAAATTTGAAAAACTCAACGATCTTTCGATTAACGTTCATGGTATAGATTGTACTGAGAAGCAAAAGCATAGTGAAATTGTACCCGTTTATTTGAGTCGACACAAGTCTGATAAACTTACAATCCATCTTTTATTGATAGAGTGTGAAATTGATGATGATGATGATGATGATGATGGTATGGAAAATTACACAAAGAATAGAAGAATACACCATTTTGCATGTATTCGAAATTTATCACGATTAACAAGATCTCAAATTTCTGGTCACCGTGCTCGTACTTGGTTATGCGATAGGTGTCTGTCACACTTTCAATCTGAAAGATGTTTGTTAAAGCACAATGTAGATTGTCTGAAATTAAACAAAACTGAAGTTATTTTACCGACAGAAAAGGACAAGATTCTTAAATTCAAAAATTTCAAACATAAAGAAACTGTTCCATCCTGCATTTACGCAGATCTAGAATGTCTACTGCAACCCACTCTTGAAAGTCTTGGGGAAAACAGAACAATTTATCAGAAGCATACGCCGTACAGTATAGCCTATTATCTACATTGTGCGTTTAATAATTCAATTTCAAAATTCGAAATTAATCGTGGAGAGACTTGCGTTCAATGGTTTGTGACTGAGTTAGAGAAATTGGCACATTCGTTAGAAACTTAGAAAGTATCGTGGTGCTGCTCATCGAGGCTGCAACCTGAATTATCAAAACTCACATACAATTCCTGTGATATTCCACAATCTATCGGGTTATGATTCCCATTTTCTAATTAAAGCGTTGGCTACATCGTTCGAAGGCACAATCCAGCTTCTACCCGTAAACAAAGAAAAGTACATTTCTTTTACAGAATATGTCAAGGGAACAGATGTAAAATTTAGAGTCATGGATTCGTTCCGCTTTATGCCCAGTAGTCTTAAGAAGTTAGCAACGTATCTGGGTGATGATCAGAAATAAGTTACACAAAAGTTTCGCCGTAATTTAGATAAATTATAGTTATTGACTAGAAAAGGTGTTTTTCCGTATGAGTATATCGATAATTGGGAGAAGCTTTAGGACAGACGATTACCGACCAAACCAAAATTTTATTCGAAGTTAAACGATCGGGATATATCAGACGACGACTATGCACATGCATGTAAAGTTTGGCAAACTTTTAACGTTCAAACTTTGGGAGAGTACTCGGACTTGTATTTACAGACGGACATTTTTTTACTAGCTGATGTTTTTGAAAATTTTCGACAGAATTGTTGGACAACTTACTAACTGGACCCATTACATTACTACATAGCGCCCGGTCTGTCGTTTGATGCAATGTTAAAGTGTACCGCCATCGAGCTCAAGCTTCTCACTGATATAGATATGATTATGTTTATAGAAAAAGGTATTCGAGGTGGTGTGTCGCAGTGTTCGAACAGATACGCAAAGGCTAACAACAGATATACCGGGACCATCTCTAGAAACTAAACAAGAACTGCGCATGCGCCAAATGATTCAATTTCATTGGTCAGCGAAATTGCCCCGCGGAGTAATTTTCGTCAGCTAACCAAGGCGACCAACGTACACGAAATGTGACAAGGCTCTGAATATCTCGCGCGTAAAGTAGCGTATTGAGGTTATGTTGATATTTATTCCTACTTATCGTGAATTTTCTAAGAAAAGTGTCATTCAGCAATACTGTAGTTGATATTAGCAGATATTTAATCGACACAATAAAGGCGTCAATGGAGAAACAAATATCAAAAGCTACAGAAATTGGATCAGTTATTTATTGAAAGAAGAAAACTGAAATTAAATGTGGAACGTCATCAACGAGTGGGAGTCTAGACAAACTGAGGCAGGTAAGTAAAAATATTGTTTATTTCAAACAGATTCTTTATTTACATAAAATTAAAAATAAATGGATTGTTGAAACCCAGTAGAAGGTTGCTCCAGAGTAGATTTGTTACAGTGCAGTGCTCCGGAAGCCAGTAATCAGTGCCGATGAACATGAAATATTAAAATAAAATCAGTAACAAGGAATAAAAGAAATAGTGTATCTTGAAACACAAAGCTTAGGAGTACAAAAAGTAGCAATTCGTTTTTCTGTCGCAATTTATTGAAAATTAGTGGTATCCAAAACAATTAGAAGCTCTTGTCTGATGATAATATCTTTTAATATTTTCAGGTGGGAAACAACCATCATCGAAGCGAGACTAAAGTTGTCAGGCGTTGAAGCGTGTAAGTAAATTTCTGATGCTATGATATTTGCATATTACAATATTTTCACATGTATTCAATGATAAAATTCGTTTGTTCTGACAGACTTAAAGTTTCAAGTTTGGATAATAGGATGAAAATCATACCTTACCTGATGGTCAAAACGTTTTGGTGGCTAGGACCCTAATTTCTCGATTGGTGCCACCATTCCAACCATCGAACCTGGTTGTTCCGTTGTTCCATTAGACAACAGGTATCCGAAGGAATTTCTTCTGGTCATCGCCACCTTCTGAACATCAGTCGTGGCAAAATTGAAGAGCACGACACGCTACAGATCATGGTGTTTGAATATTCCATTATTTTAGATCTATCGAGCCAATAGTAATAAGTTTGTTATTCAACAATTGCTGCTAACTAATTTTACAGAGCAATCATTCCGTGCACCATTGTAATCCAAGCAGTATTATTGGCCCACATTATTTTTCAAATTTTATTATCGGCAGTTTTGATATTTTATTTTTCACTCTCTTGGTATTCAATTCAGATGAATAGTGTTTTAAGTGTTAAATCAGATTCCAAGGATGAATTTTGATGTGTAAACTGAACCAATCTCAATCTAAAAATGTTGGATAACTTCAGTTGAAAATGTCTTTAAAGTCAATATTAATCGACAGTATCATCTGACTAGCTAGTTGCAGCTATCATCCGTGCTTGAGCCTCGTTCAACCCCAGCAAGGTCTAAGGAATGCATTCACTTACTAGTACACGTTACAAATGATCACTTTGTCTACAATAGGACTTACTTGCTGGCTAACTTTTTTATGATGAATCTTTATCAGGGAGTCATCCGGTAACTTATTGAAAGCTTGAAACCAGATTCAATTTTATACTCTAACAATGGTCCTTCATTGAAACTGAGAGTTTGTGAAACTCCATTTATTACAATTAATTCTGCATCCCATGTTAACACTGTTCGAAACAAAAAATCTCATCCTAAGATTGGAAATGGAATCTGCAATGCAAAAGTTATCTAGTGGCACAAGTTAAAAACAAAGAACCTTATAACGGTTTCTGCGACAGAGGGATTCCTTCCGGACATTCATGTTACTGGATGATGTTCGGAGCACTATGAACAAGATATTGTATTTGATTTAGGTTTGAGTAAATATTTTCATGAACTTCAGTGAAAATTAGATATTCATTTGTTTCAAAGGAACAAGGGGTACAATGTTGAATCCGATAAGCCAATATTTTCATATGAATGTCCTGAACATTACTCTAAAACATGATTATCCTTAAAGTTAATTACTGAGGCACATTTTGAAAATGTTGATTTTTAACTTGTGTCACAGAATGTTTCTGAGTTTTACTCTTCGGATTAGATTTCTTTAGATTAGATTTGAAATTGAAAGAAACCGTAAGATCTACAACTTCCTTTTCCAACCAACAAAAGTGGCTGATGATCTCTGCATGTGTCATGAATTGAATGGGAAGAGAAGACATCAGCTAACAGCAGAGATGCTATTATTTTGGCTGTATTTTCTGTTGAAAGAAAAAAATTTCATTGTTATTCTTAATGTATGAAGTAATGAAAATGATTGAATAAATTGTCCCCACGTACCTGCTTCGTTTCTTCCAAGCACCCAACATTTGAACAGATTTCTTGTTTCAATCAAATAGGACGAATTTTCAAAGAGCATCAGCATTAAATTCCGACCGTTCTTTGAACAATCAATTTTCAATAACAAATGCTTCCCAAGCCTTTCCGAGTGACTATCTGAATGACTTGAGATTCTGACCTCAAAAATGCATGTGAACTACATCGCCGACAGAAACAGAGTTTGACAGCAGGGTCTCGGGGTGGCCAGACTGCACGGACGGCGGATTTAAATTCGCGCATGCGCAGTTCCTGTTTAGTTTCTAGAGATGGTCCCGGTATGGGAGAAGCATTCGATCCACAAGTCGAAGAATCTTATCTCACGTACTTCGACGTTAACAATTTGAACGGTGCTGCTATGAGCTTTGCTCTGCCATACAGTTCCTTCGAATGGGTATCAGACTTCAGACAATGCGACGTTCTTACTATCTCGGACGATGCGGAGTTTGGTTACGTATTAGAGGTAGATTTGGAATATCCTGTGGAACTGCATGAAATGCATAAAGATTTACCACTGTGTCCGAAGCACTACGTATCTCCTATCTCGAGTACTAAGCAACCGAAATTGACGACCACGCTACTTCCCAAATAAAACTATGTTATTCATTACCGTGTACAATACAACAATGCTTACAATTAGGTCTGAAGTTGGTTAAAATTCACAAAGTTCTCAAATTCTGGCAAACACCATAGCTAAAAAATTACATGGATTTGTATACTGATTTACGGAAAAAATCGAACAACGAATTTGAAAAAAACTTTCACAAATTGATGAACAACGCAGTTTCCGGTAGAACAATGAAAAATGTTAGGAAATTTAGAGATGTCAGACTGATCACGAAATGGGACGGAAGATACGGTGCTCGAGCTACTATAGCTAAACCAAATTTCCATAGCTGCACCATTTTTTATGAAGATATGGTAATAGTCGACATAAATAATACGAAAGTCAAACTAAACAAACCTTTGTATGCAGGTTTCTCTATCCTGGATCTTTCGAAAACTTATATCTACGATTTTCACTACAATTATATTAAGAATAAATTTGGCAACCAAGCAAAATTGATGTACACTGCTACCGATAGTTTAGTATATCACATCACCGTCCCCGACGTATACCAGTGTATGAAAGTGGACTTGCATAAATTCGATACATCTGATTACTCAGTCGATAACGCTTCCGGAATGCCTTTAGCAAATAAAAAAGTCCTCGGCTTGATGAAGGATGAAAACAATAGTCGAATAATGTTAGAATTTATAGGATTAAGAGCAAAGTTATATTCATTCAGGGTCTTAGGAGATAAGAAAGACAAAAACGTGCTGAAGGGATTAAGGGATCAACGTTGAGAACAATAACTTTTAATAATTATTTGGAATGTGCTTTTCAACATGGAAATTTGATCAAAAGTCAGAATTTATTCTTGAGTCAGAAGCATGAGGTTTATACTGTCGAACAGAAAAAGGTAGCACTGAGCTGGAATGACGACAAGCGGATCGTGTTTCACAACACGATCGACACGCTTTCGTGGGGCTATAAGCCTGGACCTTAGCGTATACGTTTGAGCTTTGTAATTACCGTATCGTAATCTATAGGTTATGAAATATAGTTGTACAACGTTGTATATAATTATATAGGATGTAAAATAAAAACACATGCCTATTTGCAATAGAATTTCATTTATTCAATAATGATGTTTACACGTCAGATTCATTTATCCAACTGTTGTGTGTACTGTAAAAACCTAACCATTTAACATATAGTTTCTTTCTACGCTTTTTGAGAACCTTCTCCACGAGATAGATGTCCGGATGTTCAACCTTGAGGAGCTCCTGTTCATAGAAACCGCCAGAGATGGGTCGATTTTGATAGTCTTTGAGCTTGTACGTCAGGGGATGAGTATTTTCCACTCGGCTTATTGTGAATATTTCAGTCGTCCAATTGGGAGTATAACCTTTCTCGAAGACGTTTTTGAATTTGCTGATTCGGACTTTGTCGCCAGTTCTGAACATTGTCGGTTTGGTAGGTATCGCTCGAAGCCCTCCGTACGCCTGACGTAATAATTGCCTCTCGTTCACAACCGTGACGTCCGATGGTTTCATTCGTATAGTTCGGTGTTGTTGTAAGCCAATACCAAATCAGATAAGATGTCGAGCCACTTGTAGCTTCCTTGCATGCTGAACTGTGTCCACAATTTGCTTTTTAGCGTACGATTGAAACGTTCACAGATCGAAGCCTTCAAATTACTGTACGTGGAGTAAAGTTTGACTCCATAGCGTGTCATAAGAGATCCGAATTTTGAGTTGTAAAATTCCGTTCCTCTGTCGACGTGTAATTTTTTCGGTACACGTCCTTGAACAAGCACAGATTCCATCGCCTTTGTCACATCATCCCCGGACTTGCTCTTTATCAGTACAGCCCACGCATACTTTGAAAAAATATCAATGACTGTGAGCATGCACTTGTAGCCTTTGTTTTGTCCAGCGTACGAAATCATATCAACAAGATCCGCCTGCCAGGTCTCGTCGATGCCACGCACATCTACACGACGACGTGGGTAATTCCGGCGTGCAGGCTTATGCAGTTCCGTCACCAGCGCTAGCTTTTCCCCGTTCATCTTCCAATGCTCTCAGGCTGGTATCCAATTTGAAAAGAATTTCAGCGTTTCGAATCGACAGGTCTCTGCCTGTTCTAAAATCTGTGTAGATGGTGTCCAAGGCTTTCCCTGTGGTGGTATCCAATGCTTTGATCATTTGATCAAGATTGTCGAGTTGTTTTTGCAGCAAGTGGAATTTACGACGAAAGATTTTCAAAGTTACAGCATTGTTTGGCTCCACGGGGTCAGCTATATTGCATAGTCTTTTGTTGCGTATATCGTAGTGCCCGTCCGCTGTTACGTGAAATCCGACACCCGGAGGACCTCGTGTGCTCGCAGCTGTGTTTTTGTTCAGATGACGTCCAAACACGTCGACGCTCATCTCGTAAATGATTGCAGAAACGGCGTGAGATGATTAATAAATGATTCCAGCTTCCCGCATTTCTTCGAGAATCGACATAATTCCGTTGTTGTGACTTGTATTCCCAGCCGCTTGAGATGCCGTAAGCAAACGAAGACGTTCCACCAACTCGTTTGCGTCGTCCCAGGAAATATAATCTGTTTTAACACCTTGTCGTGTAACCCAAGCCTGAGGTAGCAAAACACATTTGCCCGTACGCTTCGATGACGATGGTGATGATGTATTGATGTTGAGCAGCTCTGCGGTTGGGTGCTTGAATTTGGCACTGGGGGTGTTTCGGATAGGCTCGGTGGCGCTGTAATACTTTCTGTGAGCATTTGTTGCGAGAAGGACAAGTTCTTGGAGTTCTTCTTGTCGTGGGGGGTAACGTGAACGCTGTTCGGCATCTTCTTGAACAACAACTCCAGCAGACCTTGAGTTTTCGGGTAGACTGTACTCCCTATGCGAATGGAATTGCGCTCGAAGCTTATCGGCGAGTCACCAACCATCAGCCCGGCGGTAGAAAGGTTCCGTACCCCGTATAAAGTATCCAGCTCGTTCTGTCTGTTTTTATCCTCGAGCATTCTAAGATATTCATCTTTCAATCCTGCAGATGACTCTGTGATTGTTTGACCCTCTTCCTCTGCAGTTGCAAAAGAATCTTCAGCTTCAGATTCCATTTCGTTCTTCGGTTCATCCGTCGTTTCAGTTTTGATTTCTTCCTTCACCTCCTGCTTTTCAGGTTTGGTATCTCGCGAGACGTTGACTAATTTCTGCAGCGGGGTTACCACAGGTCTGTAGACATCCTTCATTGTTTCCTGCAGCGACTCTTTTCCCGTCTTGAGGATTTTATGCTTCCGTCGAATTGCATTACTCGCTTGAGCAATACAGTGCAAGACTTCTTTTTACTTCCGAATTTCCTGCATGTTGACACAACTAGCTCAGCAACGCTACTGTGTCGTTCCCCTCGATGACCGTGTACTTTATTCCTTTCTCATGTTTATAAAATTGTCGAATCCCTTCCTATATCGACCATTGTCGAGCTCTCGATTCTTATCGATCACGAGGAACCCATATTTGTCACCGTGCCAGCATGCCACACACAAGTTTTTAAACTCTGTGTACGTCATATCGGTGTTTACGTGATCGTTGTATACGTGTCTCAGGTTCATTCCGTCTTGTTTGAATAAGACCAGCAGGTTAGTATTATCGCGTACGAGATGCTTGGGGATCCGCGCGTACGTCTGACAAAGATAGAAACAATCTACGTCATGGTGTCTCCCGATACAAAAGTATGCGCGTACTTTGTCCTGCTTCTCGCACGCTACGTCATCGAATATCATGATTGAGTTGGGTTGCGTTTCGTTCGGTGCGATGAAGTGCTCATGCTCGTTAAAGGGGAAGTATTTAACACCGTCGACGCTTTCAAGCCCTTGACTGAGAAACTTGTATTTCGGTTGATTGAGAGATTTTGAGTAAACGTACTGGTTTTCAAACCTCAAACCATTCGGACGCGTTATAAGTGAGAACAATGCGATGGTTTTGCCACAGTTAGAAGGTCCACAAAATACCGCACGTACACCACTCGGTAACAGTTCACCGTGACGTTTTTTCGGTTTTTCATTTTGCTGCGTATATTTGTGAAAGTTCACCATAGGTAGCTTGATCGATTGTGTCTCAAACTTCGTCTCGAACGTGACTGTTCGATTTTCTATAAATGCATCGTTTATAAGGACTTTCCCTCAGTCTAAGAGCGAACATGATTGTGCACACACGCGATCGTAAGCGATCCTCGAAAAAACGATCACGTGGGAGAGGATTGGTGAATAGCATCATCAACAAACTCCTGATCGAGCTGCATGTTCCCGGTTATCAATACTGCGGTCCTGGTACAAAGTTGGCGAAAAGACTCGCAAGAGATGATCCCGGTATCAATCCTCTCGACGCAGCGTGTAAGGAACACGATATAGCATATTCGAAAAATCGTGAAAATCTCGAGGCTAGAAACGTCGCGGATAAAATATCAGCTGAGAAAGCCTGGAAACGAGTTTTAGCAAAAGACGCAAATTTAGGTGAAAAAGCAACCGCTTGGGCTGTAGCGAACACGATGAAGGTAAAAACAAAGTTAGGCATGGGTTGTCGAAAACCCAAGAGCGTTCCCTTGAACAAAATCATACGCGCGGCAAAGCAATCCATGGTACCGAGCCACAACGCAAAAACAAGCATCAAATCTGCACTGAAAGGTGCTCGTGAAGCTGTGAAAAAAGATAGCGGTAAACATAACGTGCAATCACCGCGCATTCTACCGGTCCCCTCAAAAGTTGGTGGATTTCTACCTTTTCTCATATCTATTTTTGCCGGTCTAAGCGCTACGGGTGCATTAGCGGGAGGTGCTGCGGGTATAGCAAAAGCTGTTAACGATACGAGCGCGGCTAAACGAGAATTAGAGGAATGTAAACGGCACAACAAAACAATGGAAGCGATCGCATTAGGTAAAGGTCTCCATCTTAAACCGTACGAGGAAGGTTTTGTTTTTCATCTTTCAAAAAACTAAATGTGACGCTACCACGCCGAGCGTTAACCAATTGGGATTTGTTGAAATATGCGAAAATTATGAAAATTCCATATTTCCGAGGTGTCTTTATGCGAAACGAAATGCCCAAAAACGGGCCGCGTAAAAACGAGGAAGCCGTCGTCAATCTTGACGACAAAGACGGTCCTGGGACACACTGGGTTGCGTATAAGAAACGTGGCAACGATGTCATCTATTTCGACAGTTTCGGTTATCTTCAACCTCCGTTGGACCTCGTGCAATATCTCGGTGTTGGTAGCGTAAAGTATAACGATGAAAGATATCAAGATTACGGTACGTTCGATTGCGGACACTTGTGTATGAAATTTCTGAGCGGTGAGCTATATAAACGTCGTACATAATTGAGTGAAGGCAGTCTAACACTTGCAGCCATGGATGATTCGTTTACGTTAACGATATCGGGAACGTCTTCGATTCTCGAAGCGCAATATTTCCCCCCGATCGAACTTGCTTCAGACAAAAATTACACTCTCGGTCTCGTTCAATTGTTAACCTTCAATTCCATTCCCAACGTTGACGCTGGCCACAATAAATTGTACATAGGTGATAAGGTAGTCACCATATCTACCGGCAGCTATGAAATTGAGGATATCGAAAAGTATGTTCAAGACGCTGTGAAGAATACAGACATTGAAATCAGCATCCATCCTAACAATAATACGTTATGCAGCAAAATCAAATGTAACCACGTCGTGAATTTTGAGCCTAGTAATTCTGTTGGTCGGCTTCTTGGATTCACACCGCGTGTATTGACGGCTAACCAAACTCCCCAATCGGATATGCCTGTAGCTACTCTCAAGGTCAACGCGTTGCGAGTCGAATGTAGCATTACAACGGGTGCCTACGTCAATGAGCGCAAAGTTCATACTTTTCACGAATTTTTCCCCATCGTTCCACCGGGATATAAGATCGTGGAAGTGCCGTCGCACGTCATTTATCTTCCGATCACCGTTAAGACCATAGATCACATACAGCTTCGGTTGGTAGATCAAGACGGAGACTTGGTTAATTTTCGCGGAGAAGTTATAACTGTGAGACTGCACATCAAATCGCAATAAAATATGGGTATTGTATATAACAGATTACCCAAAAAGAGTTACATTAGTAAGGCGTCCCGATCAAGTCAGTCATCGATCGATTCCCAAACCGTTAACACGTCAAAACGTGGAATTTCTGATGGCTCTGGGTCTAAAAGTGACACCTTTTAGAAGAGGAATTTCCAACTTATAAAACTACGGTTCTGCTGTTTCGTTGTCTGCTACGTACCATGGAGGAGGAAATCTTGAGCATTCAAACACCCGTCGCCTTCGATGAGTCGATCGCTCACCAAGAAATACATGCAGACAAGCTATATGCGTCATCAACTTTTAACAACAGCGACGAGATTGGCATCACCGTTCAGCATCAGGATTTATGCATATTACCAAGCAAGAGTTCGCTGCATATCTCGGGAAAATTGGTCAAATCAGATGGCAGTCCAGCAGCGGTTACAACCCTGGTCAACAATGCCATCTGCCATCTGTTCGAAGACGTACGGTACGAGCTAAACGCTGTAGAGATTGACAAATGCAAAAACGTTGGTCTAACCAGTTTGCTGAAGGGTTTCGCTTCGCTTAGGGTTGCCATCTCTAAAATTTGGCAACCAGGACAAGACGCGTGAAAACCCCGGATTTTAGAGCCCAGAACCCGGACATGTCAATAGGTTTTTTTAAACATAGTCAGTGTAATAAAAAACCATTGAAAATGTCATAAATCACCTTTTTTATTTATTTTCAGACCTTAAAATCAAATTTAGTCATCTTATATGATAAAATTTTATCATCATTTTAAATGTACCAACAAAACAGAATCTTATTACAGTTTGTTACAAATTGTTTCAATAAACAATTAGAATTTTTTTATTCTTAAAATAAAACACAAATTATTCATATACTCTGTTATGAAAACAAAACCTTATTAAAATATTAAACCTAACAAAGTTCAATTAAATTTTTAAACAAAAATCTTAAAAGTACTGAGATCATTTTAGTATTCAGTCTTACAATTTTTGAGGTAACTCTTTTAACTCAATAATAATTATCTTTTTTAAATTTTTATCAGCAGCCATTTATGCGACAAAATATCTCTTAACATAATATGAACTAAATTCTTAAGCAACAAAACTGAACCTTTTTAAAGTTTGGACTTACTGTAATGTAAAATAAGTTACATTATTAATTTTTTAAAACATAAAATAACCAAAAACTATACTCATTTATATCACCTTAAAGTTTTAATCAACAGCCATATTTTAAATTTCTTTTACGTAATAAAAACAATCATAACTTGAACTACAAAAATGAAAAGAAATTATTGCACTCAAAAGTATATCATTTGACTATTTAGCTATCAAAGCTTTTTCCTCAGCCTCTTGCCTTTTTTACTTTTCAGTTTTTTTGTATTTATCACTCTTTCCGATAGCTTTCAGAATATCTTCCCTTTTTAGAAGGAACTTGTAAAAATCAATGCAGCTGTATTCTTGGAAATTGAATTTGATTTTAATTACTGACGAGATTGTTTCTACGCTTAGTAAATTTCTTTCTTTTCTCCATTGTTGTGTAATTAACGAGAATATCCTCTCCACGTTGGCATTATGAGCCGGAATGCAAAAAAAATACTGTGCAATTTTCAGCAATTCCGAATATAAATTCGCATTCGGTGTTTTAAAAAATTGTACCCAAAGTTGATTTGAATTTAAAAGCTTATCTTGTTCACTTAGGTTTTGGCTAAAAGCCTTTAAATTCACCCACTCGTCAATTAATTTTGCGTCGTCAATATCTATGTTCTTGTCTTTTAGATAAAGGACAGTGTCTTCAATAAGAGTCCATTCTGTGTTGTTATTAATTTTCTGCAAAAACATCCAGTCAAATTTCTCAAATTGTTTTAACGGTTTCATCCATTCTTCAATGTACGTTTTGATTTCCTTGTAGAAATCATGCGTGCATTTTTTAAACTCTTGTTTCGTGTTTTGATCTTCTTTATTTATAATACGCTGAACATTCAACGGCACGAAACTTTCCTTAATTCGGTCATCTAAGCTTTTTGTTATGGATGCAAGTATGCTTCTGGTTTCAAGGACTGAATTATCACTTTTCTCTAATTTCTGTATTTTTGAGTGAACGGTGTGCATAATTGAGTGTATGAGAAACAAGTATGCCTCCGAGAGAGGATTTTCAAAAAACTGTTTAATTAAAACAGGTGGCCTTTCTATGCTTTCAAAATAATCGTTTAATGGACGGTAGAGCTTAAGGAGTCGCTCGATAGCTGGAAACAGGCTTAGCCAACGCGTCTTGGAATGATACAGAAGCTGTTTATATTCGACCTCAGCTGTTTCACAGAATTCTTTAAGAGCTTCCGTTCGAACTGTGTAAGTGGCAAAAAAATTATAAATTTTTAAGATGATGGATTCCACGTCTACTGGCAGTAAATCACATCCGTGGTGCACTGCGTTGTTAATGACATGTGCAGAGCATCCCACACCAATCATGTTTGGGTTTAGATTTTCTTTCAGCTTGTGGAAAACATTGTTGGTTCCACATCGTTTTATTCCACCGAAGTTTGTATTGCAATCATCTCCAGCAAAAGCAATACATTTAGACAAGAGGTTATGCTGGCGAAGCTGTGTTATTATAAGTTCAGTGATTGTGTCGGATGTCTCGTCTTTCGTGTTTTCTATTTCGAGCACCTTTGTAGTGATTCCGTTTTTTTTTGCATCAAAATATTGAATAATCAACGGCAATAATTTTGTGCTTCCATGATTACTAGCATCAGTAGCCACGCTGATGAATGGTATATCTTGCAAATCTCTTTCAAGTTCTTCAACCGACAAAGGGCTCAGCACTCCGGTGGCTATCGCAGTTGCTTTTGTTCGATTGCATGTAACTTTTTTTGCAACATCTGACCCCGAAAATATTTCGCGGTTGAGAGCACAAGTGCAGTCCAATGAATTGAAGGACATATGATGGCTTACTGTATGATAGACGAGTGCGCCTTCCGCTGCTTGAATAAGGAGGTCCTCCGATGTCGATCTTACAAAATATGTGGCTATATTTGAAGTACTTGATTGATTTTTCAAATTTGTTTTATGTTTCTGAGTACTCAAATGCTCATTTATGTCTGTAACGCCTTTGTTTGCGATTGAAATACTCGTGGAACAAACGGTACAAAACGCTTCCCAGTCATATTTTCCTTTTTTTAACATCGGAAACTTAGTTTGTAAATCACTCTCAAATAAGCATTTACGCTTAGGCATTTTGGTATCTAATCTGAAAAGTATAAAAAAAGTAAGAATATAGTCACTAGAGAGTTTTCAAACAAGGGGTTAAATTAGAACTATAATAATGACTAGCTGTGCGACTTTGTCATCAAAATAGCATACTTGAAAATCTGTAAAAGAATCGAAAACTCTAAGCAAGAATCTCCGTAAACTTGTCAAAAAGCAAAATGATACCGCATCTTGACCTAATTTACACCCCTCCATGATTACTTTTGAAAAAAAAGTAGCCTTTGTCCTTCTCTGGGATATGAACATTATTTATGCCAAATTTCAGCCTAATCTGTTCGCGTAAAAAGGTTACAAACAGACAGAGTTACTTTCACACTTATAATGAAAGTGTGGATAGCATTCAGAATATTCAGATGAGCAGTGTCACACTACTGTACAGAATTACAACTACGATATGTAATAAAAATCTCGTCTACTGACCACGTGTACGTAGGTACACTCGCTCAACTGTAACGACGTCTATACTAATAACCGTCCTGCCACTCACTGCCAGTGGCGGCGAAGTCAAAGTGCACACCGTGGCAACTGGACGGGAGCGGCAGAGGGACGGTGAACTTTAAATTTTTAAACCCGGACTACAAATGAAACCCCGCCCGGACGCTCCCCGGATGCCCTCTAAACTAGGACAAATCCGGGGAAACCCGGACGGATGGCAACCCTAGCTTCGCTCAACCCTGGTCAGAGTTGGCTTACGGAAAACGCTGGATGGCTGGATGTTCGAGAAACGAAAAAATTAACTGACGCCAATGGTAACTTCGATGTGGTTATTCCCTTGAGCATGATATTGGGCTTTGCCGAAGACTATCGCAAGATCGTCAACGCGAAGCATGAGCTGATTCTCACAAGATCAAAGAGCGATTCAAATGCCATTGTTTAAAATCAAGACGAAGACTTTCGAGTCGTGATCGATCAAGTGGAATAGTTGGTACCGTACGTGAAGCTTCCGGATCAACGAAAAATTGCTCTGTTGAATTTCATCGAGAAAGATACACCTGTCTGCATGAGCTTCCACAGTTGGGAGATGTACGAATATCCTCTGCTACCGGCAACCACAAAACACGTGTGGACTGTGAAAACGTCCACTCATTTGGAGAAACCGCGATTCGTTATTCTCGGTTTTCAAACGAATCGAAAAAACAAAGCCGACAAAAATGCCAACCATCTTGATCACTGTAACATCACCGACGTCAAGCTCTTCTTGAATTCCGATTATTATTAGTACGGTAACCTGAACCTGGACATGAGTCATAATCGCTTCGCACTGCTGTACGAGATGTATGCCAACTTCCAGGCTACGTACTACGGCAAGGAACCCGAACCTTTGTTGACAAAGAGCGAATTTCTACAGTACGAACCTCTGATGTTCATCGACTGTTCGAAACAAAACGAGGCTCTGAAATCTGGACCGGTTGACATTCATATCGAATTCGAGGCTAAAAATAACTTTCCCGCCGGTACATCTGCCTATTGCTTAGTTTTACACGATCGTATAATCGAGTATAATCCACTGAGTGGCAGGGTGAGAAAATTGGTATAAAAACCTTGAAGGTTGCGATTTTCGATTCAGTCTTATTCACGATGGAGTTCATAGTTGACGTGCAAGGATTCAACAGACCAGGCCCTGGTTTTACGCCAAAAGAGTTGGCAGTTATAGCAGTCAACGAAGAAACTATCCCATCAATTTTTCTCTTCCAACCGCCGTACGATTGGAATTCTTTACTCGCTCTGTTTAAGAGCGAAAATTTGTGGCTGTCACGGAATCATCACGGGTTATCCTGGCAAGGCGGTAATGTACCTCTCGAGAAGCTTAATTTCACTGTCGAATGCGTGTCGCTGCGTGACACGTCAACGGTTTACATAAAAGGATTGGAGAAGAAGATTTGGCTGCAGAAAGTTCTAGGCAAAAACGCTGAAGTTGTCAATCTAATGGATTTGGGTTGTCCGTTGTTGCAAAAATGGAACAAAATGTCAGATACTAAATTGAACTGTACACATTACTCTATATCACATTCAAACTGTGCTGCTCAAAACGTATTGTGACTGCGAAATTTTCTGTTGAAATACAAAAGCCTGTTGGCATCTACTCGACCAGTTCTTAATTCTTACTGTCCGGAGCTCGATGGTCAGGATACCGTTGAATAACAGCAAACATGTAAAACTGTACTCTTTATTATCAATAAAAAAAGAGTTTTTACCATTATCAACCGTTGATTCAAAACCTCTTCCCTGCCAGTTAAGAGTTAGCGTTAACAAATTTCAGAATCTTCCAGAATTCAACGACGCGCCGAAAACCGATGGACGCAGGCCTCTCGACGTCAAGTCGCAACTCGTCGGACGATTACGAGAATTGTATGTCTGCCTAAGATTCCAAGATTCGGTTCAGGGTCGCAGGTTATCTTTCTCACGACTCCGGAACCTTCCAGAATCCAACGTTGCACCGAAAACCGATGGACGCAGGCCTCTCGACGTCAAGTCGCAACTCGTCGGACGATTACGAGAATTGTATGTCTGCCTAAGATTCCAAGATTCGGTTCAGGGTCGCAGGTTATCTTTCTCACGACTCCGGAACCTTCCAGAATCCAACGTTGCACCGAAAACCGATGGACGCAGGCCTCTCGACGTCAAGTCGAAACTCGTCGACCGATTGCGAAAACTGTTTGTCGGTCTAAGATTCCGAGAATTCGTTTAGGGGCGTCACGTTCAACGTTGCACCGAAATCCTTTGACCGAGGGCCGCTCGACGTCAAGTCGAAACTTGTCGGAGTCATTGCATAAGCCTCCCAACGTTGCACTTCCGCCTCGAAACCTCTTGATCGTCGGAGGAAGAATCTTCCAGAAGCTGACTCATGGAACCTTCCAGAAGCTCAACGTGCGAGGGTTTGGCGTTGAACGGTTGAGGGTCGCGGTTGCGCTCGGTAATGCAGTCGCTCGATCACGCTCGGTAAGCATGGTAAGGGTAAAACCCCTATGATAACTGACAGCACTTCTTACCGACCGGCATGATTTCTTACCGAGCGGCACGTCAATCTGGAGGATTTCTTACCGACAGTCATGTCAATCTAGGGGATTTCTTACCGACCGGCACACCACTCTAGGGGATTTCTCACCGTCAAGGATCAAAACGATGGTAACCCCTTACCGACAAGACTCGAAGTGATGGTAACGCAGAACGCTGACAGCTCGCCGGAGTAGGGATAACCTTGATGGGTTTGCGTCCGGGCTGGGTGGCTGCAGGGGGAGGGTGCTCTGCCGGTAAAGTAGGTATTTCTTCGCAGAATCCCCCTTGTATTACTACTCACTGTTATTGAAACGAGAGGACTTGCCGCTTAATAACTTGTCCAATTTTTTGATGCTGGCTGTCCGGTGAGCAAGGAATTGATTATCGAGTTTGACCCTTTGTGTTTGGAGAAATTTGTTTGCCATTGCTGATGGTAAGATAGAGACAATATAATTATCTAAAGACAATAACGTATTCGTCAGGCGGATGATAGTAGCATGCGAACTGTCTGGTCGACAGAGCCATTAGATTGTCGAGTCCAGCTTATCATAATAAGAATTTATCCCTAATTTATCAAGTGCTATGGAAGAACAATTATCCCTCCATCATGTTGAGTAAACACATACGGGATAGACATAAATCCATCGTCACACCATCAGACTCCGACAATAACAATCTAGATGTTCATCCGGTTGTTCCGTTACGGTTTGTGTCTATCCCTTATGTTCTTGGCCTCTTCGAGTCATTGAATCGTACCTTCGCCCGTTACAACATCAAATTTGTAGGAGAAAACAAACGTGACTTGTCCTTCCTGTTCGATTCAGGTAAAGATTCTCTAGAGATTAATAAATGTTCTTGCATAGTATAAAAGATCCCTTGCAAACAGTGTGATAAAATTTACATAGGGCAAACCTGTAGACAACTACACACCAGAGTCACTGAACATAGACGCAATATTCACGAACACGAGGACAATTACACTGCTTTGACTAGACATTCTCTGGATCAAGATCATGCGTTCAATTTCGATGGTGCTAGTGTGTTGGCGGTTGATCCCGTATATTACAAAAGACTATTGCTGGAGATGTGTCACATTGTCGCCAATCCTCTTTCTGTTAATTTACGCTCGGACATAGAACATCTGAGTTCCATCTGTACTCCAGTGATACTTCCTTCGTAGTTTACCTCATTATCCACTGTGTTTTGCTCTTCTTCGCCAGCATTGTCTGTTGTCCCTAATCTATATTGATTGATTTACCGCTGCTTGCTAGCCTTGCCTCCTTCCTCCTTTTGCTTCTCGTTGCCGGACGATTGACGTTGTGTTTACTGTCAATAATTTTTCTTTTCTTTTTCTTTTCTTCTTCACTTCTGCGGCCTTTTACACCTAAAATTTATATATACGATGCTGAGTTAGGAGATCTGTATTGCTATTGCATATAATTTTGAAATATTTTTCTCCACGGCATTTTTTGTCGTTCGTCCGTGCCATTGATGTAGCTGCGCAACATGCCAGGTGATTACCATTTTAAACGACTTATAGGTTAATGTTCACAGTGCAACACCAATTGTTACACCTAAGGTTGCTGTTATCTTGGTTAGGCATTAGTATTATAACGATAACACCACATTTATAAACACTTGATAAGTCAGGCTAATTATATTGCCATGTTATATTGGTTTTGTGTACTTGACAGATTGCAGTAAACAAATTCTGTTCTGAGGAGGGCCCCCACTCGGATCGAAACGTTAAAATAATTTCGTTGTTTTCACTCGATCTTCATATCCAAGAAGTTATTATATACATTGTTCGTATAATCTTGTGACACTTATCTCACAGTCAGCGGTGCTGATTCACAGCCTGCTCGGCATCATGATTTCACAAATAGCCGTAGGTTTTTACCCTTCGTTCAACTGTCTGAAATCATAAATGAAGACTCAGGGACGACCAATGTCATGCCGCTCTATTCACGGTCCGTCCCGAGTGTTTGATACTGATGTATACAAACATTTAGTCGATCGTAGAATTCGTCTGATTTCTGTTATTTTTGTGACGCGACAGTGAAAAGTCATACGCAACGACGATCATGTTTTCATATCACGTATTTAGGATGGTTGTCGAACAATAACCACCAGTCATGAATATTTGATGTAAACACATTTCGAAGCGACAACATTTCCGCAACTACACAGAAATGTGAATAAACGAGGGTTTAAACAAGAACGAGAGATTTCATGGAAGTGAATCCGTCGAGTAAAACTGAATAAGTGTCGTTTCGTTAAATGAAAGAACTGGAGTCGGTGTCTTGTCAAATGTAAGCACTAAAGTCGCTGTTTTGGCGAATGTAAGAACTGAGGTGAAGTCCGCGGAAGCAAAAACTAGTAAACTCTGCAAGCACAGAAACTGAATTGAAGTGAAAACTGTTGAACGGAGTTCTTCCTTACACACATACAGAGAACTACATTTACTTGAGTAATCAAAATTCTTTGGGACTTTATAAGTATTTTTCACTACATGATGATTTTTTTCTTCACAAGTTGACAGAATGCTACCGTAGATGATATTCAGATTTATCTGATATGCGTCCATTTATTCGTACAACATAATATAATATAATGCGTTTTACACGAAACTGTTTTGTAACCATAACCTCATTGTAATATTCACCCAGTTTGTATTATAAATTTTTTTTCTAATTTTTTTGCCAACAGAGTATAGACATTGTTATTTTATTTGCAGTTTAAAGTAGATACTTTATCTCCATTAATAATGTTGTTTTCTCTTCTTATGGGTCATTATCAGGTCTATGACTCTTTGCTTTATAAGTTGGCCCATTCGTATAGTTGAGGGGTGATTCCAGTTCATACTTTAAGTAATTTTACTATAGTTCAAGTTTTGCAAATTTTTTCTCTTAAACTTTCCTGAAACAGATACAATTCTATTCAATATTAGAGTTCACAGTGGTATTCACTTCGTTTAGCTACTTTCAAGTTGCACCCTACATATTAGATTTCTTGTATCGAGTAGGTAGAATATAATCTTAGACTGCGATCAACCTAACATGAGCTGAGATTTATATACAGCAATATTTTTGAGTGGCAAATGTCTGTAATAATTTACTAATACTTAATCAGGCACGCGTTGCATAGTTGTAACATATTTGACATAACATTCAAACTGTTAGTATTAGGATAAACAATAGATTGACTTGAATGATAACAATTGGTTAACATATTACAATGACAAGGAATTACATCCAATGTTGAATTGGCAGATGCAAGTCGTGTGGTTCGAAGCGATTAGCCAATGACATATTTATTGTAACGTACGTCATTTTAATAATCTGGTAGATAGCATATTCTGCAAGTTATCAACTGATGTGACCAGATTTCACAAGATATAAAGTGATTCAACTGATTTCACAAATATCTTAGAAGATTTTGTAACACTTTAAATTATTTAAAAATTTTCAAATTGATTTGACATCATTTCATCATATTTATTTCACAAGATTTTACTTGTTTACTCATAATATCAGCAAATTTCAAACGAGTCTACAATAAATTTAATGTGAACCAGTTGCACGAGTAGTTGAATGATTTATCATCATTTCATAGGTTCAAAATGGTTTCAAATGCTGCTAAGATTTCGAACAATTTTACAGTTCACTGTCATCAAGACTGAGTATAATTTGAATGGCCAGTGAAAGTTGGTCCAGGACAATGAGAGACACGTGGAGTGCCAATTTCGGAGCGACTGGAGACCGTCTTCTTTGTAGGAATGTTGTCACGTTGAAGTTGAATCTGTGTTTGTTCTTACGGATTAATAATCAAATAGGAATGGTCCAGGTGACTGCGAAACATATGAAATATAAGACAATCATGGTGTTATTATGTATGTAGTTGGATGAAACAAACATACGATGATGACTTATCCCTGCGTTTGTACGTATCATATAATAGAATATGGAAATGTATAGCATACTATTAGATTACGCGTACTGACATTTATATCAGTCTTCTTGGCAAGCAATTAGTGATACCGTAGTATAGATAGGATGAGTCCATGATTGGTAGTCTTGTGGAAGTTGGTTCATTCTGATGAGATACATAGAGTGTAAACTTTCGACACACCTGCGGGCTACCTCCTATTTCGTGCCATCGTCCCGCCAAAGTGAAAGGTCTCCCTGTTCAACGGATTGATAATAGGATAGAAATGTTCCAAGTGACTGTAAAACATATAAAACAATAAGCAATCAACGAAAAGGTTCCGCTTCATCGCTTCTCATTTTTCAAGTGTGTTTCATGTGAATCAAACTAATGCAGCAGATATGGAATATGATACTGGATCAATGTCGACTGAGTGATCTAAAGCAGTAGGCCGAATTTGTTTTTAAATGCGTCATTTGTTATTAACCTCAACCACCATGTTCTTTTAATTTATTGGAATGGTAATTGAGACATATTCTAGGTGATGGTAGAAAACATACTGTAAGAATCTGTAGAATATATACATTACACGTATGTTGAGGTATATGTGTGCGGCACTGGCGACGCGTTAAGATTTGCTAGCTATATGGTTAGTCGGTCATCAAACGTTCAACTTATCACATCGTATTATTAAGCTCGGCCAAGCAAAGTGAAGGAATTGTAACTATCATTGTTCTCATTCAAATTATTCCTCTTTATTGATTATTATTTCGACGAACCCTGTGGGAAAATTTAAAGCAAATGAACGTGACCAACTCATCAAGACTCGACAAATAAGACAAGATAAATTCAATAGAACATCGCCTATTTTAAATGTAAAAACAGATTCGTTAGTAAAATTAATTAAATATCTAATTTTAAGAATAATAACGCATCGCTATCATTTACACGTATTTCATTAGTAAGATATACAACTATCGGATATCTATTCAATTATATTCATTGTGTGCTGTTCCTTTACATGTTATTTTAATGATTCAAATTGTATGTAACAAATTCGGTACAATACAAATCAACTAACAAATAAATCATCCATTGGGTGGAAGGGTTTAGGGTCGAGGATGGGATTTCAAATTAATGGTTTGAACCCACTCCCGTTTGTTTTCTCATAAACATTTTATTTTAATACATATTGTTGACAAAAGTAAAAATGTGGGTATCGTCGCTTGCGTGGTTCGCAACTGTCCGTCGCTTTTCCCCCGCTCCACCTCTCGCCTTTGTCGACGAGAGCGCTCTGTCGAAAAGACGACAGTTTGCTAACTTAAGATTCGCGCGCGAGACTTAAAATGTACGATGTAACTTATACTGCGCGCAAACATTTAGGCTGGTCTATTTATCGTCTACATGTTGTGTGAATAAAAATAATCTATTAAAAATCACCGTATGTAATGTGCCGTCTGATTTGATGCATAATGACTATCCTTCCACTAGCTCTGGTTAGCTTTGTTTTGACAGATTTACGACGTGCGAACAACCTTCTTTTGGGCATTTTCTTGCTAGCTATTTGTGCGTGACACAAACGTTTCTAATTGTTATTCAAGCTCTTTTGCAAATTAATATCGTTTGCAGAATATCGTATCTTCGTTGGTTTAATTCCTTATTTACACCTAGCTCAGAAAATCGGTTTTATAAAATCACAAGAGCCCCCAATGCAGACGTTGGTAATAATTAACATTACTCGCATGAAACCACAGTCGTCATACTTGTCCACCCTTATGACACTCGATGACTGTTTCACTCATTCACCTATTTCATACATAAAACAACTGGCATAACCAATTTCCACTAAATTGATAAATTAATTTCAAGATTGTATAATATATAAGTAAATGAATGATAATAATAAATTATCATAGATATTTTCACGTTCGACAGCGTGACAGCGTAGAGGCAGTTATTTTAGTTTTAACGGTTTCTGGTGCCATTGAGCGGTTGCATTATTAATCAACTGCTCTACCCAGCAGCCATTTTTTTTATTCTCATATTATCGAATCACTTCGCCACTTTAAGATAATATACCGGTCGAATACGGATTCGGATTCATGTCAAAATCAATAGGGGTCAAGATTACGATGCCAAATATCTGTGTTAAAAATTTGAAGTCCGTTGATGCACGCGTTCGATTGGAATCGTATTCACAACGCGCTCTGGCGTGGAGAAGAAGAAGAAGAAAAAGAAAAATGTTTTTTTCATCATCTTTGACAGCTAATTATGCGCAAACCACTTGTAACATTTCGATCAGACTTCAACACTGAGGTCACCTGAGCTGGCAATACCAGATACATAAGTTTCATTTGAAAATATTCTCGCGTTCCTGAGATGTAACGACATGCTTATGCACGGTAGGATAGGAAAGTAGTTCGGCCAGGTAAATAATTCACGGCTAGCTCTCGCCTTAACGTTACTTAGCGGCGATTCGCTACCGTGAATCTTGATGCGTAAGTCCTATGATAAAATGGTCAATTCGGAACAAAAAATCATTCAACTTCTTATACAAAATTTTCTTTACGTTTTACTGCTTCTGAAAGCAGTTGTTTTGGAAGACATACTGTGCAAACATTAGATGAATTTTATCCACGCGGAGTCAGGTGTAAAAAATGCACAGTTCTGTTTGAGCGCTGTGTAAGTTAAGCCGGTGATAATATTTTTATTTTTTCAACACATGTTTCTTACGGAACAGAACGAAACGTGAAGATGATTTTCATGCGATCTCATTACATAAAAAACCTAAGTGTTTCAAGCAATCAAAGAATGGAGATATAAAATGCCATGTTTCAACGTTTCGCAGGGGACTTGGAAAGATTGAGACGTTACTGGATGACGGGAACTTGTAAACCTGGAAGGGAAGTTCAAAAGAGTAGTGATCCTCTAGCCCTGGAACAGTTCCTGAGTGCCTTTCTCCTCCTTATGTGTGGAATCCTATTGGCAGCATTGTTACTTCTACTGGAGCACCTCTATTTTAAATACGTTCGACATCATTTGGCGAAAAGTGATAGAGGTGGTTGCTGTGCTCTTGTGAGTTTGGTAAGTGAAGTGATTCAAGCTTTATTCCATAGTGCAAAATCTGTTTATTTGCTAACCTACCTAGGTGCGTACTTGTGTGACTGGCTACCCACGCCCACCCCCCCACCCCTCGGCATTTCATGTATGAGTAAGCTATGCATAATTAGTGAATGCAGCAAAGTGGGGGTGAATTTCGCTGTGGGTTAACGCGTGTGTACTTCTCATCAAGGTAAGTGGAATGTGTCCGCATCATAGCATCGATAGGATAAATGGAGTACGTCGGTAATTGGATTATTATTGATTCGGGATAAGTAGACCGTTTATTTATCCCATGTGGTATCGCCAGTGTCACGTATTCGCAGCTATTCACCCCCTTTTTACAATGCATTTCCCCCATCGTCGCCCGTTTCTTATTTTCACACCTAACTCCCCCAGAGCATAAAATATCGAAAAACAACAAGGATATCGCCCCCTCCAATTGGACAAACGTGCCCCGATATTTTTTACCCCCTTCGATACAGCCCGTTGCAGTATAAAATCTACCAGGGCCAAAGAAAATTCAGTTTCAAACCAACAGTCATTATGTCGGATTCCGACAACATCCTCACTATTGTCTGCGTGCTCACCACAAAATTAAATGGTACATCACATGCCTCCCTCGGCTCGGGTAGCAGATTTTGAAGAGCAATAGGGACACGTTCTATATGGCAGCCGTACCGGGATCGTGAAGCTGGGAGGGACTAGCTTCCTCTGCGTCAATTCTTTCGTGACGCAATAGTCAATCACGATAAAACCTCCAAAATGAAAACTACAGCACCACACCCGTTTATACACACAATTATTCCTTTCAGTTTCGATCGCGAGAATTATGGCCATCTGGGTGCCATCTATGTCTTTCACATCTACGGCGCATTCAAATGTCGGAGGTACGAAAAAAGCCTCCGCCACTCCGTACACTCTACAAAAACTTGACGGCTGTGTAAGCGGGTGAAGGCTCTTGTGTGAATGGTTGAGAGTTTCAACTTTATTTTTCAAATAAATCTGCGTAGTGCATTATCAGTATTCAATATGTCTTTGAGACCGTTACTCTGTTTCTATTGGCACATCCTCGGTGCCCTCTGCCCCTAAATACAAAGCATTCTCGTTAAATATCAATAACCATACCATTTTATTCTATTTCTCACTAACCGCTTGCAGGGCTCGTTAGTTTTTCTCGATTTCTTCTCTTTTTCAAACCTAAATAAGCCACCACATGTGAACGCCACAGGAATTCGTTTGATTATTTTCTAAATACTAAAATAAATGCTCTAAAATACTGGAAGATATTTTGAGGATTAGACAGTCTAGTGCACATATTCGGGGCGATAAAATCACCCATAAAGGTAGTACATAAGATACAGCCACAATAGAGTAGATTATTTAGTAAGTATAAATAAGGGACGAGAGGTTCTTATCTGCACCCGTGGGTAGAGCGGTAGTGCGCGTAACTGTCCCACTACCCTGGGTCCGAGGCACGCAAAATATCAGCAAATTAGAATTAGCTAAATATCTTTTCTTTTCCATGATTGGTCTCACCTGCCGGAAATCGTGGAAAACCAATCAGAGTGTGTTTCCGCTTCATATTTGCTTCAATCAGAACTTACAAAGTATGTTTCATTTTTCTAATTGGTTCTATCCTCCTGAAATAGTAAGGAACCCATTAGGGATTTCTTCCGGTTCGTTTTAAGATCCTAAGGGAGAACTCCGTTCAACAGTTTTCACTTCAATTCAGTTTCTGTGCTTGCAGAGTTTACTACAGTTTTTGCTTTCGCGGACTTCACCTCAGTTCTTACATTCGCCAAAACAACGACTTTAGTTCTTACATTTGACAAGACATCCACTCCAGTTCTTTCATTAAACGAAACGACACTTATTCAGTTTTACTCGACGGATTCACTTTCATGAAATCTCTCGTTCTTGTTTAAACCCTCGTTTATACATTCTACAATTCTGAGGTTCAACCAAATTCATTCATATACCTTTGGTCGTTTTGTATACATTTTAAAAACTTACATTCAATTAAATCCTTTAAATTTACCTTTAGTTATTGTTCATATAATCTAATCACCTCCATTGAATGAATATTATCTTTCATTGGGTGCTAGCTTAAACCTAATTTTACTAAAATTCATTCATTCAACCCTTAAAACCTTTATAAATTAATAGACAAAAGACACTCTTCAGACTCCCACTGAGCACGCAAAGCCGCACACAGCCCGAATCACCCAAACCATCGAAAGGTAAATGACTTTCCATTCTAATATAGTGTTTACCTCAGGTAATCATATAGTATAGCAATCTTTTTCCAATAAATCTGTGTGATGAGTTGAGGTTTTCACACGTAATTAATAGTCAAGCTCAACTCGCCCCATAACACTATTATAACTAAATGCAATGAATATGTTGTCGTCATTTCTCTTT